>NC_089492.1:70992481-71321647 GCF_036850765.1 Saccopteryx bilineata | reverse complement strand
CTCTTAATTGAGCCTCTTATCACTCCTCATCTGTATTATAGCAATGACCTCCAGAAATACGGTCGGCTCGCCTTATTTTTAGCTACCAGAACTGTAATACAGACTCGCAATATGAAACTCGCATGATAGCAACCTCATGTTCACATCTGCAAATGCACCAGACTATATTTCTCCATGTATAAGACTCTCCCATGTATAAGACACACCTGAATTTTGGGGCCCAAAGTTTGAAAAAAATGTATTGCACAGTTATTGAACTCAAATTTTATTCATCATAAAATTTATACAACTCCTCATCATTGTCAAAACTCCCATCCATTAGCTTGTCTTCATCTGTATCTGATGACAAATCACTGTCTTCATATATTGCCTCATTCTCAGTTCCATCTATGACATTTGAAATGCCACACATCTTAAATGACTTGACAATGATCTCAATCATGGTATTATCCCAGGATCTTTTCACCCAGGTACAAACTTCTATAGTTGGTTTCTTCACTCTTCCTGCTGGTGTCAAATTGTCCCCAGAAGACTTCATCCATTAGTTCCATTCATCTCTTAAGGCAGATTTGTTAATGCTGACATCAAGTGGTTGGAGCTGGGATGTTAAACCTGCAGGTATGATGGCGAGTTTTGTTTTTTGCTCTGCAGCAACCTTCTTTATGTTTTTTGTTACATGTGCCCTGAAATCATCAAGCACCAATAGGGCAGGTTTGCATAAGAACCCACCTGGTCTCCTTCTCTAAAATTTCTCAAACCAGATTTTCATCCCATCCTGATCAAACCAACCCTGTCATGAATGTGGACAATCTCTCCTCTAGGAATATATTCTTTTGGCATTGTTTTATATTTGAAAATCAGCATAGGAGACAGCTTGGTTCCTTTGGCACAACAAGCTAGAACTGTATAATGGCTCTTTTCATGTCTACCTACCTTCACAGTTACAGTTTTTATGCCCTTCTTATCAACAGTTCTGTTACTTGGGACATCAAATTGAAAGGGAACTTTGTCAATATTTGTAATCTGTCCCAACTCAAACTGATGTGTCTTCCAACATTGAATGATAAAACAATGAAATTCAAGGATCATAGGTTTTAGGCATCTTTTGGGCAAGTCTGGTGCATGTAGGCATGCTTAGTCCATTCTGTTTCATGAACCTGAAGCACCACTTGTGTCCTCCTTTGAAATCAGTAACTTCTTTTTCATCAGCAATTCTTCTTGCCTCATGCTGAATCATCTTTGTGGATGCAGAAATTCCAATTGCCCTTTGCTCTTTAATCCATATTTTCAATTCCCTCTCTCAATCAGGCCATTTTCCTGACTTGCTTCTCATGGCCTTCTTCTGCCATAGGGTTTTCAGTAGGGTTTCTTCTTCCCATAGCCATGCTCAGATTCATTTCTCAGTTGGAGGAGGACCAAACTTACGTTCAGCAGCATGATTTCCATTCACTTTTGCAAACTGGATCACCTTAAACTAGAAAAAGATCTACAATAATGAGCACAAAAACAAGTGTGAGAAAGTGGGAAATGCAAATAAAAAAATCTACAACCACTGTATAAGATGCACCCAGTTTTTAGATGCCAAATTTTTCAAAAGAGAGTGTATCTTATACATGGGGAAATACAGTACTTCATTTATGTGACTTTCTTTACACATGCTTCACTCTACCTGCAATGTCATTCCTCTCTCATCACACTTGTCCACTGACAAACTTCTCCTTATTCTTCCACGCTGTTACTCATTGGAAATAGAGTCTATTTCTTATAACCCATTGCATTCTGTGCTTGAACCTGGCACAAAGCTGTTGCTCAATAAATACTCATCGAATGAATGAATGAACAAATTTCTACTGAAAGGAAATGAAATAAACTAAGAGACGATGTAAGGGCTTAGATGTAATGAAAAACTTCTTGTTTTATAAAAATGGTTTTTAAAAATGGGTTTTAAAATGTTTCATCCTGGCTTGACCAGGCAGTAACACAGTGGATAGAGTGTCAGACTGGGGCACAGAGGACCCAGGTTTGAAACCCAGAGGTTGCCAGCTTGAATGCAGGCTCAACTGGCTTGAGTGTGGGCTTATTAGCATGAGTGCAGAGGTGCTGGCTTGAGTATGGGATCATAGACATGAACCCATGATCACTGGCTTGAGCCCAAAAGTCGCTGGCTTGAGCCCAAGGTTGCTGGCTTGAGCAAGGGGTCACTGGCTCAGCTGGAGCCCCCCTAGTCAAGACATATATGAGAAAACAATCAATGAACAACTAAGGTGCCATAACAAAGAATTGATGCTTCTCATCTCTCTCCTTCCTGTCTGTCCCTATCTGTCCCTCTCTCTGTCACACAAAAAAAAGTTTCACCCCAACCTCACATCATATATAAAAATTAACTTCAAATGAATCATAGACCTTTTAAATATAAGACCTAAGGCAAAAATTTTAGAAGAAAACATGGGAATAAACTTTAAAAAACTTGGATTAGCCAATAGTTTCTTAAATCCAACACCAAAAGCACAAGCAACAGAAGAAAAACTGAATAACTTGGACTTAATCAAAATTAAAAACTTGTGCTTCAGGGACATCATTAAGAAAGTGAACAAAAAAGAAAACCTCATGGAATGGGAAAGAATATTTTTCAATCACACTATAAGTAACTTCTAAGAACTCTCCCAACTCAACAATAAAAAGAAAATGACACAACTTAAAAATGAGCAACAGATTTGAATACACACTTCTCCAAAGAAGATATACAAATGACCAATAACACGAAAAGATGCTTAACATCATCAGTCATTAGGAAAATGCATACTTCACATCATACCTAAACCTATCAGGATGCTCATGCAAATGTAAAATGGCATAGCCACTGTAGAAGACAATTTGGTGGCTCCTCAGAAAGTTAAACATAGAACTACCATATGACCCAGCACTTCCACCCCTAGGTATATATCCAAAAGAACAGAAAGCAGGAACTCCAACAGCTTACTGTACACCAGTGTTCATAGCAATATTATTCACTGTGGCCAAAAGGGGAAAACTATCTAAGCGTTTGTCAAGAGAGTCATGGATAAACAAAATATGGTATATCCAAATGAAATGTGGAGTACTATTCAGCCACCAAGAAATAGATTTTGATATATGCTACAAAAGGGATGAACCTTGAAAACATTATACTTAGTGAAATAAGCTAGACCCAGAAGGATAAATATTGCATGACTCCATTTCCATGGGGTATCTCAAATAAGTAATTCACAGAGATAGAAACTAGAATGGAGATCACCAGGGGTTCAGGGGAGGTAGGAAGGGAGAATTATTGTTTAATGGGTATAGCACTGACATTGGAGATAATGAAAATCTTTTGGTACAGAGGGTGGTGAGTGTATTTAATGCCACTGAATTGTACACTTACAAATGATTTAAACAATAAATATTCTGTTATGTATATTTTACCAAAATAAAATAAAGAATGAAGTATTAGTACATACTGCATCATGGATGAATTTTGAAAACATTACGCCAAGTGAAAGAAGCCAGTCATCAAAGTTGACATTTTGCATTATTCCATTCATATGAAATGTCCAGAATATACACAGAGGCAACTCCACAGAAACAGGAAGTAGACCAGCAATTGCCAATGATTGTGGGGAAGGAGGAGGTAACGAGTGACTGCTAATCGGTGCACTTTTCAGAGATTTTTTTTTTTGCAATGAAGAAAATATTCTGAAATTAAATAATAATGATGGTGCCTGACCAGGCGGTAGTGCAGTGGATAGAGCATCGGACTGGGATGCAGAAGACCCAGGTTCGAGACCCCAAGGTCGCCAGCTTGAGCACGGGCTCATCTGGTTTGAGCAAAGCTCACCAGCTTAGACCCAAGGCCGATGGCTCCAGCAAGGGATTACTCAGTCTGCTGAAGGTCCGTGGTCAAGGCACATATGAGAAAGCAATCAATGAACAACTAAGGTGTCACAACGAAAAACTGATGATTGATGCTTCTCATCTCTCTTCATTCCTGTCTGTCTATCCCTCTGACTCTCTCTTTGTCTGTGTAAAAAAATAAATAAATAAAATAAAAAAAATAATAATAATGGTTACACAACTCTGTGAATATATTAAAAACCACTGTATTGTCTACTTTAAAAAGGTGAATTTTATGGTATATGAATTATATAACAATAAAGCTATTATTTTTTTAATTATCTTCATGTTTAGTCCACTAGAATGGATTACAAATTCTGAATTTAAATCTTCACTTTTGACTCTTGAAACAGTAATATAAATACCAATTGATCTAAACTGACTTGAGGAATTGACAACTTCTATGGTCACTTAAAAAGTGACAATTAATGAGCTTTACCTTGACAGGATACCATTTTTACCTGTCAAGTTGGAGAAAGTCATTAAGCTTAATAACACCCAGTGTTATTTGTGTTATCCTAACTCTGCTTACTTGGAAGGCAATAAATACCCAAATAACATTAGGTAGCAGATGCATTACTACCAGCGCTTTGGAAAGCTTCTTGATACACAGAAAAATGTAGAATACAGTTACCCTTGGACCCAGTCACTCTTCATTTGTAAATTTATAAATTTCCCTTCGAATGAGTAAATACACATATATATAAGGATGTTACCTGCGGTGCTATCTATAATAGCCAAAATACTGGAAATCATTTTAATATCAACTCCTAGAGCACATGTTAAGTAAATTTTTGTATTTAGTGATGCAGGTATTTAAACTAATGAAGTCCATATGCATTACTTAGCAATATCCAAGGTACATTAAATTTTTAACAGCAAGGTATTGGGTTTGTATAAAATGAAGCTGCTAGTTGTCTCCCCGATATTCATTTTCTCTTTCACTCTTACTGAAATGAAGCCTGATTTTATTTGAGCTGCAAAGTACCTGTCAAAAAGGCCCTCTTCACAGGCTTCCTTACTGTCAGGGATGACTGATGGGACACAAGTAGAAACTGTTGGGCAGGGCCTCTGAGAAAACTGCATAAATTAGGTTAACTCAGCTAGGAGGGCACAGCCTTTTATCCTTTCTTTTTGGTTTTGGTCTGGAATATGGATGTGATGGCTGGAGCTCCAGTAGCTACTTTAAGAACAAAAGCGACTTTGAGGGCAGAAGCCATGCTAAAGATGATGGAGCAGAATGACCACCGGGAAGCTGCTGTCCATCTTCCTTCCTGGCTTCCTTGGACTTATTAACATGACAAAGAATGAGAAATCTCTACTTTGTTTAGCCACATATTTGGGGTTCCTACTACAAGCAACAAACTTTTCTCCTGAGACAATTTTATAAGTATAGAGGAATGTTTGGTAGACTTGGGATGTTGCAGCCCAACTACAGCCAGGATCTCGAAGGTCTGTAACAGAAGGCACACTTATTCCTTGGAGGCTCTTCTGCGTTGCTTATAAATTTCCCATGTCTGTATCAACACATCTCAGGGGCTGCCCTCGATGTCTCTAGCTGCAGCTCTGTCCAAGACCCCTGCTGCTGACTCTGCCCCCCATTGCTGTCATCGTGACACATTGGTTCCACCAGGTGAGCTGATGTCCTGTGTCTCTGGCTCTTCCCACTATGTCAGAGAGAATCTGGCTTCTCCAGCAGCTGCTAAAAGGCCAGGCAATGCAACCTAAGAATTCAGGTGCAGTAACACTCCTTGGGGTGAACTTTATCTTATGACAGGCTGGGAGGAAGCCAACAAATACATTTCTTCAGCACTCATCTGTCACTGGACTGCTAGAGGGTGTGGTGTTTCCACACTCCTCATCCAGAGCCACCCCATGGAGCTGAGAGACTGGCTAGACCCATTTGTGGAGCGGCAACCACCTTCTCCACTTCTACAGGAAGTAACCCAGCACCTTACACTCCTTCCCTGCCTCCCTATTCCTGCAGGCTGGCCACCTGGTCATTGTACTGCACCAATTAACCACAGCACTTAAGGTTTTCTTTAGTTCCAATTTGCTAAACTAAGGCAAAGTGTATATTTTATTTCTCAATTAAAAGAAGAGAGAGAACTAGTTGATTTTTTAAAAACCCAACACACAAAATAAATAAGGACATTGGATCATAAGGAGTTTGGAGCTATTCCGGTCCATAAATGCTTTCATTTCTGCAATTAATCAAAAAATTATACATAAGTCCTATTTTTCCTAATGCAGCCCAACATTTTTATTTTTCTTAGTGTATCTCAGGAGGCCTTTTACATAGTCTAGCAAGCAGTAAAACTGGGAAGTTTACAACCACAATGTAAAAAAAGGATATGAATTTTTATGGAATGATTGAAACACAAAGGAACAGATCACAAACACAAGGACACAGGAGAGCACCTGCCTGGGCTGTCCTTATCTGACTTTGTCTGAACCTAAGGGATGATCACAATCCCATCATCCTGGAACCCGATCCCACAGACTGCAGGATCAACGTGACCCACTCTGAGGCCATGCACAGGTTTCTCTGTTGACACAGACTCACAAATTCACTGGCAGCCAGTGTAAAACCTGCAGGCCCAGGGAGCCATGTCTTTGGAGCTAGATGATCTCAGTGAGAATCCTCATGATTACATTTCTCAGAAGTTGGAGTAATGGCCGCATTCCTCAGGCATTCTCCAGCTGTAACACAGGGCCACAGCCAGCAGCTTCTGCTCCTCCCACAGTGAGCTGATACCTCAGGGATGGGAGGATTATCAACCAAATGCAAGCAGCACTTACAGCCCAGGGTAGGGGAGCCAGACCTCTGCTCCAAGGCGCCAACAGGACTGTCTGTCGGGCCAACGGAAGCACCCCCTCCTGATCCACTCAGCCAAGGTCAGGTGGGACATGTTATATCCAGGAACAGACCAAAGTATTCGTTCGCACAACGCATGTGGTGCCCCTACACCCCAATGTCAGCCTCCCCATGTCCTCTCTGTCCCTTCAAGTCCTTCTGTGCAAAGAAAGGAGATGGTGAACATTCCCACAGCTGTGCTGGGGACCAGCTGTTGTGTCAAGGCACCAACAAGGCATTTGCCATGTTCCAAGCGTGCCTTCAACACAGACACTGCAGGCAGGTCCTGGTGCGGCACCGCCCCAGAAAACTATAGGTGTCCTCCCAGGTGTAAGGTCAGAATGACTGCTTTACCACCACAGGGAAGACTTAGACACCCATGGTCACAGCAGCATTATTCACAATAGCCAAAAGGTGGAAGCGAGGCCAGTGTTCATCGATGTGTGAATGAATAAACAAAACATGGTATGTCCATACAATAGAACATTATCGAGCTCTAAAAAGGATTGAAATTCTGACACAAGCTCCAATATGGATGAGCCTTGAAAACATGCTAAGTGAAATAAGCCAGATACAAGAAATAACTATATGATTCCACGTCACTGCTTACTTAGAACAGCCGAATTCATGGAAACAGGAAGTAAGAGAGAGCTTAGCAGGGGCAAGATGGAGGGGGAGATGGGAGTTTTCGTTTAGCGGGTATGTGGTACCTGTTTTGGGATGAGGAAAAAATTCTGGAAATGGATAGCAATGATGGTTGCACAACAGTGTATATGCACTTAATGCCGCTGAATTGTACAATGAAAAAATAGTTAAAATGGTAAATTGTATATTATATACATAACACAATTAAATTTTTTAATCAAGATAAAAATGTTGTTTTGTTAGCAAAAATATTTCACTTAAAAAATAAGCTATGCCGGGGGGGGGGGGGGGGACACTAGAATCTATGTAAACACAGTAAGTTAAAATCAATTAAAGATAATAAGCTATGCCTTTAACATGCAGTCATTAAATATCTATTATGTGCTAAAAATTTTTTTACATGCTAAATGTTGAAGTGGATCTTTTGTGGGATGTAAAACCTCAGAAACAGTGCCCATAAGCAGTTGAGTAAATAAGAAATCAGTATGAAAGAAGTAAAATAATAATACTTATATAATAAAGTTTAAAATAATTAACAATTTGTATTAGGTTTACTCAAGATACTCTTATTTCACTTAACCCAAACAATGTGTGGCTCCTGAACCAAGCTCCATGCTCAATAAAATATTGGAAGTTGGTACCATTATGTCTGTTATTGTTATTATTATTGTACAGATGAGGAAACGGAGGCACAGAGAGGGTTCTAAGTTGCCGAACAATTATTAGGTGGCAGTGCCAAAACAGTCTTTCAATATGAATGCCTGAGCTTTTTCCACTAAATTACAACCACCTCATCAATTGTTTCCTGTAATGGGTGGAGATACTCAGCTTTGCTGGGCACAAAATACCATCTTTCTGGACTAGTTAGGATATAGCTTCTGTTACAAACACCAAAACAAAAGAGACTTCAACAAAGTAGGATCTGCTTCTCCCTATGGAACAGGTCATATGTAAGCAGTTCATTATTAATGACTTCATCCATGTGGCACTGGGAACACAGGTCCCTTTTTGATCTTGTCATTATGCATTCTCAGCATGTGGCTTTCATTTCGTAGTCCAAAATGACTTCTGTAGCTCCAGCCATCATATTGACATTCCAGCCTACAGAAAGGAGAGTGACTGAGCAAAGACCTCAACCCTTGAAAGGTACAACCCTGAAGTTACACACATCGCTTCTGTACACATCACAGAACTTGGTTGCCTAGCCACATCTCAGTGTAGAGCTTGGCAGTCATGTGCTTGAGCTCAAACTAGGGGTTCTGCGGTGAACAGAAGGGAGGTTGTTATTAGTAGACAACGAGCAGGCTTTGCTGTCCTTACATCTGGACAAAGTCTAGGTCTCTGGCTCTTAATTCTCACTGGGCCAGGCTGCTCTAGGGGGCTTCTCCTCCTCAGAAATCCACACTGCATTGTGCCAACCCATGTGCTGTGCTGTTCATCTCTGACAAACACTTGCTGATGTTAGGAAAGCAATCAGATAGGAAAATTGACGCCAGGTGACTGGAGTTTTCTGTATGAGGAAAAGACACCACCTTTATCAACTCAATCCACTCTCTGTGCCACATCAACCATGGAGAGGAGTGAAACAGGAAACTGACCTGCAGCATCCTGGACACACAAGTCAGCAGCAGCCTGGCCACGGGCTTCGAGGAACAGCATTTTCAAGGCCAGAACCGTGCCCTCCTCATTGTTATAGTCCCAGCATGAAGCCTCACACAAAATCATAACTAAGATTTGTAGTTTACAAAGTGGTTCTGCACACATTATCTAACCTTTACCCAAATCCCAGGAAACTATCATCACTGTACCCATTTTATAGATTAGAACATTGTAGGTCAGGGAGCCGACTGAACCACAGCCCAAGAAGAACACACCTTCAGGAAAGCTAGGAGCTGGAACTTGAGTAATTTGGGGGGGGGGCAAGTTGAATATAAAGAATGTTCTCTTGTGGCCAAATCTTTCCTTGTAAATTATCAGTGCTTAGCATAGCTTTTCTTATTTGTTTTTGTTTTTTCTTTTAAATTGAATTTATTGGAATGACACTGGTTAACAAAATTATATAGGTTTCAAGCGCAAAATTTCACAATACACCTCTGTACACTGAATTATGTGTTCACCACCCCAAGTCTCCAAAACCATTTATCCCTCCCATGTCCTCCTTGACACCCCCAGTCAGCCCTCCCCCCAACAATTACACACGATATTGTCCACGTCCAAGAGATTTCTGTTTTCCCCAATCCGTCCAACACTCCACCCGACCCCCGACCCCTGCCTCTGACAGCTGTCAGCCTGCTCTCTATGAGTCTGTCTCTATTTTGCTTGTTGGTTCATTTTGTTCATTAGATTCCACATATGAGTGAAATCATGTGGTACTTCTCTTTCTCTGATTGGCTTATTTCACTTGGCATAAAGCTTTCCAGGTCCATCCATGCTGTCACAAAAGGTATCTTCTTTTTTTATGGCCAATTAGTATTCTATTAGCATAGATTTTTAACTCTAATACTAATCCTACTTAGGTAAACTATTTGCTGGCTATTGTTGAACACCACAGACCATAACAACTGTGGTCACTGGGTGCATGGGATCCACTCAGTCCTGCCCTTCAGTGTTCGGTGCTCTTTCTGGGGCTCCTTTCTGTCCGTGCTCCCTCTGACACATGGGCCTGCATGGAACAGGGTGGCAGTAGGGGTCTCACAACAGATCCAGGTGGGATTTTCTTCCACGTCTCCCCCTCACCCAGGCTGCCTTGCAGTCTCTGGAGATGGCATGCACAGGAGTGAGGTGAGAAGCAGGCGCAGGGATGGGTCAAGGGCTGAGGAATGGCGTGGGCTGGCTGCGGTCCCTGCAGGCAGCACTGAGCAGGGTCAGGGTAGTGGGCCTAATCCTGGCTCTGACACTCACTTCCTAAGTGACATTAGGCAAGTAACACAACATTTCTGGCTTAGTTTTCCATGCCTAAATCAAGGACGACACAAGTTTCTCAGAGAATTAAGTGAATCAATGATATCTAATGAGATACCACAAAAGCGACAGCATACAGTAGACCCACAGCAAGTATATTCATAAGATTCTAGAGCTGAGTGCCATTTGCTCCAACCCTTTTGTTTCATCAATGAAGAAACCCAGGCTCAGAGAGGTTCCCAGGTGAAGTTCCCAGGTGACCCAACCAGGCAGTTCAGAGCCAAGAAAGCTCTGTCACTCTTGGCTAGTGCTCTGTCCCCTACACCATGCTGCTGTGATGGGGGGGGGGGGAGCTGTGGAAATCCAGATGAGACTGCATGTTTCAGATACAAATTTAAGAGAGATGCAGATCTCAGGGTTGGATATGTGCACAGGTGCTCGGTGAACACACACACACACACACATACATGTGCACACACACATGAGTGCACTCTAGAAATCTCCCTGAGGGCAAGGACTTGGTCATCTCATTCACTGCTGTATTCCCAGTGCCTAGAGTACTACTTGGTAAATTATAGATCCCAGCTAATATTTTTTTTACCAGCCAATATTTTTTATTCTCTCTTTCTCACATACACACACACACAACTTGTAAGACAAAGCACTCATTGAAAACTCTACTGCCTAGTATAATAGATAGAGTTGGTCCTAGAATTTAAGCCAGGCTAGCTGTGCCTCAGAAGCCGTATCTTCAGCTAGAGCCTCCTCTGCCCCGTGCCAGGACTCCTCCATATTCTAAAAGCTTTTGGGTTCCAAACAGCTTCTCTGTCATCAAAACTTGACCTCTTCTCATCCCATTGCTCCTGGGCCTTGACCTTTCAACAACCTATATGGCAAAAGGTGGGGTTTGACTAAGTCAACCGACAGACTGATTACCAAGAATTAATAAATGTCCTCAGAGGTCTAAATAGTATAAGGCACGATAGTGAGACACATCAGACAACTAATGGGAAGTTAGCTATGGAACCATCCTAGAGAGCCAAAAAGACTGTGACTCACCACTGTTTCCCCTGCCACCTAGAAAGGAACACTGAGAACATAGGGAATCTTGATTTATATGGTTTTCTCTGCTGACAATTTCGAGTTGTTATAAAGGCAGGCTGACCCCCAGCTGTGAGAAGGAGCACTGGAGAAATGTGTCTACACATGCTGTCTTGTCAACAGCCAGGATGGAGGAGTCTTGGACAAGATGGAAACTACAATTAAGGAAGCCAGAAAGGAACTGAAAGCGTCCAAAAGCTGATGGACAAAAAAAAAAAAAAAGAAAAAAGAAAAAAAGCTGATGGACAGACAAGGAGATATGGAAGTAGAAGAGACAGGTATCATTGAAAACAGGAAGTTGGCTTCATTCATTCATGTGTTGATCCATGTATTCACTCAGCTAGTACCTACTGAATACCAGCTACCCACCACAAACCCTGCGCTTGGCACCATGGAAATTGTTAAGAATGAGAAAAGATGGCCAACGGAAGAGGCAGAATTCACTTAAATAGTCACACATGTAAACACTCAAGTTTTACTTGGGCAAGTTTTATGAAGCAGGGGTTTCGATTATAGCATCCACTGTTGGTACCCGACCCAGACGTCCAAATGCCTTTTACCTGTATGGTCGATGAGCCCATCCCCCACCTGCTGTGGCTGGTCTTACCTAAGCCTCAGTCTGCAACCTTCTTGAGAGAAATGCCCACTGACATCTCTCTTTCAGGAAGGAAGGTAGGGAGGATTTACTGAGGAAGTGATTAAGTTGAAGTGAAGGAAGAGTCAAAATAAACAAAATGGATTGGAAGAGAAGAGAAAGGCTTCTAGGCAGAGGAAACAGCATGAGCAAAGGTCCTGGGGCAGCAGAAGGCATGGCTTTCCTGATTGCCTAAAAGAAAGTTGATATGTCAGGAGTCCTCAGTGTGGGGTGAACCTGGTCTGAGATGAGATGGAAAGATGACACAGAGAGAAGCCCAATTAACTAGCTCCAAGGGAGTAGAAATAGAAGTTGCAAGAGGCAGATTTCAGCTGAACAGTTTAGTGGCAAGAGAGAGCTCTAGCAAACAAATGGTTCTCTTGAGAAGCCATGAGTGCCTGTGAATGAGAATGAACAAGTAGCGAGATAGTTGATATCTATCAAGGAAGTCATGTATGGCATTCAGTAGAATGCTGGGATAGAAGATCCTTAATCTTTCCAATTTTAAAGTTCAGTGACAGAATTTTTGGCCTATTAAATAAGACTTTAGCAGATTAATCTACTCCCTCAAATTCTGAGCTAGAGAGATGATAGAGTCAGCCCTAGATACAACTGAGGGATGAGAGGAGTTATGTCTACTGTGTCCTATGTCCCTTTCTTCCCAGGAGTGCCACAGGGCCCACTCTCCCTGAGAAACTTCCCCACTGGGTGGTCCAGTCCATAGGGGTCTGCTGTCATTCAATTGTACATTGCAGTCTAATATACTACCAGACATGTGGGTTTTGAAATAAAAGGCTGATTTCAAGTCCTGGCTTCATATTTCCTGTCTACCTGACTGCGAGTTAAATCTTTATTTTCCTCATCTGTAAAATGGTAATAATAATAGTACCTACTATTGGGCTGTATTAATGATAAGTAAAATAATAAAAATCACTTAGTGTGAGGCCCTGGCCGGTTGGCTCAGCGGTAGAGCGTCGGCCTAGCTGCGGAGGACCCGGGTTCGATTCCCGGCCAGGGCACACAGGAGAAGCGTCCATCTGCTTCTCCACCCCTCCGCCACGCTTTCCTCTCTGTCTCTCTCTTCCCCTCCTGCAGCCGAGGCTCCACTGGAGCAAAGATGGCCCGGGCGCCGGGGATGGCTCTGTGGCCTCTGCCTCAGGCGCTAGAGTGGCTCTGGTCGCAATATGGCGACGCCCAGGATGGGCAGAGCATCTCCTCCTGGTGGGCAGAGCGTCGCCCCTGGTGGGCGTGCCGGGTGGATCCCAGTCGGGCGCATGCGGTAGTCTGACTGTCTCTCCCCGTTTCCAGCTTCAGAAAAAAATAAAAAATAAAAATAAAATAAAAAAAAATAAAAATCACTTAGTGTGGATACTTGATCACCATAAATGCTTATTAAATATTAGCTATGGTAATTTAAATTGAGGAACAAATTGCTATTAAGGCTCAATGCTGTTCCTTCTAGAATAGCATAGTGATTAACAGTGTAAACTTGGAGCCAGTCTGCCTGAATTCAAATCTCGCCTCTACCACCTTCTAGTTTTGTGACCTGCTTTGGACAAGTTACTTAATTGCTCTGTGCTTCCATTTCCTTGTGTGTAAAGTGGAGATAATGAAAACAACTCAGGCCCTGGCCAGGTAGCTCAGTTGGTTAGAGCATCAACTCAATACTCCAAGGTTGTGAGTTTGCTCCCCGGTCTGGGTACATACAAGAATCAACCAATGAATGCATAAATAAGTGGAACAGCAAATCAATGTTCTTTCTTTCTCTCTCTCTCTCTCTCTCTCTCTCTCTCTTCTTTCTTTCTCCTTTTCTCTCTAAATCAATAAATAATTTGCTAGGTTTTCATGAGAATTAAAGAGTTCATAGTTATAGAGCACTTAAACCAGAGTCTCATAGAGGAACTGTCAGTAGGTGTTAGCTAGTATTAGGATTTGCAGAATTATTCACATTTCAAATGATCATGCATGGAGAGTCTGAAGAATTGATCTGTAATAGGATTCTAATGGCATTGGCTTTGGGGGAAGTTATTTTGAAGTGGGGGGCCTTTCGTGCTTCCTATCAAATGAAATGCATGTGTGAATAGTAACCCTCTCAAGCAGCTAGAAGCTCAGACCACACTAGCATTTCTGCCTCTGAACCTCTGGGAGGCAGTCAGGCCACCATGGTGTAGAAATGGGAGAACGGGTGTCCTGTCACTCACACAGACACCGGGAAGGGGCTGCATGAATTAGAGACCAGGCCAGGCTTCCCCCAGCCCCCACCCCAAGGCAGCCTAGGTCTCTTGTCTCTGCAATGCTCAACGGTGTTTAGTTTTGGGACAATCACGTCTCCTTGGGACAGTCCTTTTCTACATGTCCTGGTGATGCCAACTACCTTCTCCAACCTCTTTCACTACAAGCACAAGTCCCTTGTTATTCATCTTTGTATTCCTACAACTTGATGGTAGACTTGACAGGGACCAGTTGCTCAGTAAGTCTTTTCAAACCAACTGGTCTGTGCACAGACAGGCTCCCCCTGCCCTGGTCCCCTGCCTCCCAGTTCATTTCCACAGCCAATAATAGAGACAGCCTCTGGGGCTTTACGTTGGGCACATTCTTTGGGGGCTTCCTGAATTTCTAAACTGCAGCAGTGACATCTTTATCTGTGACTGTCAATGGCCTCAGAAGAGGACTCCAGCAGAACACTCCATGGCAAGGACCTGAACTAGTCCAGTGTTGACGGAACTCTCATCCAGAGAGACTCGGACAGAAAGACACCCCAGTCCTCACAGCTCCACCCCCGTGAATTCCATTTTGTTTGCCCAGATTCCAAAAGAGGGAATCTTAGACCACTTCTCTGAGGGAGTCTTCTGGCATGTTCTAAATGCTCAGGGTTATTTAAGGACTTTGCATTACTGTATTTCTTCACAACTTTATCAACAATTTTTTATGCCATCTCTCCTGATTCAAAATAGCAAGACCAGACAGCCATGTAACATCTGTCCCTCTTTATTTCAAGATGGTATAAAATATAGAAATACATAGCATAACACCCTAAAGATACTGCCTTGCATGTGATGCTTTTGTGTAATTTAAGTTAATCTTCACAGATATTTTAAATGGAAATTTTCCATTCTACAGAAGAGAACATTTGAAGCTCATACAGGCTAAGTGACATGTGCAAGCTGCTTGGTGGCTATTGGGCAAGTGAGTTTGTAAAATTTATATCTTTTGAGCTTGCTCACTTTTATTGTTACAAAATGGTGCTGGGCAGCGCCAGGTATATGTGGTCTATGAAATTGCAAATTACCTTCCTGCTTGGGAAGGACTATTGTTTTGCTAATATTTTCTGGGGGAGGGATTTTGATTACCCCCAGCCTGTTACGCAGAGAAGAGGGAGAAGAGGCAGAAAGAGGCCATGTTTGCAGAGTGAGAGAAGAGAGAATGCAGAGTGCTGAAGAAGCCAGGTTGGCAGGGAAAGGAAGGTGTGCAGATGGGGAACCAGAGCTGAGGGGCTTTGGGAGCCCTACTGAGGCTTGTGGGGGCCTTTGATTCTAGGAGGAACCGGAGAAGATTCCCCTGGTTGTGACACCAGAGAATTTGTCAGGGCTTTGCGAGTCCTGAACGCCCTGTGTGTTTGCTTGTCGGCCAGTACGAGACTTTAATAAATGAAATGGCCCACCTGTTTCTTTACCGTTGGCCCAAAATTCAATGAGAACCTGCATGTGAATGGCCACAATGGTGGCGGCCTCTGGCCCTACAGTGGTAGAGCAGGGACATGACTCTGAGATGCCTACTTCTTATTCCCCCTGGAAGTAACCATGGTGTATCAAAGTTTGAGAGAAAATTACAGGTAAAGTAGTCCCATGAACTTCTTCAAATCTGACTCAGGAGACAAACTAAGCTAGTTCTACAAACAACAACGATAAGAACTGAAGCCTAAAGCTTGTCTAGAAATAGCTCATGTGTGGTATGTTACCAGAAAATGACAGTCAAGGAGTAAGGTGAACCTGGGTCTATCAACAGCTGTGATGCTCTGAACTCTGAGCTCAGCCTCTGCCAGTGTGCCCTGCTGACCCAAGTATCATTTCCTGAGGACCAAGTACCAAGCTAAATGCTGGTGGTGAACCAGCAGTGAATGCCTCAGCAACATTCCCATCTGCAGGACTACACAAGAAACAAGAAAATCAGTGGGTTACAGTAGAGTGTAGGAAGTTTCACATTAGGGTATGTCAAGAGTGTAGAGACTCCAGAGATGATACTTTCCCAGCTGGAAGAGTCAGCAAAGCTTCAAAGAGGTGATGTTTAAACTGAGCAATGCTAAGCACAGTGGACGAGTGGGCAAATGGATGAGGGGAAGAGGAGGGGGTTCCAGGCCAAGGGAAGAGCTTGGGCTAAGGTGGAGGTGGGGTGGCCAGTAACAGAGTGTTGGGGCAGCCTCAGTGTAGCTTAGAATGGGCCAATTCATGAAAATCATCTGTCATGCTAAAGAGTTTGAACTTGGTCCTGAAGATGAAAGGTAACCGTTGAATGACTTTCGTTTGTAAGCAGCAGTGATGTGATCACATTTCCATTTTTAAGAAAGTTCACAATGAAGGATTATTCAGAAAAGAATACACCAATGGGAAGGCTAGTCATAAATAATGGGAGCCAAAGGAGTGAGAAATGATTAGAGTTTGAATTCGGGGAGCACCAGGTAGGGTGAAATGTTTAGAGGATATTTAGACATTAGAAATTATTAGTCTCAATGCTATGGGAGGTAGGAGAGAGGAAACAGTAAAAATGCAAATTGCTAACTTTTCAGTAAGAAGCTGAGAGGAAGGTACCATTCTGTAAGACAGAGGAAGATGGGTTGGGAGTAGAGAGGTTAGAGCGTTGATTTGGAGATACCAGCAGGACACGTGGCTGGAGAGGCCAGTAGGCAGTGGCCAGTAAAAGTTTGGAGCCCAGGAACCAGGACTCGGAGGGACCTGGGACATAGGGACCATGGAGATACACAGATGGGGGCAGATAATAGGTGTGGATAAGATAACCCTGGTAGCACACAGCCACAGAGGAAGAGAGCAAGACTGAGGTCAACCTTGGAGAGCAGCTGTGGCTTGCGAGTGGGGAGAAAGATTAAGAAAAATATGAAAGGGACGCAAAGAAGTGACCAGAGATGAGAATAAGGAAGTCACAGAAGTGCCAAGGGGAAGGAAGGACAGCCATGGAACTGACATTTATGAAGCGCTGACTGTGCACCAGCCCTGCACCAGGAGTCTCACACATTTTCTCTCTCTTCATGCTTCTGGAGAACTCCTATGAGCAAGGCATCAGTGTTCTAATTTAACTCAAATGGAAACTGCGGTCCAGTGAGTGAAATTACTTGCCCAGAATTACAGAGCTATTAAGTGGTGAAAACAGGGTTGTAGCCAAACCTCGCCTGCTCCAAAGTCCATAATACTCTTTTCATGGCATAAATTGCTTCATAAAGTCAAATAAGGCCGAAAAGGACCGAATGAATGTAAGAAGCCAACATTCAGCCAAGGGTGGGGCTTCATTGCTGTGGATTTCGGGGGGAATAAGGGTGAACACACAGACACAGACAGGGAAGGCACAGTTATTTTTTTTTTTAAAAAAACTGTCCTCACCCATTCAACAAACATTCCAAAATATTTCTGGCTGTCCCTATCATATGCCACACACTGTTCTAGGCTCTGGGGACCGCAAGTCGCTGTTCCCAAGGACCTTGCATTTGGGTGATGGGAGAGAGACACTCAGACTACCATCTCTGAAATACAATATATATCAGACATGGAAGGTCTAGGGAAAGAAATGTAGCCGGGAAGTGGGTACAGTGAGAGGCAGGGAGAAGGGAAGGTGGTGTTTTAGGTGAGGGGGGTCTCTATAAGATGTTTGACAGATGCTTGAATGGAGCACTTGAAAGAGCAAAACTTGCAAACCACCCCGAGCAACAGCACAGAGACCTGGAGGCAGGATCACGCCTGTCCTGTTCCACAGGCAGCAGAGAAGCTGCCAGGCTGGCAGAAGCAAAGAGGTGCAGGGAGTTGTGGAAGGAAGGTCCGCAGGGACTGCAGCGTGCAGGACCCTGGAAGCCGTGGCAGGAACTCTGGGTGTTATTCTGAGTGAGATGGGGTCCTCTGGAGATAGAGGAGCTTCTGTCATCTTCCATCCCAAAGGGACAGGCCAGTGGGCCAGGGCTCTGGGAAAACACTGCTCCCTTTCTCACCTCCTTTCTGACAGGAGCGGCCCAGAGGGCCCCGAGGTGCAGCACAGCAGTGAGGAGCAGAGCAGTGGTGGAGCAGGGTCAAGACTGGACTAGGACATTAAGTGGCATCCCCAGACATGGCTTCAGTCATCAGGGCCCTGGCCTTGGTAGAATGGTAGGATGGAGCCCTGGGTAATCTGGGAAGTCTGTACCTCCATGCAGAACCCCTCCCTGCCCAAGCAGATGTACTTAGACAACAGGAGTGGAACACTTCAATAGCCAGCACCTTGAACAGTCTCAGAGAGATGCTGCGTCCCCGTGCAGCTTCCGAGATTCAAAGGCTGATCCTTTGATCAGAGACCAGGGTCCACCATGCAAATTCCAGTCCTGCCCTGCCCTGCCCTGCCCTACCGGTCACCTACTAACAGGTGACACACACTCCCCAGGGCAGCGGTGACACAGGGCATCTGGACTTCGAAAGGCCTGCAGCTGGCCACACTCAACCATTTGCATATCCCAGGAAGAGTTCAGGGAGGGAAGCAACAAACCCCAGGGGGTCACAGCCTGGGGCCATGTTAGGCCAAGCAAAGTTATGGAGCTAGTCTTCCAACAGAGAGAGGACCATTTAGCATAATTTTGCTGTCACCCTTTATATTCTTTCTTGTAAACCTATCAATAGTATCAATAGTAGGGGAACATCAATGGAGGTCCTTAATACTTCATGCGGTCTCCCTTCCATCTCTCTGGGAGGAACAGAGGCCAGATCACAAAGGAAGCTGGGGGTTTTGTGGACAAGCTCACAGGGAAGTGCCATGGCACACAGCGAACCAACCGGGCGACAGGGGCAGTGGAGGCACGGTAAGCGGTATGACCCCGTGCCTTCGTCTGTTCTGGCTGTTATAACAAAGTGCCACCGACTAGGCGATTATAACCACAGAAGTTTATTGCTCACAGTTCTGGGGTCTGGAAGTCCAAGAGCAAGCATGGTTACTATCAACATAAAAAAACTTTCAAACCAGTAAGAATTTTTATGAGTTTATTTAAGCCAAACTGTCGACAATTGCCAGGAAGCAGAGTCTCAACAAATTGAGAAAGCACTCCACTTAATTTTTTTTTACATCAGAACCATAGGGGAAGATGTAAGGGGTTTACATGAAATTGATTAGTAATAGATTAGGGAGGCAGAAGAAAGCAAAGTGGGAAATCTCTGGGATTGGATAAAAAGTAAAAATGTATATATTGAAACGTCTTTTACATAGGGAGGCATAAGAAGGTAAGTTTGATAATTCACATGATAATAATAACAATGAAGGGGTTTGCTAGTTCCTGCTCTGGTGGGATGCCTGCCCTGCCGGGGCAGAAAACAGATGGCTCCTACATTTCAAAGGCATGTTTGCATTATTGTACATGCAAAAGGCAACAGACAGGCTTCAAAGCAAGCAGATAGAGATTACTCTATTTCCTCATGTATAAGATGCACTTCTTCCCGAAAAATTTGGGGTCTAAACACTGGGTGTGTTTTATACAGTGGTTATAGATTTTTTTTTTTTACTTGCATTTCCCGCTTTTTCGCATTTGTTTTTGCACTCATTGTTGAAGACAGTGATTCTTCATCAGACACAGATGAGGACAAGCTAATAGGTAGGAGTTTTGACAGTGATGAGGAGTTGCAGGAATTTTATGATGAATAGAACTTGAGTTCAATAACTTTATGTAATACTTTTTTTTTTTAATTTTGGGCCCCAAAATTAAGGTGTATCTTATACATCAGGGGTAGTCAACCTTTTTATAAAAACCGCCCACTTTTGCAGTGCTGGTCAACCTGGTCCCTCCTGCTCACTAGTGGGAGTTCCAGCTTTCTTGGTGGGCTGTAGTGGAGCAGCCATATACATGGGATCGTCTTATGCATGGGGAAATACGGTAACTCCCTAGGATATGACTACCCACCATAAACTGCTTTTAGTTAAAAAGTTTCCATTTCAAACCAACCTGTGTACAGTATGTACTTTAGGTCCCTGAGTCTGTAAGGCCACCATGCAGGCTTTCCCTGAGCTTGTCAGGTTCAGCATGTAGCCCCTTTCTCATCCAGTCACCTTCTGGTGAGGATCCTCTTTCTGGTTCAGAGCCATCCCCTTCTTGTTGGGTCCCCACATGGCAGAAGGGAAAAAGAGCTCTCCAAAGCGTCTTCTATAGGGACACTAACCCATTCATATGTATGAATTGAGGGGGACACAGACCGTAGCAGGATGGTTAGTAGCATACATTGACATGCTGCTCTTAGGTACGTCTTGAACATCTGACACTTTTTCATACCCGTGATGGGATGAGTGTCCTTATAAAAAGAAGAGACACCAGAGCATGATCTCTCTCCATTCTTTCTACTCTTTCTCCTGTCTTTCTCTCACTTGAGGACGCAGAAAGGAGGCAGCTATCTGCAAGCCAGGAAGAGAGGCCTCACCAGGAACCAACTCTGCTGGCACCTTGATATGGGACTTCCAGCTTCCAGAACTGTGAGGTAGAAGTGTCTATGTGTCAGCCAGCCACTCCATGGCCCTTTGTCACAGCAGCCCAAACTGACTCAAACAATCATCATTTGTTTTCCTATCTCTCTTTCAACTCCGCTAGACTATGAACTTGAGACGGGAAATATAACTTTTTCCTATCTGTTTCTGGCATCTTTACATTTCTAGAACACTCCATAGGTCACAGGCAATGCAGAGTTAGCGAGCTGACTGGATGTATATGTGGTCAAACGCAGGAATGGGATCACGCGGAGACAGGCTTCGTGTGAATGTGTGGCTCTCGTGTCAGGAATTCCAGCACTGGGGCACGTGAGACTCTCCAGCCCCTCATATAGCCTCCCTTGGCTTTGCCAGGGTAAGCCTTAAAAATACTGCTCCCCCTTTCTAACCCTCTCTTCACCCTCTCTTAATTGGGCCTGAAATTGCAGCCCTGTTGGGTGCTTCACCCCATCTATGGGCTCAAGAAGTCTCCTCCATGTTAAAGACTGTTTCATTGTCCCCTTTTTTTCTCTAAGCATCACTCTTGCTACACCTGATGTGCAGTCTTGAAGAAAATCACAAAACACACCAACCTTGGAGGCCAAGGTGACCTAGAGCATGATGGGATTTCTTGATCTAAACTCTTCTGATCATCAAGGCTGCAAGTAGCGGCAGAAACTCGCTTATGCAGAAAGCCCTGTTTTCTCCATTGCAGTTACAGCTAGGTGGAATCCACCTGAGTTGACTATGAATTGTTTCCTTTCGTCTCCTCTAGTTGTTTCCCTCTCCCCAAGAGAAACATTCACTCACTCTTTTAACTACCATGCAGAGTCACACTGGAAAGTGAGATGAATCATCAAGTTTCCATGGCAGCTCAGGGGAACCTGAGCCTGGCAACTGGACACTCGTGTGTGGAGGACCTGTAACACCCACTTCACCCAGACAGAGCTTGCTTATTTTCCATAGCATGTTAGAACTCGGCCTGGCACCATGGTTTGCCCTATTTATAGTTTAACATGCAATATAATATTTAGTCCCAGCTCCAATAGGAATGTTTCTTGCAAATGTCAGTGGATTATTTACTATGGTAAACTAATTAGTTATATAAATGCTTCCCTTCTCAGGGTGTGTGAGAAGGAGACTGTTAATGCTTCTGGATTAACCTAGTATTATTGTCGTTTGAAGTTCTTTTAAATGTAAGATCACTATTGCAAAACGGCCCGACTTTGCATGCATAGCACATCTGTTGCTTAAATAATGCGAAGTGTTTCCATCTTAACTGAGGGGGTGTGTGTGTTTACAATACATCCTGAATCAAGAGACAGTCATTATAATTTGAACATGAAAAACAAAGTCAACATTCCATGATACCATGATAATGTTCTTGCTTGGTGGTGTTAATTCTCACTACCTTTATGATAACTTGAATAGGCAAATAGTTATAAATGAATACAGCAAAAAGGACAATGATCCCTAAGGAATTATTACAGTGATCAAAACAGCTTTCTTCCTGGCCATCCCAGGCATTCAGATCAATGGTGAGAGAAAATAGCAAATGGGATCTGTGTTAGGAGAACTGCCATGGATGGCCCAGTTCATGTTGGGGAGTAGGAAGACGTATTTCCCCAGTCCTGATCACAAAGAGACTATCAATAAGAAAAGTAAAGGTTAATAGAGCTTAACATATAGTGGGAGAGAAATCATTTTCACAATAGAAAACAGTAATGTGTGAATTTTTTAATACTTTCACCTGGGCCTTTTTTTCCATAACAAGAAGAATTTAAGGGTGATGCATCCCTGACCAAAGATGTAACATAGAATTACATTCTATACTCTTTCGCAGATCAGAAATAACTATAATCAAAGTTTTTGTCAATTTTAAAATCGCAGTAACAACTACGGAATTTTTTTTTTTTGGTACCAGGCAGGCATGACTCCAAGGCAGTGGTTCTCAAACATTTTGAAGTCGGGCACATTTAAAATCCTACAAATAATTGTAGGCGCACTATATACAAATTTCTGAGAAATATGTTATAATAATTAAGTCAAATATTAAAGAAAACATATAAAGTCCAAGCGTGCTTTTATGGTAATTAAATGAAATAAATATGACAAAATTAAATTTATTCTGACATTAAAAAACATTTTTATGTTACATTTTTTTAGTTATACTTTTTAGAATTTGTAAAAAAGAGGGGTTAAAAAATTAAAAAATGACAAAAAAGTTATCTTTTTATATGTACAGATACATTCTTAGTAAAATTTAGTAAATTCAGCAGGTCCTGGTGCAAATGTGTTAAGTCTTTTCATTCTTGTGTTTATGAGAAACATGATCCTGATGTGTCCTAGCGATTTCTTCAATGTTTGGGCATATATTTGAAAGGCAAACTTTCATTTCCTTGTCAATACATTGAAGAGTTCCTCTATTTTTACTCTTAATTGTATTAAATGCAGAAAAACCCCACCATACATATCATCTTAACTTTACACCAAACAAAGGATAGCAGAAACTTGCCTCCAGTCTTTCCGGGGAACATGGGGGGTAGTGTAAACAATCCAGCACCACAGCTTAACAACCTTTTGCAACATAATCAAGCAAGTGAGGTGGGGGGGGGGTGGACAGACTGTCAGCCTACAGCCAATTCCCCACACCTCTGTCCCCCCAAAAATCTAAACTCCAAAAACCCTGTTGGTTTTTTGGTCCCCAACAAGCACATATTTCTCTGGAATACCACAGGGTGCACGTGGAAATCTTCTAGGGTGTACCAATGCGCCCTGGCGCACACTTTGAGAACCACTGCTCTAAGAGAATAGCATGAGTTGTCATTCAATCCCCACATTGACCCTGAGATGTAAGTACTGTTGCTGAGTCCACTGTAAAAACAAGGAAACTCAGGTACCAGAGAGTGAAACTCACCCACCCACAGCAGAGTGGTAAAGCCCAAAGATGATGAAGGAAAGGTTCTCAAACCATGCTTTGGAGAACTCTGAATATTCTTGTGACTCTAATGGGGTCTGCAAAGTCAAAACTATTTTGTTTAAATGCAAAACTATTGCCCTGGCCACTTGGCTCAGTGGTAGAGCGTCAGCCCTGCATGTGGAAGTCCCGGGTTTGATTCTTGGCCAGGGCACAGAGGAGAAACATCCATCTGCTTCTCCACCCTTCCCATCTTCTTCCTCTCTGTCTCTCCTCTTCCCTTCCCACAGCCAAAGCTCCATTGAAGCAAAGTTGGCCTGGGCACTGAGGATGGCTCTGTGGCCTTTGCCTCAGGCACTAGAATGGCTCCAGTTGCAACGAAGCAATGCTCCAGATAGACAGAGCATCCCCCCATAGTAGGCTTGCCAGTTGGATCCTGGTCAGGCACATGTGGGAGTCTATCTCTCTGCCTATCTGCTTCTCTCTTCAGAAAAATACAAAAATAAATAAATAAAAATAATGCAAAACTATTATTTGCCTTTTCACCCTCATTCTCTCACAAGTATACAACAAAGTTCTCCAAATGCTACATGACCTGTGACATTGCAACAGATTGGGGCAGAGCAGATGAGAGAGTCCTGCTGCCTGTGTTGAAAAACACATGTATTCTCATCAAATTATGTTGTCTATGTTAATATTTAATAGACTAGTCTTATTTTAAAATGAGTTAAATAGATATTTAAATTTTCTTAGATTTAATCTGTAATGTAGCAAACATCCGTCAGTGTAACCCATATAAGCAAAAGCTCTTTGGGTCCTCGATAATTTTTAAGAATGTCTAGAGTCCAAAGACGAAAACGTTTGCAAACAGCTGAAATACATTCCTTTACATCCTATGAAATGAGCATCCACAGGTCGCACCCGCTGACGACAAAGGAGGCTGTGATAACATAGCAGGGCCCATGTGTTGTCAGAAGCCTTGAGAAAAAAAAAATCAGTCCAAGGTCCAAAAGTTTTCAGTACTTAAATATTCTGATACTTGGCTTTGAAGCTGAGATTTAAAATTTTTAATATAAATGTATCTTGTCTTTTAAAAACAGGACTGCCTTGTGTTTCCTTTGCCTGGAATGTCCCCAAATATCAATAGTCACGGGCCTCACTTGCTCATTTCGCTGGGATCTCTGTTTGGACGAGCCGGCCGTCCCAGTTTCATCAGCGGCCTTCCCCGGCCCTGCCACCACCCCCTACCCCTTGCCGTGCCTTATTTGTCTTCATAACAGGTGCCACATTGAACAGTGGCATGTTCCTTTTCTGTGTCCTCCACCTCCATGTGAACTCCTGTACGAAGGCAGGAATGTGAAGCTTTTACCTCCCCAGGACTTGGAAAAATGCCAGAAACATAACAGGTACTCCATGAATAAATATTTGAATAGATGAATGACTGTTATATATATATGTGTGTGTGTGTGTGTATATATATATATATATATATACACACACACACACACACACACACACACACACATTATATATATCAATAAGACAAGGAACAGCAAGAACAAAAATAAAATAGGTGTTTTAAGCATCAGTTATCCAAAAAAATCACCCAATACCTGTGTCCAGCATCCCCTGCAGTTGGGGCCACACAACTGAGCTCTGGGCCGTGCTTCTCAAACTCGAATGTCCGTGCAAACCACCTGGCAGTCTTGCTAAAACAGAGACAGGAGTTCGTAGGTCTGAGGCCCATGACTGTATATTGCTACCAAGCTCTCAGATAAGGATAATGCTTCTAGCCTGTGGACCACACTTTGAAGCTATCTCCACACCTAGCCCTTAAAACACGTGTCACGTGGAAGCAAAAACACCCTGAGAAGCAACCAGCACACCTAACACCCAGCGAAAGGAACCAGGGCTTTCTGGAGAAATGGCTGGTTCTGGGACTGGCATAGAAGACATAAGTGTGGGGGACCTTGTTATGGCAGAAAGGGAGGCAGTGTGGGCTTATGTTAAAGGAACACAGGAGGAGCTCTGGAGACAGTCCCAATGGCCAAAGCTGGAACCATTCAAGCCACAGAATAAATAACAAGTATTGGATTATAAAGTGTCTAGTCAATATGAGTCTGTACTTATATAAATTATAGATTAATAAATGGGCGACAAGCCTCCTTGCATAAGAATTCCAAATAATTTACGTAGACCTTCTTCCCTGAAGGAGGAGGAACACAACTTTCCACTACTTAGGGGTGAGCTGAGTATAGTGATTCTTCCCAAAGAGGTCACATGAAAAAGTGCAAGAAGAGTCGCTTTTCAGGGGAGGCACCAAACACGACCTCCACTGAATGATCAACCTGTGACAAATCATGTTGATAGGATGTGATAGACATGGCCTCTTACCTCTGTGGTCTCTCTCCCAAAAATGCCTAGACACAGTCTAAACCAGTGGTTCTCAACCTTTCTAATGCCATGACCCTGCAATACAGTTCCTCATGTTGCGGTGACCCCAAACCAAAAAATAATTTCTGTGGCTACTTCATAACTGTAATTTTGCTACAGTTATGATTCGGAATATAAATACCTGATATGCATTATGTATTTTCCGATGGCTTTAGGGGACCCCGCCGGGGTCGTGACCCACAGGTTGAGAACCGCTGGTCTAAACAGAAAAACATCAGACAAATTCCGGGGGGTGGGGTGGGGTTATTCTACAAAATACCTGACCAGCAGCTTCAGAAACTCTCAAGGTCATCAAGCATAAAGAAAGTCTGAGAAATTATTATTACAGCCAGAAGTGGCCTAGGGCAATGTGACAACCAAATGCAATATGGGATTCCTGGGTGAGGTCCTGGAATTCTGAAAAAGGACCCTAAAAGTTAGGGCAATCTGAATAAAGTAGATGCTTTAGCTACTGGATCATGCATCACTATTGGTTCATTGACTGTGATAAATGTACCATACTTACGTCCGACGATGGTCATAGGGAAAACCGGGTGCAGGGGTTATGAGAACTCTCTGTGCTATCTTCTCAATTTTTCTGTAAATCTAAAACCAGTCTAAATAATACTGTCTTTTTAAAAATTATCTCTCACAGAATCCCTGAGCCATTCCTTTCCCTTCAGAGAGAGCACATGAACCTGAGAGGAAAAGCCGCCGTAAATATTGTGCCCCTCTCACCCCGGCGCCAGCCACTGCTCTGAGGGAGTCTGAGGACGGCAGGTGCAGCGGTAGCAGCTGCAGCGAGGAGGAGGGCCACCTGACCGGGCGAGTGGGAAACGGTGCTAAATGTGTGAAGCCACTGAGATTTCCCGGTTTTACAGTTGTTACTGTAGTGAAGCCCAACCTACCCTGACTAATAGTATGACCTACATCAGCGGTCACATTCATCCTGCAGACTATTATTATGCAGCCCTGGAGATAAGAATGATTTGTACAATTATTTTTATTTGTTCATTTTTAATGAACAAATATAATGTTCCAATGGCCAAAACAGAGGAGGAGGGGGATGGGGACAGAGATGTGGGAGGAAGAAGGAGGGAGAGGTTGTAACAGAGACCACAGGTAGCCTGAAAAACTTTAAATGTTTACAATCCAGCCCTTTATAGAAAAGTTTCACCAACTCTTGATCTGCATCGTACAGGTGATCTGGTTAAACAAAGGTTATATCTACACAATGAACTCTTAAGAAGTTCCAATTATCACAAAGACCTTCCAAAAGAGCCCCTAAATCCACTTCTTTTATTTCTGAAATTGATCCAGAAACTAGCTGCACTTTAAGAACTTTCCAGTGATTACAAATTCCCATCAGTTAAACCTCCAGGGAAAAAAAATGCCTCGAAACATGAAACACATTAACAAGCATCAAAAACACATATTAATTGAAACATATAGAGTTAATCCTATCATGTTGTAGTCAAGAAATATTTCACCTCCCTCGTAGTGAACAAATGGGCCTTTTAGCAAATGAGACACCATGCTAATTTCAGAAGATGAAATTTCAATCCCCGTCAGTGTAAGAATGGAGGCATTTTGTAGGTGAGTGTAGCTAGTTGGCTGACAAATTTTCTAGAGAAGCATTTGTTCAAGAGTATGAAATTGAAGAAAATTGCAACAATTTGACCACATTTTCATAATTCTTCACAATAGGGCAGTTTTTTGTGTGTCAAATAAACTCCCAACAAATTAAAATTAAACTAACCAAGGAAGCAACGCATAATCAATGAGGAATATGAAAAGAAGCTGTGGCCTGACCTGTGATGGTGCAGTGGATAAAGCGTCAACCTGGAACGCTGAGGTCGCCGGTTCAAAACCCTGCACTTGTCTGGTCAAGGCACATATGGCAATTGATGCTTCCTGCTCCTCCCTCCCTCCCTCTCTCTCTCTCTCCCCTCTCTAAAATGAATAAATAAATATATATATTAAAAATAAATAAATAATAATAATAAATTAAAATTTAAAAAAAAGCTGCCTTATGAATCTGAGGGAATCAGAATCAGTGCCTACACTTTGGTTCAGCCAATTATCACTTATAGTCTCACAGGCTGAGGGCTGACTATGCAGTTTACCCTCTGCAAAGAGGCTCTCTCTTTAGCACTTAAATTAAAAGATATATTTGCACACACGGGAAAGGAAAGCCTGATGAGTTTACATATGGAAATCTATGTGTGTGTATACACACATGTGCATACACCCACACACAGTCATGAACAAACAGCCTATATTACAAAGCTGAGTTTGTAAGCAATTTGGGGAAGCTTTGAGCATATTTACTTTTTTAAAAAATAATAACACTGAAAATGCTGGGAAAGTTCTCGGCTGGTTCACAACAGATAAATTTTGTGCTGCTGGTAGAATTTCAGGTGTAGTGGAGGAAATGTGTAATTAATCAATGGCATCATTTCCTGTTAAAAGCAGCGCACTGGCTGAGCCAGGAGCATGGCTGCAGTCCAGGTGTCTGTGCTGCCCCTAGGTGGGCCAGAGCCCTGGTCCAGGCCCCTCACACAGCTGGCAGCCTCCCCCACTCCTTGGCATGACACACACACAGGCAAACCCAGAGTTAGTGGGGTCTGTGCTTGGGAAACTGGGAAGGAGCCACTTTACAAAAAAACAGTACAAATGACTAATAACATAATATTAGGTACAAATGCTAAACAAAGTGCTATTTTTAAGAAAGCTGATGAATACTACCCACAACAGATTCCTACCCATTTCTCTGTTTTTTTCCCTAAAATTTTCTGGCTATATAATCTTCTATGATGACTATTTCAGGCCCTGGCCAGGTGGCTCAGTGGTGGGGGGTTCAACTGGCCCATGAATGTCCCAGGTTCGATTCCCAGTCAGGACATGCAGGAGAAGAAACCACCTACTTCTCCACCCCTCTACCTCCCCTCTCTCTATATATATATACTCCCCTCCTGCAGCCATGGCTTGATTGGCTCAAAC
Source organism: Saccopteryx bilineata (assembly GCF_036850765.1). NCBI lineage: Eukaryota > Metazoa > Chordata > Mammalia > Chiroptera > Emballonuridae > Saccopteryx > Saccopteryx bilineata. Next base: position 71,292,556 of record NC_089492.1, on the reverse strand, counting down.
CAGTTGGCCCTGGATGCTAAGGATGACTCCTTGGCTTCCACCACAGGTGCTAAAAAAATAGCTCTGTTGCCAAGCAACAGAGCAACGCCTCAGAAGGGCAGAGCATCGGCCCATAGGGGATTAGCCAAGTGGACCCAGGTCGGGGCATATGCGGGAATCTGTCTCTCTGCGTCCTCTGCTTTCACTTAATTTTTTTTTAAGAACATTTTTCTATACAAAAAAAAAATTTTTTTTCATTATTTTCTGTAGCATGGTTGGTCAATTTTTTTATTATTGAAAGTTTTATTTTAATTTATTGATTGATTTTAGAGAGAAAAAAAGAGAAACATCGATTTGTTGTTCCACTTATTTATGCATTCAGTGATTGATTCTTGCATGTGCCCTGACCAGGGATTGAACCCACAACCTTGGCATATCAAGGACGATGCTCCAACCAAATTGTTTTCATTTCATTTTAGAATTGGTTAAATTTTTTAAAAGCTTCATCAGTTTCCTTCCTGTCTGAACTGTGAGATTTCAGGGTATTTCAATTTTCTTGTGCAGAGACTAATCCTACACCATCTTTGGAATGATGACACTCTGTGACTAGCATGTGGGACACCTCTTGGATTCCACACCCTGTCAGTCTACTTTTTCCTTCTAACTGTTTCTGTTAGCAGTAATCTGGGAGCAAGGCCACGGGGTATCCCTTGCTTTCTGTCAGGGACTTCTCTGCCTCCGTTGCATTTCTGGCAGGAATGTGTTCCACCATCCGCCTCATACCAAGCCCCAGAATATTTGAGGAAGTTACAGCCCACAGAGCAACCCTTGGTCTGGGAACTGCTAGGTAAACCCTCCCCGCCTGCATGTCTCAGGCAGACAACTCTCCATTAAATATAGGTCCTCACACATAGACTTCTGAAGTTATACCCTTCAAGCACAGGAATTCTGATGAACTATATTTTGAACAATGTGTCCCAAAAGAAAAAGGTTGATGTTGCATTTATAATTATATATGTCATATTTTCAAGGATATCCCTAACAGAAGAGAACTTTCATATTTTGACCAATAAGCTATAAAAATAAATAAATATGTGATGGACTGACTCTATTAAAGACACCACAGGCATACAAAAGAGTCTACAGGGGCTGCGCAGGGCTGTTGAGGACAGGACACTTATGGGCATCACTCATGCATAGAGTCTCCAGGAGTCGCAGCCGACACAACACATGGAGCATCTATGACAACTGAATCGTCTTCTAATTATAGGCATCTGATGATTGGAAGAACTTTCCATAGCGCCAGCTCCTAATTGAGCTCTGGCTCCACCTCAGACCTGGTTACCCTCTACATCCCACTTCCTCTGTCGGGCTCCACAGGGCACCATCACAGGTGGGCAGGATATCTAACTCTGCAGCTTAAAACCAGAATACTGATGTCAGTTTCATGACATCAATTATGACTATAAACCGCAGAAATACATCTACATGAATAAACTAAACTACATGACTTCCCCTTAGCCCAATCCCCAAAATGCCCACAGCCCCTCCAACATCACCAGACACCAGGGGACCTGAGATCCAGAAGTAGAGTAGAAAGAAAGCAGTCTTAACAAATTGCAACCAAAACAAGTTATTTTGCAAATTGTATAGAATGTAAGTCCATTCCAGGACCTGGGAAAGGACCCACGCAGAAGTCGGAGCCTGCAGCTTAAGCTTCAATGATTTCATGGCAAGCCCACCCTCAGCACAGGTTGCCCCCAGAATCAAGCTTTGAATAGTGTGGCCCTGACTCTGGAACCAACCTGCTCAGGGACAGAACCCTTGTTCCACAGCTTAGAAGCCATGAGATCTGAGCCTCAGTGATTCACTTCTTTCATCTGTAAAATGGAGATCATCAGTAAGAGTGGTGACCTCAGAGTGTTAAGAGGATTTGGTGACTGGCACACCAAGAGAGGACATTCAGTAAATATCTTGTTGTCTCTCTTAATGGTAGGGAGCAAAGGGCAGCACTAGACATTCTGCTGATTAGTGTTGATTAGCATGGTGGGGCATGCTCAGTTTGCATCTAAGCCCCTCATCTCCCCTCTGAATTCAACAACATCTGCATAAGCAATTCTCACCTTCAGAGAACAGTCACTGAAGAGTTTCTCAAAGAGCCAGTGTTCCCTCAACAGTGTATTTCTCAAGGTATTGCAAAGGGAGGGGCCTCTGTGCCTTTCTGAGGGGCATAATTAGGTGGTGATTGACACATTACACATGATCAGGTCATGCCTAGCTCTTTAGAATTCCTTCTCTACGTGCTTTCAAAAGATGTTTAGCACATCGTTTCATTTGCTGTGAGCTGCTGCTACTGGAAGTCAGTTTTTTTGTTTTTTGGGTTGTGTGTTTTTTGTTTGTTTGTTTATCAACTAATCAAGCTAAAAATTGGAATGATTCTTGGCTGCTGAAACTATCGCACAGACTCCAGAATCTCTGGGAAGCCCAGCCTTACCAATACATTCAGTTTGGCTTAAAATTAGATCTCTTCCTTCTTGGTTGGAAAGCATCCCATCAGAATTCATTTCTACAAACATTCCCCAGGTTTTTGACGCTAGAAATTAACCAAGTCCTATAATTCTTTGTTAGGGAAGCCTTCCCTTCCGGACTTATCAGCCTCCCCGAGCATGCTGAGACCTGGCTCAGGTTACAGGCTTGGAGACCGGATAGTGGGGGTGCGGGCCTAGTGACTGCTAAAACCTGAGAAGAATGGCTTCAGGTTAGGAGGGAGTTATAGAGCCCTCCAGCAAGGGAATGTCCCCTCCCCCCCCCCATTGCATAGGATGCTGGGCTGCTTCTCTGAGTGGCAAGGAGGGCTCCCTGGGGGTCTGAGAGCCCAGCTACCTCTCTGCGACTTCAGACCTTCCCTTCCTCACATCCTCATCCTAGTTCTTTCCATAGCACAGTGTTTTTCAGTTTGGTTAATTGTAAGCAGGGTCTTTTTAAACAGAAGAGAATAAAATAGAACATTTTGCTTATAATAAAGGTAAATACTGTTTCATCACACCTTTTCTTCAGTTGTATCAAGCTGTGTGTGTGTGTGTGTGTGTGTGTGTGTGTATGCTGGATTAAGACAAAAAATATTTCTTATAGTAACTGTACGGTAATAAAAAAAATTGAAAGCCACTGTGTAAGAGATTAACAAACCTGTAGCCATTTTGTTATTATAGTGGATTTATTAAAAAACCATTCAAAGTTTAGCTTATGTATATGGGGGGAAATCTATAATTTATCAAAGAGAACTAATCGTCACATTAATATAAACTTATAATTACAAAGTTGTAGCTTTGACTAATGTTGTAACTCAGCAACTTACATGCACTTTGAATGTGGTGTGGGGCGACCTGAACCCTTCAGCTTCAAGTGGGAGGAGAATTTTTAGTGAGATCACATGCAGTCACGGAGGGGGTGTCCGTCTTTGCCTTCAGCTGAGGATTTACATATTAGGGTTTATAATTTACATATTACTGCTCTTTCCTTGGGCTTTCTAGTGCTATATGGAATAGAAGAAAGCATTCCACCACAACTCTAGAGTTCTCAGACCTTCATTACTTGTTCTGTGCCAGCAATAAAGTGACCCCCCAGTCTTGTCTTCACAGAGTGCTTTCATTACAGGTGACAATGGACAATGATTTAATTAATATTTGCAACTTCATATCAAGGAGTTGTCGGAATCCCATGAATAATCCTAAAGGAACCTTCGTGACCCTACTCCTCCCTCAAGGACCTGGGGTCTGCAACATGCACCTCATTATTAAGTCTGCAGCAATTGGTTTTAAAAGGAAAAAACCCCTAAATAACCTAAGGAGAAAGTAAATATATATTGGAAGAGATAGAGAATTGGAACTCCCTGGAAGGCTGGAGAACACTGGAAAATGAGCTGAAACCAAATGCAATGCCAAGCTACCACCTTAAAAACATTTCTCAACAATCCCTGCATCTTTCTCTCTCTCCATTCGGATTTGAAATCCAGGCAGGAGCACTGGACTGGCTGAACAGGCTCTCAGACCTGCACCTGTACAGCTGGGGAGAATTCCTAGAGTTTACAGGTGGTAAAGGAAGGCCCTGCCTGGTGTTGATGACACCATCTGGGCACATCCTCAAGAACAGAAAGGAGGTCTGGATGATGGAAGACCGAAAAACAAAGACAAGTATCTAATAAAGCATTTGCCCCATTCTTTTGCAACCTATGGCTATTGTCCTTCTTTCTCACTAAGCTGGAAGCTACTCTAGCAATTACTTTGCCTTTGTTTGTATGCCACAGGACACATACACGGGGCCAGGAGTAAAGAAGGTTAAGGTTATCAACAGAAGCGTTGGGTGTTGTTTTGAATAAGAGAATTTGCAGAGCTCTAGAGAGCCACAGACTGGAGTCAAGAGGAGGGACTGAACGAAAAAACAAGCTCAAGAATAGTTCAGTCTCCCTGGACCCAGCAGTGGGGCCATCTGGAAGCCATAAGGCACAAAAAGTCAGGTAGCCAAGATGAGCATCCACCCCAGCCCAGACTGCAGAGGAAAAGGTCCCAGAAAGAGGTGCCCAGAAATTGTGCCAACAGGCAAATCTATGACTTAAGTTAGCATCCAGATTTAGAATCTATAAATTCAACTAATCTTTTTTTCATCTTTCCTCTTATTTTCAAGTAAAAATTACCTCTGAATTATTGCAGTTTCCCAACTGTACCAAAGGGGGTCTAGGCTGGTATAGCTACCAGGGTAAAGCTCCCCAAGAAACAAGGCAAAGCTGAGGTGTACCCCGGAAGTCCCAGGAGGAGCCCACAGCTCCTGACAACTGAGGGGTCCTGAGGGGTTGATGGAGGTGCCCGGGACATGGAACTAGGGGACTCCTTATTCTGGGATCACTCACCTAGGAGTGGGAGGAGGAGGAAGAGCCAGGGACAGAGGCAGAGAAAGTGACCTCAGTGGGAAATGGAAGGAGGGGTGGTTAGAGCAGAACTGAGGGGAAGGAAACATGAACTCAGCTGAAGGCCAGGTTCTAAATCCCACTTAGGGAAACAGAGGAGAAACACACAGCACAGTGAACCTGTCAGGTTAGACCAGGGTCCCCAAACTTTTTACACAGGGGGCCAGTTCACTGTCCCTCAGACCGTTGGAGGGCCGGACTATAAAAAACCTATGAACAAATCCCTATGCACACTGCACATATCTTATTTTAAAGTAAAAAAACAAAATGGGAACAAATACAATATTTAAAATAAAGAAGAAGTAAATTTAAATCAACAAACTGACCAGTATTTCAATGGGAACTATGCTCCTCTCACTGACCACCAATGAAAGAGGTGCCCCTTCCGGAAGTGCGGTGGGGGCCAGATAAATGGCCTCAGGGGGCCGCATGCGGCCCGCAGGCCATAGTTTGGAGACCCCTGGGCTAGACAATCCACACGGGACACCTAGCTCCTAACAGTCTGATGTCTGCATGTTCCCTTCATTTAGTTAAACATTTATGGTCCGTTTTAAATACATGGGAATTAGGCCCACTAATCATGAGAACATTTCCTTTGTCTTGGAGCTCGATGTTCCAATGAGATAGATAATATTAGTGTAATTATTTCAAAGAGAGTGATGTGGGACAGGAGGAAGATGAACCAGCCAGAGTCACACTGCAAACCCCGAGGGCTTCCAAGTTTAGAACTCAGGCTGTAGCTGTTGATTAAGATACATGTACGAAAACTTTTTATAGATTTTCATGACGTCTTTGGAAGTACCGATCATTTTAAATTCTTGCTAGTTTCAGTAATCACCTGGACACCTTGTCCGTTCTTGCTGGAAAATAAGCATCTCCAGTGGCCTTTGCACCAGCCTATGTCATCTGTTAATGGTCATTCATGGATCTTTCTGGCCAGAAGCACAAAACTGCTCCAGGTTTCATCTGCAATATGCAGGACCAGGTGCCTGTGCCTCTGAATCCTAAAATAGTTTCCATACTTTACATCTCATATTTTCACCCGAATAAGACAATTTTGAATTTCTCCAGTGAACCACTGTTTCCTGTCCTTTAGGTTTTGTTATAAGTCTTATTGAGTCCTAGAAAAGAGGCCCTAAATAAGCCACACAGCTAGAGAAATCAGAGGATGAGTTAACATCAAAGATATTCTGACTTGCGGTATGATTTTTATTTATTGAGTTATTCAGAGAAGTTTAAAAACTTCTGGAAATCAGGTCATGTCTTGAAGAGGAGTAGCTTAAATCAATGTTTATCGTGTGTGTGTGTGTGTGTGTGTGTGTGTGTGTGTGTGAATTTAATCCTTAGAACCACCAATATGTTGTTGCTAGGTTCTCCTTATGGTACTCTTCTTTGCTCAGTGTTGTTTTATATTACAGATATTTCCCATGCCTATTTCAACCTGAAACATTACCCTCTCCCAAGTAGATCACAAACACCACAAAGGATAGAGCCTGCAACTCACACTTTTTATTTCCCCAGTGGATCCTGGAAATGTGGAGGAGATGAGCAAGTAACAGGAGAGGCGAGCAAAGCCATGAGCCCAGCACCTGGAGGCCTCTAGCACGTTGGTCACAAATCATCAGTCACAGCAGAGAGGGTGACCCTCATTCCCCACTTGAAGATAAGCACTTGGTCCTGGCTGTTTGGCACTTGTCTCCCATCCCTTCTCACTTCATCTGCCATCCAATTGGCCATTTACTATTTGTGCTACTCCCCACCTCCCTCCTGCCTCTTTGGCAAAGTAGCTTAAAGAAAATATAAACACAGTTGTCACATACACAACAGACATCACTGTCAGAAAGAACATGCTGAATCCAAAGGGGCACCCGCTGTAGAGCCCAGACTGATCCCCAATCACTGATGCTCCCTTCTGATTGGGGCTTGGACCAGAAAAGCTGGGAGAGTCCAGTCCTTTCAAGGATGACTGTGATACTATGAGTTATAAGAAATATTTGGTCTTCATTCCGCTTTCTTTCTTTTTTCTTTTTTATTTTTTATTTATTTATTTTTTCTGAAGCTGGAAACAGGGAGAGACAGTCAGACAGACTCCCGCATGCGCCCAACCGGGATCCACCCGGCACGCCCACCAGGGGCGATGCTCTGCCCACCAGGAGGCGATGCTCTGCCCCTCCGGAGCGTCGCTCTGGTCACGCTGCAGGAAAGGAAGAGAGAGACAGAGAGGAAGGAGAGGGGGAGGGGTGGAGAAGCAGATGGGTGCTTCTCCTGTGTGCCCTGGCCGGGAATCGAACCGGGGACTTCCGCACGCCAGGCCGACGCTCTACCACTGAGCCAACCGGCCAGGGCTATTCCGCTTTCTGACATAGAACTCCTAAACCCCTTGGAATTGAATTTGTCTTTTGTTACATGAATGAGGTGACTTTTGGAAAGTCTCTAAGGATGGGGGCTGGTTGACAGTAGAGTCAACCATATGAATAGAGGGTTGAAACTTTCAATCCCACCCCACGGACCTCTGGGGAGGGAAGAGGACCTCTGGGGAGACTGAGTTCAATCACCAATGGCCAATGACTTAATTAATTATGCCTCTGTAATGAAGCCTCCATAAAAACCCTAAAGGGCTGGGCTCAGAGAGTTTTATGGTTGGTAAAAACATGGAGATTCAAGGAGACTGGAGCACTCAGGGCATGGACGCTCCCCACCCTTTCTTCATGCCTTGTCCTATGCACCTCTTCCATCTATCTGGCTGTTCCTCAGCTATATCTCTCTATAGGAAACCAGTGATGGAGTAATTAAAATGTTTCTCCAAGTTCTGTGAGCCACTCTAGCAAACTGAGTGAGCCCAAAGAAGGGGTGGTGAAAACCTCTGATCTAGAGCCAGTGGGTCAGAAACACAGACGACAACCTAGACTGGCAATCATTGTCTGAGGGGGGCAGGGCAGTCTGTTTTGGGACTGAGCCTTTAACCTGTGGAACCGGCTGCTATCTTCATGTAGACAGTGTCAGAATTAAGTTGAATTGTAGAATACACAGTGTCAGAGACTTGCTCAGATGTATAGGGAACACAACCACACACACACCCCAGCACAAACACACATTAGAATTGAGTGTATAATTGTTCATGTCCTAAAAGCTAAACAGCTGGTCCCATAATTTGGCCTGATTTATAAAAGATCTGAAGAATAACTGATGTTCAACATCAACCCTAGCTATAATTCCAATACAGAGTTGGACCAAGATCCCAGTTTGGTCTGCATTTCCAACTGAACCCAGCAGAATTAATCAATTTAAAAAACTTATTCAGAAGCTACCCATCCGAGACAGGAATGAGGCAGATGCAGAGATGCCAAACCCAGGTGTAAGACTCACTCTGTATGCTGTCTGGCGGAGGAGACACAAACACAGTCCTTGAAAATGATAAAACAACATGAAATGCGATCACTGCCAGAGAAGAGGGGCACGAGGAAAGTGCTGTGAGGATCCAGAAGAAGTGGACTTTTCTTCTCCTGGGACCAATTAGGGAAAGTTTGGAGCCGGCACAGCATGGAGATGGTAGAGGCAAGGCCAGAGCTAACCACATCTGAAGGGAAATAATGGGAGATGGGGCTGGAAAGGGGCTTTATGGGACTTGAGTTCTTAGAGGAGCCTTAGGAGGCCTTCCAGATTCCCTCCAGAGGACAGAGGGAGCCACCTCATTCAATGAGCAGGAGTGCCGTCAACCATTCCTGAGGGTGAGGGACAGAAAGGACCAGGGTGAGGAAAAAGGGAGACACACAGAAGCTAAGATGCTGCTGCTGTGGGCAGAGACAAGTAAGCATAGATGGGAGCCCAGGTCTGGCTCTTGTCAAAGGTCTTGCGTGCCAGAGAGCTTCACTCAATTGACTCTTTTCTGAACCAAGATCTGCTCCAAAAGTGTTTGCTGTCTCTACTTACATAGTGCTGAGAGGCTGAGAACGTCTCGTCTCGTGCTAAAAATAATATTATCAGGCATTTTGTTGTACATTTCAACTCCTTGTAAATAAACTTGGTACCAAGGAGGAACTTTTGGAGTGATGTTGAGCTTTAGGTCGGAGATGACAAGCCTAGGCTCCTGTGACTGAGCAGAATGGTGATTTAGCGCCACATTATTGAACTGTAACCTGATACGACAAATCCTCGCTGGAGCTGCTGTCCCAGCTGTGCGCCTGGGAGTTCTTTTTCTCAGTTTACAGTTGGGTTTAGCCAAGGAGAGGCACTTGTGAGCGATGAAAGGTGACCACCACAGACCCCTGTCCAGTCCGGTGGTCCTATCCAGTTCCCGGTGACCACTGCTCCCCCCTCTCACTGCGCCCAGGGCACTGCACTGGACCTCGCTGCCCAAATCCTGCCCATGCCTTGAAAATGTCCCGTTTCTAAGTTTGCAGGTGCCACCTGCTTCCTGCTAGAACCATGACTGCTATGTCAGGAGGAAGGTGAAAAAGTCACATCTGTTATTTAAGCAAAAAACACTTCTGATTACTGAAACTTGGACGCAAAATGCTCTCCCACGCCAGATTCCAAGAGACTCTGAACCTCACTCCATTACTGAGCCAGAGCTGGGGAGTGGCCCCTGTCCCCCCATCACTGAGCCGGAGGTGGGGAGTGGCCCCTGTCCCCCCATCACTGAGCCGGAGCTAGGGAGTGGCCCCTGTCCCTCCATCACTGAGCCAGAGCTGGGGAGTGGCCCCTGTCCCCCCATCACTGAGCCGGAGCTGGGGAGTGGCCCCTGTCCCTCCATCACTGAGCCGGAGCTGGGGAGTGGCCTCTGTCCCTCCATCACTGAGCCGGTGCTGGGGAGTGGCCCCTGTCCCTCCATCACTGAGCCAGAGCTGGGGAGTGGCCCCTGTCCCTCCATCACTGAGCCGGAGCTGGGGAGTGGCCCCTGCCCCCATCACTGAGCCAGAGCTGGGGAGTGGCCCCTGCCCCTCCATCACTGAGCCAGAGCTGGGGAGTGGCCCCTGTCCCTCCATCACTGAGCCGGAGCTGGGGAGTGGCTCCTGTCCCTCCATCACTGAGCCGGAGCTGGAAAGTGGCCCCTGTCCCCCCATCACTGAGCCGGCGCTGGGGAGTGGCCCCTGTCCCCCCATCACTGAGCCGGAGCTGGGGAGTGGCCCCTGTCCCTCCATCACTGAGCCGGAGCTGGAAAGTGGCCCCTGTCCCTCCATCACTGAGCCGGAGCTGGAAAGTAGCCCCTGTCCCTCCATCACTGAGCCAGAGCTGGGGAGTGGCCCCTGTCCCTCCATCACTGAGCCGGAGCTGGGGAGTGGCCCGTGGCCCCTGCCCCCATACCACACTTCTGGTGGAGCCATCGGGTGAATGATTGCTGCCCAGCAATACTCAGCAGCTCTGAGCCCATGGCAGACTGATTTTCTAGGAACTGGACTTTCTGCACACTGGACTCTTGATACACTGATTTTGGCAAGTTGATTTTTGGTAAGGTGACCTGATTTTGCACTCAAGGGCCCCTTGCTGCTGTGGTTTTGAACTTCATGTCTTTCCCACACAACTGTCCAAGCCTTTGGGAGTGAGACTTGCATACTGCTGTCTGCATTCCCCAGCCTTCTCCAGGCCCAATACAGTGTTACAGAGTCAGCTACCCTGGCCATGTTTGTTAAAAAAAATATCAGTGAACAAACAGAAAGACAGACTCCATCAGAGATAGACACACGGACACAAAAGGTTTCCATCACAGTGCGAAACAGTCGTGGAGGGCAGAAAGGAAAAGGACAGAAGGAAGGTTTCAGAAAAGGAAGTAAGGAAGAGAAGCAGGGAAGCGGAAATTAAGAAAAGGAAAAGAAAAGGAAAATATCCTTTCATAAATCTATCTACAGTAAAAAGAAATTATATAGCTATACGTGGGATCATAGACATGATTCCATGGCCACTGGTTTGAGCCTAAAGGTCACTGGCTTGAAACCCAAGGTTGCTGGCTTGAGCAAGAGGTCACTCGCTCTGCTGTAGCCCCCCAGTCAAGAAACATATGAAAGAGCAATCAATGAACAACTAAGGTACCGCAAATTTGAGTTGATGCTTCTCCTCTCCCTTCCTGTCTCTCTTGCTCTCTCTCTCGCTAAAAAGAAAGAAAAGAAATTATATAGGTATATAATCAGTGGCTTACATAAACAGGTACACCATTGAAGGAATTTTGTCACTAGACATCTTGATTGCCTCTAATAAAGTCTTTTTTTTAATTGCTAGTAATTACCTAAATAGTGCACAGCACCTATCTCCCTTAATGGTATTTTCAAATTTTGATTCTAAAACTCTACACAGATTATTTTAACTCTCCCCAGAAAAATCTCTCCTGAAATTTAAAACTCAAACCAGAAGGCTGACCAGGATCCAAATATGAATATGGAGGCTCTGTCTGTGATTTCTAAAATTGGACAGGAGAAATTACTTTCCCGGCAGTATTTTTAGCAGTATGAAGGAAGGAGCTCCCTGTGCTGTTCCTTGGCGGGCTCACAGTCTGCCACTCCTGAGCCTGTTCCCCAAATCCTCCTGTCACTCCTGTCTTCCGCACACATCGGCACCCACACACCTGCCATGGAGCCCCCACGGTGGTCCACACAGCTGACTAGGGGTCCTTTCTCTACAGCGGGGCGTTTAAGACACCAAGATCTCATCTCCTTGACAAAAAGAAAAAGAGATCCATTCATTGCTCAGTGACAAAGTTCCGGAGACAGTCCAATGTAATTACGGAGAAGCTAATTCATGTTTCTGTGGAGTAGGTACCCTCTATTTTTGGTCATTCTTTGGAAAAGCAAGTCTCATTTTCCTCTTTCTACAGACAAGGAGAAGGGTGACTCAGAGAGGTAAAATAACCTGCCTGATGTCGCTCAGCTCATGAGCAGTGAAAGCAACACTAAATTAAGAAACACCATTTGTACAGTTCTGTGCGGTTCACTATGTGCATCTGTTTCCTGATCCTCGCAATAAATCCAAAAGATGGAGCAAATCGATATTATTGTGACTCCCATTCCACAGAGGGGAAAACTGAGGTTCAGAGCAGAAAAGTAAATTCTTTTTTTTTTTTTTAATATTTTTCTGAAGCTGGAAACGGGGAGAGACAGTCAGACAGACTCCCGCATGTGCCCGACCGGGATCCACCCAGCACGCCCACCAGGGGCGACACTCTGCCCACCAGGGGGCGATGCTCTGCCCCTCCGGGGTGTCGCTCTGCCGCGACCAGAGCCACTCTAGAGCCTGGGGCAGAGGCCAAGGAGCCATCCCCAGCGCCCGGGCCATCTTTGCTCCAATGGAGCCTTGGCTGTGGGAGGGGAAGAGAGAGACAGAGAGGAAGGAGGGGGGAGGGGTGGAGAAGCAAATGGGCACTTCTCCTGTGTGCCCTGGCCGGGAATCGAGCCCGGGTCCCCCACATGCCAGGCCAACGCTCTACCGCTGAGCCAACCGGCCAGGGCTAAGTCCATATATCTGGAAAGGAGCAATGTCAAGAATTGAGCCTCTGACTTCCGACTTCCCTGAGCCAGTGCAGTGCGCTGCCCACTGGCCCTGGCCCTCCAGGAAGCAGGCTCAGGGGAAAGGGTCCTCCTCTGCACTGTGAGTCACAGAAGTAAGCTGCTCAAGCCAGGACAGCCTGGCAAGGATGTCAAAGGATAAAACAGTGAGTGTCATGTCTATATCCACACGTTCCCCAGGTAACTAACTGCATGGCTCAACTGATAAAACAGAAAACACAATCAGTAGAAAGGGAATAAAATTGACAACACATGGCATTTGGCATAGAGAGCCTTCTTCCTTGCAAAGCATGACTCAGGAAAGCTGGATGACCATCTGTCCCATTTCCCTGGGACGGCCGCAATCTAGGCTGTTGTCCTGGTATAACTAGGCATAGTGCCCTCTTTACTCTCAAAACTATCCTGGCTTGCATAATAAGTCATGTAGTCACTCTCCGTACAGAAATTAGTATTCCATAATTGTCTAAAGCAAAATGCCTCTCCCACCTTCTTCAACACTCCAAACCCTAACTGCAACCCCAACTTTGAGCAAACAGGTGTGTCACAACACACTGATGTCAGGAACCCACGAAGGCAGAGGCCTGACTGAACCAACCTGTATGGAACTGGCACTTTCTCAGTGTTTTCACATTGGTGAACTAAACAATAAATCATCTTTTCTCCAGGGCCCTGTGATCGAGGCTCCTCAGAAATCTTCCCAACTCAAGTGTCATCACTAAGAGACTTCAAGAAAAGCCCTTACTGCTGGACCTCTTTGTTACCATAATAATAAAACTGTATTTGGAGGAGGGAAAAGCAACTTCACCTTTTAAAAATCACACATACACAAGATATAACACAAGGCAATACTTTAGGTTTTTAAACCCTAAAGAAAAAAAATACTTAGTGTCATTTTTCTCCAGCACTACAATTACATGAAAAAAAAAAAGAACTCATCAGAGGTGTTGAATTACATTGTCTACTTTCAGACACAACAGCTCCTCCTCCGATATTTCAAAATCAGCTTCTAAGTTTACAGTTTCCTGAGCAGCCTTTCTGTCTTCTAATCGCCTTTAAAAGGACCCACAGTCAAAGCGAGAAGTCTTTCCAAGCCCTTGGGCTCCACTCAGGGCAGCACATCACATACTCTCCTACATCAGCAGGTTGGGTTACATGTGCCTGAGCGAGCCCTGACCCGCCTCCAGTCCTTTAAGGATCCATTACTGTGTTGTCCAGGCACCTATGGGGCTCCGCCCTGCAATTTCTCACTTACTGGCTTCAAAGGCGACTCTCAATGTCATCAAGATTAAACCAGATCTCAGGGAGGCAACATAAGGCCATAGCTCAGAGCCTCAGCGTCAGAGTCCAAGGCTGGGGTGCAAATCCCAGCTCTGCCCCCCACAAGCCACATGACTTTGGTCAAGTGACCTCCTCATCTGGAAAATGGGGACAATGACCCTGTACAACACACAGGATGTATTTAGGGACTCAGTGAAATAATTCAGGTAAATAGTACTGTGCCTGGTACACAGTATGCTCAAAAAAAAAAATCTATCATCTATTCTTAGAAATAGAACATGGCCTAAAATTTCAGTTTACTTCAAATCTTCATGGTAAGGAAGAGGTTGGGTTTCACAGAAAGAAGACAGAATCTGCCTGATCAGGTGGTGGCACAGTGGATAGAGTGTCGGCCTGGAACACAGAGGACCCAGGTTTGAATCCCCAAGGTTGCCAGACTGAGTGCAGATTCACCAGCTTGAGTGTAGGGTCACTGGCTTGAGTGTAGGATCATAGACATGACCTCATGGTCACTGGCTTGAGCCCAAAGGTCACTGGCTTGAAGCCCAAGGTCACTGGCTTGAGCCCAAGGTCACTGGCTTGAGCAAGGGGTCACTTGCACTGCTGTAGCCCCTCAGTCAAGGCACATATGAGAAAGCAACCAATGAACAACTAAGGTGCCACAACAAAGAAATGCTTTTCATCTCTCTCCCTTCCTGTCTGTCTGTTCCTATCTGTCTGTCTCTCTCTGTCTCTGTCTCTGTCTCTGTCTCTCTCTCTCTCTCTCTCTCTCTCTCACACACACACACACACACACACAAATAGAGACAGAATCTGGAATCAGAAAGCCTGAATCCCATTCTATCCCATTCTTTGTTTCCTTATTCACTGATTTCCATGGTTTTGGATTAATTTCTTTGAGCCTCAGTCCTTTGCCCCCGGCCTGTACAGTGATAATAACTATATCCTCGGGTCATTGAGAGGATCTAGTAATATAACATAATGAAAATTATTTTGTTAACCCAACAAATATTTATTATTAATAATCAAAATTATGATTATTGAAAATAACATGAATCAAGACAACCATTTATTATTTTTCAACATATCATCTGCACTAACCTAAAGGCTAGCATGTAACTAACATGCTGAGTCTGTTAGCTGGAAAGTTCCATGCACCAGGGTTTCAGGACTAGGCAAGATGGTTGTAGTAGCCCCTCACATACCTGAGCCACACCTGCCTGGCTGCTCCTGCCTGCTCTGTTCTATGTGCTGCTGAGGGTCACTGCTGGATCTCCTTTGGGACATCACAAGGCCTGTCAGCCCTGCCAGCCCTCCAAGGTCTGTTCCTGGGTCATGCATTTGTGTGATAGTCTTAGTACATCTACAATCCCATCCATATGTGATGGTGTGTGTTCCCATACACACAAAACTTGGTCTTCGCAAAGACCGCCACTTGTTTTTCTTTTCTTGTCTTCTCCTGTGCCCACTGAGAAGAACATCACCTTGCTCCTCAGCCACAGCACCCCCCCCCCACAAGACCCCAAAAAAGAAGGGGATTGTGTGACTGGTGAGTTTGGGGAAATGAACAGGGCAGGCTCAGCTCACCCTTCCTGGGTTCTCACTCAGAGCTGGCCTGGCTCTGAGGGCTGCTCTCCGAGGAGCATGAAAGGAGCCCTTCCATGCAGAGGAGGCCTGTTATTGCCCAGAGTCCCATGAGTCTGTGAGAATGCCTGTCTCCTGTGAGGGTGGCTCTTGGCATCTGGCCTCCCCCTCACTTCCTTCCTGCCCTCAATCTGGAACTGGAGCAGGGGAAGCATATTAAACTGTAAGCCCCAAAGCCCTGATACCTGGAAGTATGTTAGTCCTTCCTCCCATCTCGCTGTTTTCTCCAGTCCAGCCAATGAGAAGTTGTCATCTGTCCCACATGCCTGTTTTATCTCTCACTGTACCCTTCCTGACTTCAGCCTCTTCCCAGTAAATGGAAGGAAGTGAGCTGAAGGGTTCTCCTTACCATTGGACTTGGGAATGAAAAGATCTATGCAAAGATCAAGTTGACGGTCACTATTCTCACCGAGCACGCTCTCACAGCTGTACTTCCCGGAATGGAAGTGAGACATCCTGAACCACCTCAGGCTGTCGCTCTGGCTCTCATGGTGAGCAGACAGCCAGCCTGGACAGTGTGATCTAAGGCTGTGGACAAGAAAGACTAACACCAAGGGCAGTTTACTCCCACACCTTTGGTTTCTTGAACTCAGTACTAGAATGTGAGCAAAACAGTTAGCAAAAGGGGTGGCTATTACCTAGCAGCAGGCTGTCATGAGCTGACTCCTGGGGTTCCAGTCCCAGCTTCTCTGCTCACTATTTGCCTGACTTCAGGTATGTTGTGTTATCACCCTGCCTCAGCCTCTCTATCGCAAAGCAGGATAATTATAGTATCCATCTCACAGGTTTGGTATAGGATTAAATGAATTAACGCTTGAAAACATTTAGACGATGCCAAGTATATAATAAACATTTGATAAATGCTGGCTGTCATTGAGTTGGGACGTGGTGCTACACACAAACATTAGCACCGGGTATAATTCCATTTTATCACCCAGTTGTCACATAGCAGCCTGATGTGGCTCCATCCATAGGACCTCAATAGAGCCCCTTTTGAGGTTAGCAATCTGTTCAGCCTCCTCCATCCTAATCTAAATAACTATAGACATTTAACATACATTTTAGCTGATTGGAGAATTAAGTACTAAATGTTAGTTGAGCTACCAACGACAGGTGTAACAGCTCTGCCTCTCCTGAACAGCTTAGAAATCACTAAGACTTCCACTGTCTTGGGTCTGAGAGCACTGCCTGTGACATCATTTACTTCTGCGCCTCCATGTCATGTCCGCTCTGCAGGTGACATCTCATCCAAAGCTTCGGTTAGCAACCTCCATGTGGGAGATTGTGACGGGCAGAACAAGGGGTTCTGGGCATGAGGGTTTCAAGGTCAAGAGCATCGCCTCAAATTCTTCCAATGGCTCAGAGAAGCAGCATGGTGATCAGTTTCCACAAGGAGGATCCTTGCAGTGAACTGAGTTCCCTAGAGTCCTTCGGGATTTAAGTTTCATCTTTTCTTCGGGCTCTGCACATAGTGGAACCTGTCCCCGAATTGCTATATATTGCTCAAATGCAAGAAACACAGTATTTTCTGTTTTTATGGTCATTGATGGTCTTGCTCAGAAAATGTAACACTCTGCCAGTCGCTGAACTGATTGTTCTATTAAGTTGTGGCTGCATTTCCCAGGCTGGTAGCTCAGCTGTGTCACAGGCACCGTGTCCCACTTGCTCTCACAGTAGGGACTTCTTTTTGCTTCTACAACAATTTAACCTCAAGTGCCATCACTGAAGATTCCATTTCCCAGCTGGAAGGAAGGGGACAGTCTCCAGTTTGTCTATTCCTGCAGAATAGGACTCTGCAGTGAGTTATCAACACTTCATGGAAGTCAGAAGAAAGTTTTTAATAAATGCATCTGCATGTACAGTGGAAGTTAAGCAGCTGCTCTGAACTCCAGGCTTAAGGAGAAGCTAAAAGGCATTAGAAAACCCTGGGAAGAGTGTGCATAGAGAGTGGCTTTGGGAGGGGTGACATCAGCATTGTGGCAGAGTGAGAGAATGGATTTTGTGGCTGGGAGCCCAAAGAGCTGGATACTTGATTGGCCTCGCGGCTCTTGCCCACAGGTCTTCATTGGGAACTCAAGGTACACAGGTGGATACATCTCTCCTGATCTAAGGTGGCAGGTTAGAGAGAAGACCTCAAATTTCAGATATCAAAGTTGCTGAAAGAACTTTGCAAAACTCCCCCTGACTCCAAAACTGTTTTTTAGTGAGAAGGTCTCAGTGCCATGCCTTACACCCCACCAGCAGGAGCACACAGGACAGTTTTCCCGCTTCCATAAATAGAGTTTTAAGTCCTACACAGCTCTCATCACAGTTTGTCAAAAGCATTGATCCTAATCTTTCACAATAATCCATCGAGAACATCAGTGAAATGTAATAAAGAGAAATGTCTCTGATCAATCAGCTCTGCCCAGACTGTCTTATTCTTTAATTACCTGGTTTACATCTACATGGGGGCTCTCCTTCTAACAGACAGAGCTTGCCAAGCCTCTGACCCCTTCTCTCTGCCAAGGCAGTTCCAGCACGTCCACCTCACTGCCCAGACGCCAAGCTTGTGTCCAAGCTTCCAGGGGCTGTGCCACCCGCACTGGAGGACTGGCTCTCACATGCCTTTGCCAGTACGTTAAATTCTGCCCCGTGTCAAACACTGTCTATTCTGTTCTGTCTCCTCTGGTCCAAACTTTCAAGATCAATGCCATTAGTCTTCCTGCTCTTGCTGGTATCCAGGATCCCTGCCCTGAAGCTCCTTCAGTGAATGATCCTCTGCTTCTCACAACAGAGAGTCTGCCCCTGGGTTCAAGTGCAGCATTCCCATGGTTGTTATTTAACTGTTTCTAGGGAGGCTCTTTCTCCAATTTAGGGAAAGCTGTCATTTGGAAACAAGAAATTAATATGCTCTCTATAAAATCTGTTATAGTTAGTCTTGAAAGAAATCGAAGAAAATATAAACTATGGTGGCAGTAGAGCAGCAAAAACCATACATAAATTTTACTGTATTCTCTGCTTCATGCCAAATGGAGCCAAGTTTAGGATTTCAAATAAGGGACTCTCATGCTGGTCCTCCAGATGGTCAAGTATCCAAGCACACAGAGCAAGCAAGGTCACCAGCAACAGTTCGAAGGAGGCCCACTGCCTCTTGTGTGTAGCAGAGAGGGCATTTAGTATTTTGTTTAATGAACACATTCTTCATAGAATATATTGGACCATATGAAACTGCTGATCTTCTATCGTGATTTACTACAAATATGGCAAGTTTCATATTGTTTAAACTAATAACTCCCCAACTGAGTTACATGAGCTTTTCTGGACTTGGCATGGGTTTAAAAGTAATGAGTGACAAGTGTTAAATTAATATTTTCAAAAGTTGGAGGAAACTTCTGGTTTTCAAATGATAAAGAAAGCTGGTGCTGCCCTTTCTTCTCCTGGAAATCATCCCAAAACAAAGAGAACAGGGAATAGAAATCAAACCACATACTTGATGACACTAGAAGACATATGCAGCCCCCAAATAGAAAATGTGAGGAGGAGCTGTCAAATGCTGGGAGCTGCCACTGGGGCTAGGGGTGGAGGAGATTCTGTAAGAGGACGCCTGTGGCTGCGAGTCCCAGCAGAAGGAACAAAACACAGACCCTGTGAAGTAGGGAACATGTACCAGTGGGCAAAGTCAATAATTCTCGATTCAGAACAAACTCTGTGAACCAGGAGAACACCAAAGAGAAGCAGGGGAGGTGGAGCTAAAGGAGAAATCAGTCATTACGCCATGTTTGCAGGAAGCGATCTGTCTACGAGGCAGGGTAGATACAGTCACTCGTTCTTGTTGGCTAGTAGGACGTAAAGGGTACCCTACCCTACATACCACTTCCTCAACTCATGAAAAATGTTACTGTGAAACAGGAAGAATTCTTGCTAGCCTGAATATGACCAGCTCCCACCTCTATAAGATCCTCCCCAAAACACACACATATACACATACATACACACTCCCCTTCTGCAAACAGCTGGTTCAAGGTCTTACTTCAATGAAGAATAAGAATTAAAAATGATCCAGCCCTAAATCTGCATAATTTGCAAAGGTAGTCACATTGTTTGTAATAGCAAAAGAAGGGAAACCCACTAAGTGTTCATCAGGAGGCAACTAGTTAAGTAAATTATTGGACCACCAAACAATAGATCTCCATGTATCTGTTCAAAAGATTGAGGTAACTGTACATACTAATAAAGTACTCTGTATCAGCCAGGATAACCTAAGTTATTCTGCAATAGCTCTAATACTTTAGTAGCTTAACATAATAAAACTTTATTTATCAACCACACCACGTATATTCATGGAGCAGGGCGTGTTCTGCTCCATATTATCCTAATGCAGGGACCTGGCTTCATCATCTAGAACACCATAATATAGCAGCAGAGGGAAAAGGAAAAAGAATTATTCACTGCTTTTAAATCCTTCTAGCCAGAAGTGACACAACTCTTCTGATTACATTTTCTTGGTTAACACAAGCCATCTGACCATCTAACCATGGAGTCAGAGATATGCATTCCGACCATGCTAGCCAACCAAAAGGAAAAGTGGAAATATTAGTTTTCCTCTACCTCCAAGAGATATTATCAAGCAAAAGGAAAAAGCAAGCCTTTTCTTCATTATTAAAAACAGATGACACATTCACTTGCTGACCAAAAAGTTCTGTTACTCAATATATTGGATTTAATCTTAATATTATTAATAACTCCATGTGTAGTTCTATTTTATGTGGGGGACACTTATTATTTACTCTAAGTAAAGCCTAATCTGGCTTTTCCTCCAAGAAAAATGATACTCAGTTCCCCACTACCCACTATTCAATGCTATAGAATAATGCTGACAATTTATAAAGAATGATTATCATTCCTTTCTTATTATTGCCAAGGAAAAGTCAGTTATTTGAGACTTAAAACACCACCTTCTTTTGTCATGAAATGCCATTACTCAACAAACATTTAATGCATGGTTACTATGTTTGGGGAGTTGTGGTCAGTGTTAAGTAATTTTTATAGATTTTATTCTTTGAATAGCCGGCATTTGTCAGTGTACACCCAAATTTAAAATGAAAGTGTTTTTCACCCTACTCATTGATGTGCAAAAATGATAAGTGAAAGTGATGATTGAACAGTATCTAAAGCATAATCCTCCCAGGCATCACACTAATCCACTTTTCCAGTTCTGGTTATTCTCTTATTAGTAATAAAAAGAAAAAATTTACAGCAAAAGTGGGGCATTAAACGTTTCCCCCAAATATTTTTTAAAATACCCACCTTAGAAAAGTAGCTATTTGTAAAGCTCATCAAGTGGACTTTGAGGGCCAGGGCAGAAATACTCAGGGGAGAGACATGTCTTAGTAACAAAACACAAGTACAAAATCCCACACAAAAGTGTTCAAATAATGTACAGCATAGTAATGACAGTTAATAGTACTGTAATGTATGCTTAAAAGTTGGTAAGAGACAGCCCATATTTGTAAATATGCATGGTATTGGATATTAACTAGACTTATTGTGATGATCATTTGTTATACAAATATTAAATCATTATCTTGTACATCTAAAAATAATCTTTAAATAAAATGAAAATATATGACATATACTTTATATTCTTTGTTTAATTCACTTTAGAGAGGAGAAAGAGAGACAGAGAGAGAGAGAAGGGGGAAGGAGCAGGAAGCATCAACTCCCGTATATGACTGGACCAGGCAAGCCCAGGGTTTTGAACTGACAACCTCAGCGTTCCAGGTTGACACTTTATCCATTGCATCACCACCAGTCAGGCATACTTTACATTCTTGATATGCATTGATTATTTTCAGACATCATTCATACTGATGATAATGAGATGTTGCCTAGTAAGCCTACCAAAATTGGGTGGTCTAATTTTCTAAAAGGCTTAATTTTCACAGTATGTGAATCTTCTGTATTTTAGACTATGCATGTATTATGTACTAAAAATGTATTCAAAAACAAAAATAAAAGGCATGTGCTCTTTGACTCTAAAACACAGAAAGAAAGTGTGAGAGGCTGGAAGAAGGTTTTCTCAATTATTTAAATTTATAAAAATTTTAGTAATCATGGCTCACAAATGAAATTTCCAAACAGGAGACACGTTTAAACTCAAAAGCAATGTCAATAGATCTTGGTCTTGAAATGAATGGATCATGATCAATATCTATGAAAAAGATGACCAGATCCCCACACAATGCAGCCATCCATTTCCAGCCAGAACATACGAGTCATAAATGCATTAGTTTTCGAGGAGTGAACTCCCCAATGAGTACACATTATGAAAAATATTAGGTAATAATTGATTACAGCACTATGGATAGGGCATGCACTGGTCATCTGTCTGTCAAAATGGCCCAACCGCTTTCTAAACGCATCAGGGGCTCATAGCAGGGAGAGGAGGTGTTCTTTCCTTATATAACTCGTATGTCTGGTACATTTCCCCAGCCCGGGATCATTTTTAATGTAGATCTCACCTCATTATGGAACTCCTTGTGCTTTGCAAGTTCTTTAAATCATTAATTAGTTATACCACATTAATAGCAACTTCTAGGTTCTGTTTCTTTCCATACTGACAGTTCTTAAAAAAAAAAACAAAAATGACTAGCTAAAGTCAGGGAAGGCATTGATATTTTCTGGGCACTTGCATACCACCCCTCTGCCCCACAGGATGGCCTCCTGCCATACCTCCATTCCAGAAACACAAGAGCTCACAGTTAAAATAAACCACTCCCAATGCCCCAGTCTAAGACTCTGACCACTAGGAAGAGTGAAGCAGTGTCTCAAGAGTGCTCACAGGTAGTGTGCACTTTGATCTAGCTCTGTGTCCTGGGGCCGGGGAAGAAGCTCATCTCAGTTCCTTCCCAGCCATTCTGCTTCAAAGGGCTGTCCCATTTAGAGATGCCAACGCAAACCTGGCATGAAAGGTCTTGAAATAGCCTGCACATAAAAAGACGAGCTTCAGGACAGAGGAATGAAAGGTGAAGTGAGAGGGAGAGAACTGTTTTCTTCCTATGGAATTGGCCAACAATGAACTGGGGCAACATCAGTGTGAATTCTGAAAAAGCCATATGAGATATCAGCATCTCTCTTGCCTCCAGACAAGGATGGACATCAGTCCTAAAAGGAATAGGGTGCTAATGACAAAGGAACCTAATTCCCATGAATTCAGAGAAAACCAAGATCCTGGGGAACCCTACTTCAGCTCAAAGAAAATGACCCCCTTAATCATAGCTAACTAGTTTGGGGAATATGTCATGGTTCATGTCTTTTTGTTGTTTTCCACAAAGCCAACAGAATAAATTAATGTTAATAATATTCTACATAAATAAATCCACTAGTAAGAAAAAAGATGCTTTGCCAGACCACATGTCCTGATTTTCTATTTAGGAAATATTACCACTGTGTCTTGATTTATACAAACAGCATATTTTGAGCACCTACTACATTCTAGGCACTATGCTGGGTACTAGGAATACAACATTTAAAATTCACTGTCCCAGACCTCAAAAGTCTACTAACTAGACATATAACAAGTATGTCAGTATAATAGCTACAGATGCTTGGCATCTGATGGAAACTTAATAAATATTTGTTGAAAAAAATGAATTTTAAATAAATGATAGAGATTTGTAAAAAAAAAAAAAAAGAAAAAAAAAAAGACATTGCCTAAGGCTGAACACATTCATCTCTTCTGCTGAGAACTTACCCCTCCATTAAAATGCAAATAGCCCAGACTGGATAGCTCCATTGGTTAGAATGTCGTCCCAACATATAAAGGTTGCTAGTTCAATTCCCGGTTAGGGCACATATAGAAACAGATCGATGTTTCTGTATACTCTACCTTCTTCTCTCTCTGAAATCAATAAATAAAAAATATTTTTAAATGCAAATAAATTTAGTGTATATGTCCTAAACATTTATGTATTGATAAAAAGATAGGAAGGACTCATGCCAAAATGGAAACAATGGTGTTTCCCTCTGGGTTGTAGAATTATTGGTATTTATTTTCTTCTCTTTTCTACATACATATTTCATAAAATGAACCTGGGTGCTTTCATTACAAGAAAAATGTTTAAATTAATTTTCAAAGACAAAAAGATTGTACCTTTCTCCTCTACAAATAACCTTAAGAAATCCATTAAGCTGTGAGCATGAGAGGAAAGAATGAATAACTTGCTGTTAATTAGTCAGAAAGCCAACCAGCTAATAACAGTGCAGAGGAAATGAGAGGCTTGCTCCACTCATACAGGATAGAATGGTCCAACACCAGCTGAAGCATGCCAAGGTAAGGGGCCACAGCGTTTGGTGAAGGCATTTAACTCAACCAGAGAAATAAAGAATGCTTGGCAAAGATGGCATGGGAGATACTGCACTCACCTCATCCCTCACCTTCCCGTCGTCCCTCTCTGCCAGCTCCCAAGGCCGGCGGGAGACAAAGCCCACCTCTAGATTGCTTTTGCTCTTTATGCCTGCATGGGGCTCCTGCCCAGAGCTCCTGCCTGCCTCCCTTCCTCTGGTGACAACTTCAGGAGTCCCCTTCATCTCTCACCCTTTAATTTATAGTCTAGAACTAGGCCAAAGCACCCATTCCTTGTGTCCTGTCCTTGGGGCCGACCCTGGCCCTTGTCACTGTCCAGAGCAGAAGGAACCTTCCAAACAGAGGCCCAACCAGAGAGACAAGAGCACAGGAAATAAAAGGGAACCAATCCCTCCAGCCTACCTTTTCTGTGCTCCACAGATGCCATCCACCAAAGACCCACCTCCCTTCCCTATATCTCACAACCTGGCCTTAGGACCTTGCTGTCCCCCTAGATGGCTCATTTTCACCTTGGTTCTCACCAGTACAATGCTGCTCCTTGGGGTCTGCTGACTCCCAGTTGGCTCCCAGTGCTGCCCACCTGTGTGGGGGAATGTCCAGACATCACCCCTGCTCTAGGGAAGACAAAGGAGACTCAGGGCTGAGCCCCAGACCTGTCTCTGTCCAATGACCCCTATCCCCACTCCTGACTGTGCCAGACTCCCTTGGGTTGACATTCAGGCCCTGCCCTGCATGTGTCCCTCATATCCAGATGTTGCAAGAGCTACCCCCCACCCCTTACAGCCTGGCCCAGTGAGTAGAGCGACAGGGAGAAAGGAAGGAGCCCTGCCTAGCACCTTTTTCTGCTCTGTGGTGGACAAAGTGAGTTCTTTGACCAGGTCCCCTTGGGTCCCTTTCTACCATTTTGTGCACACTCTGCCTTTCACCTTCAAATGCCACCATCTAAGAATCTTTTCTGAAAGAACTACCAGAGCCTGCTTTCACTGCATGTATGGGAACTGGGAGTGTCTGAGAATCTATGTCCCCAGTGCCCAGCCCCTTCCCCCATGGGCCTTAACCAATAGCTAGTGGGGTGGGAACACGAGAGCCTCAGCAGCCTTGCTGTGGGTCAGGACAACTTGGGAGCACAACCTGTTCCCTGGGCCCTCCGAGGAACGGGATCAAGATGTCCCTGGGGTCCTCCTCCCATGTACCCGCGCTCCCTGCCCCACACCCACTATCTCCCTGCCACTGCTGGAACTCATCACTCGCATAGGAGCCTGTGCTTCAGGCCAGCTCCTGTGGAACACATCACTCTCTCTCTTGTCTTCTTCCTGAAAGGGGTGAGCTCAAACCCTCTACACTCCCTCTACTAAAGTTCAGCAAACCTCACTTTTTATGGTGAAAGACCACCGACTTCCAAAACGTTTTCCTAAAGAAATACCAAAAGTGACTCGGCACGACCTTAAGAAGACAGAGACACTCTGGGAAAATGAAACCCCAGGTACCTCTTGGACTGGGCTGTAACAGACAGCTGACAGAGCCCTGAGCCAAAAAAATTCATCTCAGAATTTCAAACTCAGAATATCCCTGACTCCTTTTTTTGAATTTCATGTTAAAACTTGTTCAATTATTTTCAACCAAATTGCAAGGTATCCTCCAGATGCTGAATTTGACCTGCTTTTCAAAAATGGGTTAAAGACATTTGGTGTGCTCCCTCTGATATTGCTCTGTAATGAACATGAACTTAAAAATCTGAGCCATATTTTTAACAAATGGCCCGTAAAACGGGGTGTGCAGAAACCTGACAGGGTTTGCTTCCTATTGGCTCTGAAAGTTGAAGATGATACAGGAAGCTCTCAATATTTGAAGAAGGAACACTGATTCCTTCTTCAAATCAACCCTGCTTATGTAGGGCAGAAGGACATACCAATAAGCTTGTGCTTGGTATAAAAGGCCAAACCTAAAGTTAAATCATTTACCATAAGATAAATGACCACCCATAACTGTCAACCAGAGATCTAGAATCTCCATCTCGGAGGAAGGTTTAATCTTGTCTTTTCACTGACATTCTGGATCACCTTCAGGAAAATAATTTTATAATCTCTAAACAGAAATGCTCCAATAAATGCTTAAAAATATAAGGAAACATTCCATCCAGTTAATTCTATCCTCCTGTGAATTCCATCACCCCCTGCCAAACAGAACCCAGTAGAGATGAGACCCATGACCACAGTCGTGGGTAATTTTGAAATTCAGGAACACAGTTCACTCATGCAACTAGCATTGTTGTTCAGTGACCAGCACATTTCCACCGTTATTCTCTTTGCAACAAATTAATACTAATAAGTGGGCCTGACCTGTGGTGGCACAGTGGGATAAAGCGTCGACCTGGAACACTGAGGTTGCCGGTTCGAAACCTTGGGCTTGCCTGGTTAAGGCACATATGGGAGTTGATACTTCCTGCTCCTCCCCCTTCTCTCTCTCCCCTCTCTCTAAAAATCAATAAATAAAATATTTTATTAAAAAATAGTAATAAGTGGACCAGAAATAGCAAATGACTCTTGGAAAACAGGAACTTACATGTGGTGGAGAAAGGAGGTTACAGATGGTCCAAAAGGGGCCAAGTAAATAACATGAGCTATGGTTTTTGAGGGCTTACTACAGGTCAGATGCTGTTTTAGAAGTTTAATTGCATTAACCACTTAATCTTCACAAGAATTCAGTGAGATAGGTATTATGATTACTCCCATTTTCCAGAGGAGAAAACGGAGGCATAGATCACAGGCCATTTGTTCCTGTCATGCTGTTTTAAGTCAGGACTTAAGCACACACATTTGCTCCAAAGCCCAGGCTCTCACCGACTATGTGATCATGCTGCCTCTGACAGTAGACTTGCCCAGGCAAAACCAAAAAGCTCACTTCCACAATCAGCTACAAACCCTAAAATTCCTTCTGTGGGTCCAAACCAATAGAAAGGGACAGAGCCTTGGAAGGCCCGATGAGACTATGCAAACGAGAAAGGAGGCAATGCCCAGTGCCTGTGAGCTGAAGTGGGGTGGGGAAGACAGTGTGAATGCTGCACCCTGGAGGTATGCCACTCTGAAGCCGAAGTAAAGCGATCCAGTGCAGCCCTGGAGATATTGTGGGTGAGCGCCAGGTCAGAAACAGAAAAGGCAGGGATCTGGGGAACTGCCAGGCCAGCCGAGAAGTGGCATGCAGGCTGTTGGCACAAAAGGCTTGGTACAAGGAGAAGACCTCAACAAAATAAAAGCTGGGTGGTGATTCACGAAATTCTTGGGCTACTCAGAATTTTGGCAGATTAGATCAGCACTTCAGTTTCCTCTGAATTCCTAACTGTCCATTGGCCTCCTCTCAAATCCATCCCAAAAGGATTATACTTTAGGATTTAGGGTTAAAGAGTAAAATGACCACCTCCCCAGCCTCCTCTGCATCCATCACCACTATGCTTGCCGTCCAGTAATACCCACCCAAGCACACTCTATGGGTGCTATTCCTGTTTGACTTTGCAGTTCTCTTAGACTTTTTCTCCTTACTCACCTGGGAAATGCCTATATGACTTTTAGGACAGTTACTATATCATCTATAGTATATATAGAGAGATGGATGGATGGATGGATGGATGGATGGATGGATGGATGGATGGATGGAAAAGAGGAAAGGAGGGAGATAGGGAGGGAGGGAGAGAGCAAGGGAAGGAGAAAGGGAAGGAGGGAGAGAGGGAAGGAGAGAGGGAGGGAAGGAGAGAGAGAGGGAGAGAGAAAGGGAGGGAAGGAAAGAAGGAAGGGAGGAGGGAAGAAAGAAGGAGGGAGGGACAAAGGAGGGAAGGAAGCAGAGACGAAGATGGGAAAGAGGGAGGGAGGAAGGGAGGCAAGCAGGCATAGTGTACATAATATAGACAGTATACATAGTATAGTATATTTATATATATACAATGACTTTGAAGGCTTCTCCAGTGTCCTTCATAATTTGGTTCAGTAAATGAGGATTACCGATCACCAATGAATAAACTAGGTATTGTGCTTCAGATCCAAAGGTTGATGTAAAAGTGATCCCTCATTAATTTCTCCCTCACATTAGCCCCCTAATGCAGAGCTCTACAATGCTCAGTAGGCATAAAACTTGCCTGAAGCACTTTAAACATTTTTGCCCAAGCTCCTCCCTGTAGACATTTTGATTTACTATGTTTCCTCAAATCTAAGATGTCATTGGCTGTCTGGAGGACATTTAATGTACAACTAACAAAAAAAAATGCTTCTACTTAAATTATGGCACACTTCCTTTATTATCACATTGATTATAAGAAGAATCTAAAAAAAGCGTTGATTTTGGAGATGTTGATGTGGGGGATTACATCTTAGAAGGCATCCAAGTGCTTTCAATGAGTCATAAGTGATTCTAGGAAGAGCCACTGCCCTAATTAACCTTTGCCATTAATCTAATTATTCATTCATTCTTTCATTCATTCCAGAAGCATGCTTTGAACATTTAATAAGCTACAGTTGTTATACAATTTAATACATTGAGTAGACATTAATATGGCATGGTTTCCACACGCAAGGAGCTTCTAATCTAGTACAGGATAGCTAAAGTCGTGATTGCAATCATTTTGTCCCTGTCAGTAGACTATGCCATAACTTTTCCTTGAATGAAAGAGCTCTACTTCTAACAGGATGAAGAGAGAATATGCAAACCCTTGTCTAACAGATGAAGAGCCTCATCTTTTCTATGATCCAGTGCTTTGCTGCTCTCTAAGTTGGAAAGCCATGGTCAGTATTGCTGTTCCCAGCTAAGAAACAACTGGATCTTTGGCAGTAACAAAAGCAAGGAAAGAGAGGCGTACTTGACTAGAAACAGCTGGAAAAGCTATCACTATGGACAAAGTCAGGGGAAAGAAAGAGGTCACAACATTAAAAAGTGGAACACAGGAGGAAAAGAATAGTAAGCTGCAGAGGTGGAAGATAAAACATATGACATTGCAGATTAGAAGCAGTCAAGGCCACAAAAATTACCAGCAGCAAAAGGTGACAGTGGACAAGAGATTTTGTAACACAGGGTGGGGTGGGGAGACTAAAACAGCTAATACCTTGTGCCAGGCATTGAGATAAAGCCTCACAGTCTAGCACAGCACCAGAAATTCCAGATGCCAAACCCATGTTGGTTGACCTGAATGAGCACAGGTGTTCGTGTGACCTCAAGGAGCTCATTTTGGCTAGAGTAAAGGACTCATCATCGGGTAACACAGAACACAAAGCTGGAAGGTTAGACAAGGGACTGGAGTATTAATGACTTTTTTTAGCCATGTCAGAGTTCTGACTTTCTCCAGCAATGGGAATGACTGAGGTCTTTAAGCACAGGGGTGGCATACTTTATGCTTTTTGGGCAATAGTAAAGATGATGGATTGGAAAAGGTGAGTCTGGAACCAGGGAGACCTGTTGAAAGGCTGAAAAAATAGTAGAGCAAAGGATGACAAAGGCTTGAACTAAGCCAGTGGTCCCAGGGATGGAGAAGAGTATACGACGAAGACAGGCATAGGAATAGAATTGACAGAACTTGAGGACTCTCTGGTGAGTTTCTAAAAGAAAGGGTAGATCAAGAGGGGACTGGGCGATTGCTTAGGAATTTATTTATAGACACTGATTATAAGAACAAGAGTGAGTTGGAGCAGAAGGGAAAGACAGGTAACAAGTACCACTTCAGACATGCTGAAGCTGAGATGTCTCTGCGACATACAGAATTAGATCCCAATATCTGCTTGGTGCTAAGGGAAATATCTGAGGTAGAGATACCTACCTGTTCTGTGCCCAAAGATGTAACTAAGGCGACAAGACAGGACGTACACATGGAAGCAATTAATGAACAAAGAAATATGGGATGTTTTTCATGCTGAATTGCTTTAAATGGAGTAATCATGGGTTCCAAGTCTATAGAGCAAGGAGAAGGGTGTCAGCCGGCACAGCAGGAAAGGGATCGTGGCCCTCAGGGATGAATAGAATTCACACCAGTAGAGGAAGGGCATCTCAGTGGTCAGAACCTACACCGGCCACATCAGAGATGGGAGGAGAAACTTAGAAAGAGGTTTGGGTTAAAGAACACGAGAGTCATGAGTGAAAAGTGAGGACAGGGAAAATTCCCAGGGATCCTGAAAATCAGAAAGAAGAATGAGGTCTTACCACCATATTTTTGGAGAGAAAAATATCATGATAGAAAGGTTTTACCACTCAATCCAAATGTAGTCTATGTGTGGGAACAAATCATCTCATGTGTATTTATGTCTGTGCCCAATGAAAAATCATCCTCTCTTCAGTAAAGCCCTTAGATCATCTACATTTATATAGAGGGGTCTTAAAAAGGAAACTCTATAAAAGATATACTAAGGTGAAGAAGCAGAATAACAGTGAAATTTCACAATGCCAAGTATCATTACAATAACTTCCTCTGCTAACAAACATTTCCATGTTCAGCAGATGGTCCGTGATAACAGTGTTGTGCTGAGCAGTTTATAATCGCTCTTCTATCCTGAGGAATCCCATTGAACACACACTTTCCTTTATCCTCAACCACCCAAATCAAGGTAAATCTGAAATATTTATGAGCTACCCACAATCTTGGGTTAATATTGAAAGATGGGAGAAGAAATCTTTTTCTTTTTTCTTTTTCTTTTTCTTTTTTTTGCCCCTAACTAACAAGTAGGTCAAGAAGGAATTAGCTTAGGAGTCATAATTTGAATAATAGGGAGCTGACTTCTTCCTCCCTGAGTTTATGTGACTTGAGCAAACTGACATAATACCTCTACCCACCATCATGGCCACCACCTCCTTAGTGTCCACATAGTAGACTGGTTGGTCACTGTGGTTGTGTTAGATTCAGGGAGTACTGACATGCTGGGGCTGCCAAGAGTGTACAAGGTCCCTGTGACGCTGAGAACAAAGAGTTCAGCAACATCCTGCATTGAGTCAGAGACCCTTATCAAAAGTTTATGTTTGAAATTCTCCACTGAGTAATACCCACCCTGTAACTGTGCACGACCTCCCTAGCCAATGACTAACAGCCACATCAGCTTCTGTATGAACCGCTTGCTTGCTACGCTATAAAAACCCCTAGACTGTAGGCGCTCAGTGTGACTCTGGTGACTGCCACCTGAGCTCACCCCTGCGCAGGTTTGTGTTGTTTTTTTTTTCTTTTTCTCTTGGCCATAAAACTTTGTCTAAAACTCTCCAAACGTCTCCAGTGTTTGTTTTACCCGGTGAGTGCAACATTTATGGGGGCTCGTCCGGGATTCCCATTACGGGAATTTTGGCTGGGGACAGGCAGAACAGCTAGAGCTGGTGAGTATTTTGTTGTGGAATTCCTTGTTTCTGTAATCTGGCTCCGGAGCATTTGCAGTCTGTGGTGGCAGACAGGACGCTGTCAGTGGCCCGCCCAGACACTCGGGCCAAGGGCAGGACGCTGCCGGCCGAGGTTTCTGTTTCTGTCTGAAATCGATTGATCGTTTTGAAGTAGTGAGCTCACTCACGCCGCGCCGCGCTGCTGTCTGGTTGTTTGTTTAGCCTGAATGACTGTGTGGGAAATTTTGTGTATTGCCCTCCTGGGATTTGCTGCACTATTGTGTTTGGTGTTAATTTGTTTGCCAGTACAGTGTGATCAATGTTCATCTATCTGGATCACCCTGCTTATAGGGTGGGGAATCCTGTGCGTTGTCTTTGTAGGACTAGAAGCATACCTGGCTAAGAAGAACAAGTACTGCGAGATGGGACAGCAAGAATCTACACTTAAATCCCCTCTTGATTGCATTTTAAGTAACTTCTCTGATTTTCAGAAGAGAGCTCAGGGTTATGGGGGACCTCCACCCGATCGAGAAACTCTCCGGACCTTAAGCCAAGTGGAGTGGCCATCTCTTAAGGTTGGATGGCCATCTGAAGGAACCTTTGATCTGCCCATAGTTTTTGCAGTAAGAGCCATTATATATCAGGTGCCTCATCCAGATCAATATGTGTATATAGATATTTGGATAGATATAGCTACAGACAAACCTGGGTACATTAAGAGGTGCATAAAAGCTAATCAAAAGGTTAAGAGAGCTATTTGTGTGAGCGCAGCAGACATTAAGCCTCGCCCTCCCTCCGCTCCACCTGCACCTGAAAAAGAGCCTCCCAAATCGTATCCGGTCGTTCCTGATGTTACTGAGGATATAGTAGACCCTGTAAATTATCCTCCTCCTTATCAGAAGCCCAGGGAGCCGGATTCAACTGTGCCTGAGAATGTCCAGAGTCCTCCCCACACTCGAGGGGGAACCCCTTATGCTCAACCTCCCTTTGCTGGAAGTGCCCCAATGTTACCTCTTAGGGAGGTGCTGCCCCCACTAGATGAAGGACCACACGCACCGTCCCAAATGATTTATATTCCTTTCTCTACTAGTGACCTTTATAATTGGAAACAGCAGACCCTGTCGTTTTCAGAGAAACCCCAGGGGTTAATTTCTTTGCTTGAGACTGTTTTCAGGACCCATCAACCAACTTGGGATGATTGTCAGCAGCTTTTGCACACTCTGTTCACAACGGAAGAAAGAACCCACATCGGCCAAGAAGCTGAAAAAGTATTTAAGGAAGATGGGGCACTGAAAGGGAACTAGAGAGGATGCTCCCCAGGAGCCCCCCCCCAGCTGGGATCCAAACAATATCAGGGATAGGGAATTGCTTACCCAATATCGCCGGGCTCTATTAAGGGGAATAAAGGCAGCTGCTAAGAAACCAACCAACTTTAGTAAGGTAGGTGAGGTAATTCAGGGTAGGGATGAGTCCCCTGCTGCATATTTAGAGCGGCTAATGGAGGCCTACTGGGTTTATACCCCTATTGATCCTGAGGCAGAGGAAAATCGGAGGCTAATAAACATAGCCTTCGTCACTCAGGCAACCCCAGACATTAGAAAGAAGCTCCAGAAAATAGAAGGATTTGAGGGAAAGAATAGGAGTGAACTATTAGAAAACATAGAGAGTCTAGCATACTATCACCAGCACCCACCTGCAGGCAGGTGGCACAGTCAGTATGCAGCCCAGTATAGCAGCAGAGGTAGAGAAAGAAAAGGCAGCCAGGCTGCAGCTGGCTGCAGGAGAAGCGGCAGGCTCCCCTCACAGTTTCAGGCACTTGCCCCTCCCCCTTGGGCACCAGCTCAAGGGCTAAGCCACTGCTTGGTCAGGCAAAAGATAACAGTACAGTAAGCTAGATGTTATCATCACTTTGCTACAGCTCCTGCCCTCCTCTGCTTTGGCTCCGGGGAATCCCCACCTCCTATCTGGAGCCAGACCCGAGGAGAAGATTTAGGGAATTACGGCCCCTTCTAAACCCACTGCCTTAGGGTTCTTTAAATACAGGATACCCAGTTTTGCTCTCTTAGTCAAGCCCCTCAGTGAGATCTTCTGAGCATGGCTTTTAAAGTCTATAATGACCAAGGAAGTAACAGAAAAGGCAAATAAGGCCCAAAAGAAGTCAGGAAATACCAACTTTTGGCTCCAGCACCCTAAGGTGCTTCATAGCCTGTCATCAAGGCCCTGCTCCAGAGTGGAAAGAAAGGTCATTGAACTGAAGCCTGCCAGGCTTCCCGGTCCCACTGGATGACACGTCTGTGCTGTGGAAAAAGGGACATGAGAAGGTAAGCTGCCCCCTTGCTCCATGGAGGGAGGGTTCAGTCTCTTCTAGCCCTGCTCCAGCTACCTGTGACCTGACCTTGCCCAGCGTGCTGGGAATTGCCACTGAAGGCCTAAGGACATCGTTCAGGAGCCTAAGGTATTTCTTCCAAGTAGCAGATAAGCTAATCTCATTTCTTGTAAACACAAGGGCCATCTACTATGCCTTGCTTGAATATTTAAGTTTTATTTATCCCTCAAAGATCTCTACTGTGGGTATTGACAGTCTAATTTTATTGCTTTATGTTTAGTGTCTCCTTTATTTCTCTTATCTCAATGCCCCATGCCTATTATAGGCTGGAACCTGCTGCTAATTCCAGCTAGAAGCAGTAGTCACTAGGACTTAAACTCTAACTGCAAAGTGTAGAAATGTAACACCCTTTCCCTAAGTACTTACAGGTTTTATAGGTTACTCAGAAAACTGTTCAAAGACTGTCTGAGAGGCACTTCTAGCAGTACACCACCCAAGGACTGACTCCCACGTAGACGGGTCCAGACACCATGATTCTGACCACTCCCACTACTGCCAAGTTAAAAGGCATACCCACCTGGGTCCACCGCAGCCAGCTGAAGCTTGCAGTCCCAGCAGAAACACCTTTGTGGACAGCAAAGACTGACCCTGCCAACCCTTGTAAGCTGACCTGAGAAGGACCGCATGCCCTGCTTCAGCCACAAACCAGAAGTTAACTGGTCCACGCATGGAGACTTTGGGGAGGGAGGGAAACTAAGGTAAAGGAAAGCCAAGTAAGTCATCTTAAGGTTTGATGCATGTACTGCTATGAGTCATACAGAAAGGGGTGTAAGTCCCTTGGCTGAGAGAGAAGCTACAAGGTAAATAAAAGTTATGTATGTGCTCATAGCTACCACTATAGAATAACCTATGAATATTGGTCATGTGTCCAATAGGCTACTTATGAAAAGGACACCTCCAAAAAGCAATCTTTAAAAGAGGATTACTTAGTACTAACTTAGTCTTTGCTGAAGGTTTTTAAAAATCAAGAGTTTTGACTAGAAAGGAATTGTATGGTTTTGATAATAGAAGATATAAGGTGTAGAGGTACTTTTGAAAAGGAAAGGAAAAAGTAAGTTATTATGAAGGCCAGTTATTTCTGGATAAGAAAGTGCATAAAAGTTGAAGGTTTGTGTAAGTTGCAGAAGGTTTGTGTAAGTTGCAGAAGGTTTGTGCAAGTTGTAAGAAGTTAGTACAGAGAAAAAAAATGCAAAGCAGAAAGAAATTAGTCCGTAAAGCTTGTAGTACTAAGGGCACACTATCAGCATGCCAGCACATACTAGGGAGGACCCCTGACCTAATTAGCTTATAGCTACAGCTAAAGTAGAAAATTCTCATGAGCCCCAGCCTTATACCATTCTCCCCACTGATGAAGAATCAAGGATTTGATTTATGCCCAAAAGAGATGGGGGAATGTTAGATTCAGGGAGTACTGACATGCTGGGGCTGCCAAGAGTGTACAAGGTCCCAGGTTCAGCAACATCCTGCATTGAGTCAGAGACCCTTATCAAAAGTTTATGTTTGAAATTCTCCACTGAGTAATACTCACCCTGTAACTGTGCACGACCTCCCTAGCCAATGACTAACAGCCACATCAGCTTCTGTATGAACCGCTTGCTTGCTACGCTATAAAAACCCCTAGACTGTAGGCGCTCAGTGTGACTCTGGTGACTGCCACCTGAGCTCATCCCTGTGCAGGTTTGTTTTTTTTTTTTTCTTTTTCTCTTGGCCATAAAACTTTGTCTAAAACTCTCCAAACGTCTCCAGTGTTTGTTTTACCCGGTGAGTGCAACAGTTGGTTTAGGAATGGATACATAACATTGGCAGATACTGTTGGGTACTTACGCAGTTCACCCCTTCTTCCTTGCTACTTGAACTCTGATTTTGTTTATCATTGGGTGACCTGAGAGACATCCATGGGCTCACACCTAGCCCCAAGGGATAAATTTAATAAGCTTAATATTAACAAGATAAGAATCGTATAGTCCCCTTGAAAAGGATTGGCAAGGAGTGAGCATGTTATAGGACTGACCTATGAGACAAAAGGAGTGCTCTGTTCAGTGGCTTCTGGAAAGGTTTTCTGCATTCTTGTGTGCATGTATGTGTTCCAATAAAATCTACATTCTTAAAAGAAGACATAAAGCAGAGATCTATTTCTTCCTACCTTTGGACATTGTCATAAGAAGATGTGACGCTTGGAGCTGCTTCAACCATCCAAGACAATAAGGAAAAAGTCAGAAGAGCCATAGAGAAGACTACTAAGTGTCCTAACATGATTGATCCCCTGAGCTAACTAACTCTGGAACTGCCTTTACCTCTGGGCTTCTTACTATGTGAAAAAGGTAAGCGCCTTTTATCCAGTTTTACATTATTTGTGGCCAAAACCATCCTAAATTGATCCGGGCTCACACCTGGGACTTGTTGCCACTCTTAGAAAGTAAAAGTTTTTCTTCCATTGATGTGATGAGTCCAATATGATGTGACCCTGGGGCTCTCACTAGCCTCCATGAAAGGGGCAAAATCAGAAAATAAAACTAAGAGAGAGGGACATATTACCTAGAGATGGAGAAATGAAATTTCCAGAGTTGTTGTTTGAGCACCTAGATCCAGTTTTCCATAAAGTTATCCCCAAATTTTTCAGTTACATGAACCAAAGCATTCCCCTCTGTTCATTGAATGGTTTTTCTTCCACTTGCTATTTGAAGAGAACTACACATACACAGGCAAGGAGAAAGACAAACTGACTGAAATAACATATGGGAACCCCTGGTAGAGTGTCTGGTACACAGTCAGCCCTCAAAAACTAATGGTACAACCATATCAACGAAACAAAGAACAAAAAGCATATGATCCTATTAATAGATGCAGAAAAGGCATTTGATAAAATACATCATTTTATGTTTAAAACACTCAACAAAATGGGTATAGAATGAAAATATCTCAACATAATAAAGGCCATTTATGACAAAACATCAGCTAACATCATATTAAATGACAAAAGACTAAAAACTTTTCCTCTAAAATCAGGAAAAAGACAAGGCTACCCTCTCTCCACTTCTATTCAACATAGTGCTGGAAGTTCTAGCCAAAGCAATCAGACAAGAGAAAGAAATAAAAGGCATTCATATTGGGAAAGAAGGAGTAAAGGTTTCACTTTTTTGCAGATGATATAATCCTGTATATAGAAAACCCCAAAGACTCCACAAAAAGACTATTAGAAACAATAAACCAATACAGTAAGGTTGCAGGATACAAAATTAATATATAGAAGTCTATTGCTTTCTTATATGCCAACAATGAAACTTCAGAAAATGAACTCAAAAAAATAATCCTTTTTACGGTTGCAATAAAAAAATTAAAATACCTAGGAATAAACATAACAAAGAATGTAAAGAACCTATATAATGAAAACTATAAAGCATTATTAAAGGAAATTGAAAAAGACACAATGAAATGGAAAAATATTCCTTGTTCTTGGATAGGAAGAATAAATATAGTTAAAATGGCCATATTACCCAAAGTAATATACAAATTTAATGTAGTTCTCGTCAAAATTCCAATGTCTTTTTTTTTTTAATTTTACCGAGACAGAGAGAGTCAGAGAGGGACAGATAGGGACAGACAGACATAAACGGAGAGAGATGAGAAGCATCAATCATTAGTTTTTTTCCTCGCGACACCTTAGTTGTTCATTGATTGCTTTCTCATATGTGCCTTGACCACAGGCCTTCAGCAGACCGAGGAACCCCTTGCTAGAGCCAGCGACCTTGGGTCCAAGCTGGTGAGCTTTGCTCAAGCCAGATGAGCCCGCACTCAAGCTGGCGACCTCGGGGTCTCAAACCTGGGTCCTTCCGCATCCCAGTTCGACGCTCCATCCACTGCACCACCTGGTCAGGCTCATTTTTTAAAGAAATGGAACAAAAACTCATCAGGTTTATATAGAACCATAAAAAACCCAAATAGCCAAAGCAATCCTAAGGAAAAAGAAAGAAGCTGGGGGCATTACAATACTTGACTTCAAATTATACTATAGAGCCACACGATAATCAAAACAGTATGGTATTGGCAGAAAAATAGACACACAGAACAATGGAAAAGAATAGAGAGCCCAGAAATAATATATATGGTCAAATGATCTTTGATAAAGGAGCCAAAAACACACAATGGAGAAAAGAAAGTCTCTTCAATAAATGGTGCTGGGAAAACTAGAAAGCCACATGCAAAAGAATGAAACTTGACTACAGTTTGTCTCCTTGCACAAAAATTAACTCAAAATGGATGAAAGACCTAAATATAAGATCTGGCTTGACCTGTGGTGGCGCAGTGGATAAAGCGTTGACCTCGAAATGCTGAGGTTGCCGGTTCGAAACCCTGGGCTTGCCTGGTCAAGGCACATATGGGAGTTGATGTTTCCAGCTCCTCCCCCCTTCTCTCTCTCTCTCTCTCTCTTTCTCTCTCTCTCTCTCTCTCTGTCTCTCCCTCTCCTCTCTAAAATTTATAAATAAAAAAATTTAAAAATAAATAAATATAAGATCTGAAACAATAAATTACATAGAAGAAAACATAGGTACTAAACTCATGGACCTTGGCCATAGAGAACATTTTATGAATTTGACTCCAAAGGCAAGGGAAGTGAAGGCAAAGGTAAAAGAATGGGACTACATCAGACTAAGAAGCTTCTGCACAGCAAAAGAACCTGACACCAAAACAGACAGCCAACTAAATGGGAAATGATATTTTCAAAAAACAGCTCAGATAAGGGCCTAATATCCAAAATATACAAAGAACTCATAAAACTCAACAACAAACAAGCAAACAATCCAATTAAAAAAATCGGAAGAGGACATGAACAGACACTTCTCCCAGGAAGAAATACAAATGGCCAATAGATATATGATAAGATGCTCATCTTCACTAGCTATTAGAGAAATGCAAATCAAAACTGCAATGAGATACCACCTCAAACCTGTTAGATTAGCTTTTATCAGCAAGACCGATAATAAGTGTTGTAGAGACTGTGGAGAAAAAGAAACTCTCATTCACTGTTGGTGGGAATGTAAAGTAGTACAACCATTATGGAAGAAAGTATGGTGGTTCCTCAAAAAATTAAGAATAGAATTACTGGCAATCTCTTTACTGGGTATATACCTCCAAAAGTCTAAAATATTGGTACGTAAAGTCACATGAGCCCCATGTTCATCACAGCATTGTTCACAGTGGCCAAGATATGGAAACAACCAAAAAGCCCTTCAATAGAGGATTAGATAAAGAAGATGTGGTACATACACACTATGGAATAGTAGTCAGCCATAAGAAATGATGACATCGGATCATTTACAACAACATGGATGGACCTCGATAACATTATATGAAGTGAAATAAGTAAATCAGAAAACACTAAGAAATGTATGAGTCCATACATAGGTGGGACACAGAATTGAGACTCATGGACATAGATAAGAATGCAGCGGTTACCAGGGGAAGGGGAAGGGAGGAGAGAGTCAGGGTGGGGGAGGGGAGGGGCATAAAGAAAACCAAATAAAAGGTGACGAAGGACAATTTGACTTTGGGTGATGGATATACGATATAATCAAATGTCAAAATGATCTGGAGATGTTTTCTCTAAATCTATGTGCTCTAGTTGACCAATATCACCCCGTTAAAATTAATTGTCTAAATAAAAATTTTTTAAAATGTATATTTATATATATCTCTAAGTAATTAAAACTGAATGATAGAATTTTTAAAAAATAAAATAAAATAATGGTAGAACCTAAACCTAAGCTTTCTGCACCTCTTTTATCTTTAAGTCAAATCATCATCGCCAAGGATAATGTTGGGTGAGTGCCAATATTCTCCAACTCCCTCCCCAACCTTGAATGTTCTTTTTGATATAAAACCTCTCTAAGCATCTACAGTAGCCCCAAAGCCAGCAGAAAATGGAAGCAAGGTAGTCAGTGAACATAGCCTGTCCTTTTTTGCCTTGCTACTTTATAAAAAGATCTTTTTTTTTTAACGTATTAAATATTTTAATATAAATTATCACCAGTTGTTACACCCTCCACTTCTGCCAAATTACTGGCAGCAATTCCCATCATTATCTCCATTATTATCTTAGTCACAGGTCACATCTGGCTCAGTCCCCTGTCACAGCATGTTGGGTTTATATGCTGAAGTTTGGCTTCTCTACAAGATCTGAAGTCCTGGAGACTGGGAACAGCCTTCTTCAGGGACCCAGTCTGCACTCTGACTGGTCCCGGCCAACCTTGGGGTGGGGAGGACACCAGAAGAAATGAGA
The DNA here is from genome assembly GCF_036850765.1 of Saccopteryx bilineata. Classification (NCBI taxonomy): domain Eukaryota; kingdom Metazoa; phylum Chordata; class Mammalia; order Chiroptera; family Emballonuridae; genus Saccopteryx; species Saccopteryx bilineata. The sequence continues at coordinate 71,252,863 of NC_089492.1, read as the reverse complement.
GAATGCATGTAGGTTGGTTTGAGAAAAGTCTCAGATGATTGGTTGAAAGTGAATGCTAAGGAATCTGAGTCTGCCATCATACAACTTTGTGAGGTAAGTTGTAGTTTCCTTCACCCTACTTCAAGGCAATGAATAGCTGGAGGGTTCTTCCACTGGGACGGCCCCACACACCCTCCCAACTCCATGCCCCCACCTTCTCTGATGGTCCCCTTGTACTCTGACAACATTTTAAAATCTCCTGGCACTTGTGTATTTAAAGCTCATCAACTAACATACAAGGGGTTTTTTTGTGTGGGTTTTTTTTTTTTTTTTTTTTGCAGTTTTCTGAAGCTGGAAACGGGGAGAGACAGTCAGACAGACTCTCGCATGCACCCGACCGGGATCCACCGGCACGCCCACCAGGGGCGACGCTCTGCCCACCAGGGGGCGATGCTCTGCCCCTCCAGGGGGTCGCTCTGCCGCAACCAGAGCCACTCTAGCGCCTGGGGCAGAGGCCAAGGAGCCATCCCAAGCGCCCGGGCCATCTTTGCTTCAATGGAGCCTCGGCTGCGGGAGGGAAAGAGAGAGACAGAGAGGAAGGAGAGGGGGGTGGAGAAGCAAATGGGCGCTTCTCCTATGTGCCCTGGCCGGGAATCGAACCCTGGTCCCCACATGCCAGTCCGACGCTCTACCGCTGAGCCAACCAGCCAGGGCCGGTATTTTTTATTTCTGTACCGACCTCTCTGTTTTCCAGAGGGTTATTTGGGTAGATTTTTCAAAACTGCTTCTTGAACAAAAACAACATAGACTTTACAAAAGCTTAAACCATCTACACCTCCTGCCTTTATTGACCTCCAACCCTAGGGATCACACTAGCTGGGAAAAACATATTTCTTTCTGTGAAATAACTCTGACAGATATGATAACATGCCATATAATAAGGTATCATGCTCCCTAACCAGTAATACAACGTTTACCTTCACAGTCACACGTGTTCTGTAATGACCGCCTGTGTGAAAAAAACCTCAGCCGAAACTCATGTGAAAGATCACTACACAATAAGACCTCTAACTTCTCAACGCTGCAGAGATGTTTACCAACACATTCACACCACTCAGGCACACTGCCCACTGGAAAAGAACAGCTCGCTAATTGCTCCAACAATAAACCTTATTGACAAGGTGACATGGTATTGAAAAATGCCTCACCTCGGTGATCTGCCTGCAGTTGGTCCATGATCATCAATAACTCCTGATTTCATGATTTCTAACAGCACCCACTCTAGTGAGTGCTCAATGGGTTTTGTTGATATCCCAGAGGGGGGGACATTGTTCAGTATTTTTACCTTATACCTTTTAACACAAGGCAGCTGTTGTCAGGGCAAGACATGAGTGTGACTCCTGGCTCTGTCTCTTGCTAGCTGTTAGACTTTGTGTGTTATTTTACCTCCCTAACACTTCCTTTTCTTATCTTAGCCCTGATATATCTTGAGATGTTTTGAGAGGTCCCAACTGAAGACATTAACAAGCAGGAATTTAATACATGTTAGTCTATGTAACGTGCTCACAGTAAAAATTTCCACTTGCATTTAGTGGTGGGAATAACTACTGTATTATTCACCAGATCTAAAGATGCCCTCCCCTGGCATGCGGGGGACCTGGGTTCGATTCCCGGCCAGGGCACATAGGAGAAGCGCCCATTTGCTTCTCCACCCCCCCTCCTTCCTCTCTGTCTCTCTCTTCCCCTCCCGCAGCCAAGGCTCCATTGGAGCAAAGATGGCCCGGGCGCTGGGGATGGCTCCTTGGCCTCTGCCCCAGGCGCTAGAGTGGCTCTAGTCGCGGCAGAGCGACACCCCGGAGGGGCAGAGCATCGCCCCCTGGTAGGCAGAGCGTCGCCCCTGGTGGGCGTGCCGGGTGGATCCCGGTCGGGCGCATGCAGGAGTCTGTCTGACTGTCTCTCCCCATTTCCAGCTTCAGAAAAATACATAAATAAATAAATAAATAAATAAATAAATAAATAAATAAATAAATAAATAAATAAAATAAAGATGCACTCCCTTAAATCAGACTAACGCACACTCCCTTAAATCAGACTAACGCACTTTTTAGATTCCCCCCCCCCAGAGGGGATCAGATCAAGCCTGCAAACTAAAAACATGCTAAAACCTCTCTCCCATCTCAAATTCCTATAAATGACAAGAAAAAAAATGATTGATTGAAAACAGTCCTAGGAAATAAAACTTAGTGCCCTCAATAGACCAGAAATTATAGAAATTCCTGAAAAAATTAAAGGCAGATGAGTTTGTAATCAAGGGAAAGAAATAATAGCCAAAACAGATACAAGAGAACCAATGAAGAGAGTGAGAATATCTGTGGGGTTCGGGCTAAGAGACAACAGATGAAAAGAACGAAAGGGTCCAGGTTCAACCAGAGGGTGATGGGCTGAGGGAGAGGCATCTGGAAGACTGACCCCTTCATCCCTCTGCTTCTGCGGCCATGCACGTAGAGGTAGGAGCAGCACACAGCCAGAAAGATGTCATTCCTGGTACTTGGGACTTGGAATGGTACTTAATGCCACCCAGAAGGAAGGGGAAGCCTCCATCTCCCATAAGGCCACAGGCCACCTCTCTGCCTGGAATCCTGGACACAGGCCAGGTAATCAGACTCAGCAGAGACAGACTCACAGAGGAGCTCAGGTTTCAGATGAGCATGCAAATGCAGCAAATATTTAAGGAAAAGTAATCCTCTCAATGAAGGCACCACAGTCATTTATGGATAAGCTAGCATCCAAAGATGCATAGGATATAATGCTAACATCCTCCAAGGAATTAGAGAAGATAATGGCTTCTTTTAACTGAAACCGGCTATTAGAACCAACAACTAGGAACCTTGGAAAGGAAAACTGTGGTTAGTGGAGGAAAAATGCTTAATTCAATAAATGTGCTGAATAACAGAAAATATATAACTGAATAATGATTACTTAGGAGATGCAACTGAATGATTCTCAAAAATTGCAGCTCAAAAAGGATAAAAAAAAAGAAGATAAATATTTAAAAAATTCAAACTTTCCAACATCTGCCTGATAGAAATTTCCAAAAGAAAGAACAGAGAGCCTGACCAGGTGGAGGCACAATGGATAGAGCTTCAGACTGGGATGCAGAGTACCCAGGTTCGAAACTCCAAGGATGCCGGTGTTGGGGACCAAATAAATAAACAGGTATCTGGACAAAGGTGCTGGGCCCAAACCCCATCTCATTTGCCTAGTTAACAAAGAGCTTCACCTCATTTGTCTCACCCATGATCTCCGGAGGAGGCTGGAAGCTAGTTTCTTATTAGTGTAAAGTAGATTTGGATGATATGGTGGGGGCTCTCTTTGAGTTGCCTTGGAAACTTAATTGAATTGCTGATGGACCACATTTTTTCTATGAATAAAAGTGGATGTGCTCCTGGGAGCAGGAACATTATGGCTAAGGAACCCATCCTCCTGAACCCATCCATATATATATAAGTTTCCTGTCTATCATTTATTTCAATTCCATACCTTTTCCCATTCGGGACCACGGTATATACTTGTTGTGGTTGGACCTCAACATGCCAGCTTGAGCACAGGCTCACTAGCTTGAGTGTGGGGTTGCTAGTTTGAGCATGGGATAATAGATGTGACCTCATAGTTGCTAGCTTGAGCCCAAAGGTCACTGGCTTGAAGCCCAAGGTTGCTGGCTTGAGCCCAAGGCCGCTGGCTTGAGCAAGGAGTCACTTGCTCTGCTGTAGACCCCTAATCAAGGCAAATAGGAGAAAGCAGTCAATGAACAACTAAGGTGCCACAACAAAGCATTGTTTCTTCTTGTCTCTCTCCCTTTCTGCCTGTCTGTCCTTATCTGTCCCACTCTCTGACTCTATCTCTGTCTCTATCAAAAATAAAAAGAAAGAAAGAACAGAGAGAAGGAATGCTCATAGATTAACAGGAAAAAAAGATTTTAGAAAAGATTTGAGAAATCTTCATGGTAAATGTGTTCAACAATGTCCAGCAGGATGAAAGAAAACAGACCAACCCTTGGACATGCCACATTGAAATTCTATGGCTGGAGTGGAGATTACACAGAAAGAAATAAGAAATAGATTGTCCTTAGTTTTCTCATAGAAAATAATGAATGCAAAAATACAGTGAAGCAGTATTTTAAATTTTATGTGGTAAAATAATTATGATTTTGAAATTTTATATTCAATCTCTGTGTCATTAAGAAATAAAGATATTGCAGACATGCAAGGATATTAGGAAGTTTTCTACCCACATTTTACTATCTAAAAGAATATAAAAACATCAGTCCTGGGTGGGCTGGGTGAAAAAGGTGAAGGGATTAAGCAAAAAAAAGTCTTATAAACACAGACAACAGTGTGGGGATTGCAGGAGGGAGGAAGGATGGGGAGGAGGAAGAGAGTTTAGGGGGAATAGATGGTGATGGAGGGAGACTTGACTTGGGTGGTGAACACACAATGCAATATACAGATAATGTATAGTGCACAGAATTATTCACCTGAAACCTATATAATTTTATTAACCAGTGTCACCCCAATAAACTCAATAAAAAAAATTGTAATAAAGGAACCTGACTAAAGAAACTAAGAGAAAAAGGTGGGAGAGGGGAATCAGCCTGACCAAGACAAACCAACCAATCTAATTCCAAGAGAAAAAAAAAGTCATATGTTCAAAATGATGGTGAAGAGCTAAAAACTCTCACTGTTAAGTGACAATTCCAAATGACCTTGACACGGAAGATGATGTCCAGGAAAATAGCAGAAAGTGGAATTATAACAAATACTCAGGACAGAAGAGAGAAAGAAAAAGTGGGCTTTTGTTCTTATCTGATTTAGGGAAAGAATGTAGATATTAATTCATTTTATATGTTGATACAAAAGTATGCTTATAGGTAAGTGGTAATAACCTTACTCAATGAAAGACAGATAATAGTTCACTTCCAAATCAATGGACATAAGGAAATGGAACCCAGAAATCTCAATCTTCACCCAAAAGTCAGAAATGGGGTTTAAGGTAGAGGTCAGGGAAATAGAGAAAGGAAAAAATTAAAGAGAAGTAGAAATTAACAATGCCAAAATAAATCCAAATGTATACATAAATCAAAATAAGTGTATATATAGTTTATTAAAAGACAGAAACTCATTACTTTCTTTTTTCTAAGTCAGCCAAATGCTGTTTATACTAAAGGGGCCTAAAAGAGCATGTATTGGGACTGAAAATAATGAGATAAAAAAAAAGGCATGTGAGATAATTGTTGATAAAAATAAAGCAGGAATAGCAATAATAATTTCAGACAAAAGAAACTTTAGGAGATAAACTGTTTTCAAAAGTAAAGACACAGGTGAGAATGATTTTACTTTCCTTTAATAAACATCTATTACACACCTACTGTGTGCAGGCATTCTTCTGGGTTTAGGGAATAAAGCAGTAAGCAAGACAGACTCATTTTGTGGAATCTAGTGGAAATCAGACAGTTAGTCTGTAAAGCCAGTAGCCACGGCCACCATCACAGCCACCTGGCCCATGCAGGTTCGCACTTGATTCAGACATTTGGTAATGAAACAGCAGAGCCAAAAACTGGTGAGCCATCACCTTTAACTCTAGCTTGCACCAGTGGGCAAGTAAAAACACACACTGGGCTCCAAAACCCACTCATTCAGTGCTCACAAAGCCACTGACTTATCCAAGTTTCCTAGAATCAAAGGTTCCTAGCTCACCAGACTTAAACACCTCTGTTCCCCATCTCCTTCCTTCTCCCTGCACAAACTCTGCACAAACTGGCTTCTCCCTCAGCACTCCACCATCTTGGCTGCTTCTCCTCTCCTCCACGTGGCCCTTGCCTGTTCTCCTCTCTAATGCTAATCTCAGGAATGGAGAGCGAGCAAGCTCCCGGTCTGCCCCTCTTTATAGTGTAGAAACCAAAACCTTTAATCTAATATACAAACAAGAAAGACTCTGACACAAAGTCAGTTATCTGAGGCATAATGGGATTCCTCATGAGAGTGCATCACCCTACATCAAAAAGGGTGGGAAAGGCTTAGTCCCAAAGCCAAGCCCCAGACTACATGCCCACAGCCTGCCCCCAATACACATTAATATAATCATGCTCATCCCAAGCAAGAAGGGCAACCAATACTATCAGTTGGGCAATGGACTTCCATGTGGGCAGTGCCATCTTTAACAAAGTGAGCATAATATATTTTATCTCAACACAGTCCAACTCCTTTATATTATTTTTATTTTTTATTTTTCTTCTTTTCCAAGTGAAAGAAGGGGAGATAGAGAGACAGACTCCCACATGCGCTCAGACTGGGATCCACTGGCAACCCCTGTCTGGGGCCTATGCTTTATCTATCTGGAGTCATGGTCGCAACCAAGCTATTTTTAGCACCTGAGGCAGAGGCTCCATTGAGCCATCCTCAGCACCTGATCCCAATGTGCTTGAAGCAATCAAGCCATGGCTGCAGGAGGGGAAGAAAGAGTGACAGAGTGAGAGAGAAAGTGGAGGGGTAGAGAAGTAAATGGTCACTTCTTCTCTGTGTCCAGACCAGCAATTGAACCCAGGACATCTACACACTGGGCTGATTACCACTGAGCCAAATAGCCAGGGCCCCGTCCTACCCCTTAATGTTTAGAGGACTCAGGGAAAAGTACAAATGTAGCCTACATTCTGTATGTCTAAATAAAAGTCATAATTCAAACAAAATACTGCAATTGACAAATTGTTAGATAAAATACCTCCTATCCTCCTACCTTGACAAATATTTCTTCATAACAACTTGGAAGGTTAGATTTAATTTGGGGATTCTTAGCTTCCTCAGATTGTAGAAATCCAGCCCTTAGCTCAAATCCCCCTGTGGCTTCACCTCCAACTTTGACCATATTACCAGAGTCCTTGATTGCACAAGTGGGGACTCCCCCGGATGGTATCTTAAATTTTATCCACATTTCTTGCAAACACCTCTTGACTGGCCATCACTCAAGCCTTTTTCTGTAAACTCAGGCAGCACCGTTCCCTCTTAGAAAAACATGCCCAAGTATGAGATCTATGCAGGTCTCAAAAGCTGGCTCAGAGTAATTTGGGTGGGAAATTCTAAGAGGCCAGTGTTGGGCAGATAAAATATATTATGCTCACTTTGTTAAAGATGGCGCTGCCCATGTGGAGGCCCATCACCCAGGTGATATTAATGTGTGTTGGGGGCAGGCTGTGGGCAGGCAGGATCCTTGTAGCCTGGGGCTTGGTTTTGGGACTAAGACTTTCCCATCCTTTTTGATGTGGGGTGGTGCAATCCCATTATGCCCCAGATAAATGACTTTGTATTAGAGACTTCCCTATTTTGTATATTGGATTAAAGATTTTGATTTCTACACTATAAAATGGGGGCAGAACGGGAGCTTGCTCTCTTGGTTCCTGACATTAGCATTAGAGAGCAGAGAAAGGCCACGTGGAGGAGGCCAGGAGAAGCAGCCAAGATGGTGGAGTGCTGAGGGAGAAGCCAGTTTGTGCAGAGTTTGTGTAGGGAGAAGGAAGGAGATGGGGAACAGAGGTGAATAAGTCTGGTGAGCTAGAAACCTTTGATTCTAGGAAACTCAGATATGTCAGTAGCTTTGTGAGCACTGAATGAGTGGGTTTTGGAGCCCAGTGTGTGTTTTTACTTGCCCGCCGGGTACAAGCTAGGATTAAAGATGATGGCCCACCAGTTTTTGGTTCCGTTGTTTCTTTACCGTCTGTCTGAATCCAATGCGAACCTGCATGGGCCAGGCTGCTGTGATGGTGGCCTTGGCCACTGGTTTTACAGCCAGTTACCTCTAGTATGGTCTGGGGTCAGGGTGGTGCAGGCTCCAGGGGACACGTCTATGCCCTCATGGAGCCCTGCCTGTGTGGGACGGGGTACAACCCTAGGAGGGTCCGAGTGTGATCCTTAAAACAAAGGGCCCAAGGCAAGGCACTTCTGGCCCAGGTTTAAGGCACTATTGCTGACCAAGATCACAGATCAATCAATAAATAAATAGAGGTGAAAATCTCAGATAGTGTTCAGCACTGTGAAAAGTGGTGGAAAAACAAGTGACTTGTCACGACTGACTTCTCAGAGGAAGGGGCAGAGATTTATGCCAACATTTTAACAACAACAACAAAAAATGCTGGACATTTAAATCAAAAGGAACAACATTCCAAACAGAAGACTAATAGCTAACATAAATTCCCAGAGGCAGGAATAACCCTGGTATGTTTCAGGAACTGAAAAAAGGCCCAAGCACAATAAGAGTGGCAGGTGAGTTCAAGGTCAGTAGCAGTCTGCTCGAGTTTTATCAGCAAAGTTAAGGAGTTTAGTTTTTATTCTCAGTGAGATAGGAAGTTTCTAGAGGGTTTTAAGCAGAGAATAATTGCATTTACATAATTTAAAGGTGATTCCAACTGCTAGGTGATTTGGGGGAAAGTCAAAAATGAAGAGAGACAGACCAGTGAGGAAGCCATAGTAATAGCCCAGGTCTGAGGTGCTGATGACCATATAGAGGGGCAGGAAAGGAAGCAGGACAATAGACATATCTGGGACATATGTTGTAAACACATTAGTATGATTGAAGAATGAACTAGGCAGAAGTGTGAGGAAGAGGCTAAGATAAGAGAGAGAAATCAGGAAACTCTGGACTACCTGTGTCGAGAGACTGGCTGGAGGGGGCTATTTAATGAGACAGGAACCAGGAAGAGCAGATTTGAGGGGAGACATGGAGAGTTCTGGTTAGATTAAAAAATATAAGACTTCTGCCTGGCCAGGCGGTGGCACAGTGGATAGAGATCGGACTGGGATGCGGAAGACCCAGGTTCAAGAACCCCAAGGTCACCAGCTTGAGCACGGGCTCATCTGGTTTGAGCAAAGCTCACCAGCTTGGACCCAAGGTCACTGGCTTGAGCAAAGCATTACTCAGTCTGCTGAAGGCTTGTAGTCAAGGCACATATGAGAAAGCAATCAATGAACAGCTAAGGTTTCACAACTAAAAACTGATGATTGATTCTTCTCATCTCTCTCCGTTCCTGTCTGTCTGTCCCTATGTATCCCTCTCTCTGACTCTCTCTATGTCTCTGTAAAAAAAAAAAAAAATATATATATATATATACATATATATAATTATGAGACTTCTGCTTTGCTTAGGATGGGGAAAGCTGCAAAGAATATCACTCCTACTCTAACAATGATTTTTTAAAAGTAAGAACTCTATAAAATCTTAACTTTCTTGAATTCATCACAAGCTGAGAACACAGGAAACCAAGTAAACCAAATGGTAACAAGGGACCAGCCCCTCCAAGGAAAGAGGTATGGGAACTGCCTCACTTCTGGCAAAGCAAGGGAGGAGGAGGTGGCCATCATAAAGTAGGTAAGTGTAAGGCCAGGAGCCGCCATCGTGGCCATTCACATGCAGGTTCGCATTGGATTCGGACAGTCGGTAAAGAAACAACAGAGCCAAAAACTAATGGGCTCTCATCTTTAAGTCTAGCTTGCACCCAGCGGGCAAGTAAAACACACACTGGGCTCCAAAACCCACTCACATTCAGTGCTCGCAAAGCTACTGACTTATCCGAGTTTCCTAGAATCAAAGGTTTCTAGCTCACCAGACTTTATTCACCTCTGTTCCCCATCTCTTTCCTTCTCTCTGCACAAACTGGCTTCTCACTCAACACTCCGCCATCTTGGCTGCTTCTCCTGGCCTCTTCCACGTGGCCTTTCTCTGCTCTCCTCTCTGCTCTCTCCTCTAAGGTTAATCTCAGGAACCAAGAGAGCAAGCTCTCGTTCTGCCCCCATTTTATAGTGTAGATTCAAAACCTTTAATCCAATATACAAAATAGGGAAGTCTCTAATACAAAGTCACTTATCTGGGGCATGATGGGATTGTACCACCCCACATCAAAAAGGGTGGAAAAGGCTTAATCCCAAAACCAAGCCCCAGGCTACAAGGATTCTGCCTGCCCACAGCCCACAGAGACACACATTAATATCACCTGGGCAACGGCCTCCACGTGGGCAGCGCCATCTTTAACAAAGTGAGCATAATACATTTTATCCGCCCAACAGTAAGAAAAATCAGCTCAATTTTGAATGAATCCTTAACAGCCAAGTGTGGGCTCAAATGGCAGTTTGTGTCTGGGGCCCAAGACACAAGGGAGTTGGTACTTACCCCAAGTTCTTCTCCATGAGCCTGGACTGAGGGCTCACAGGAAAAAGCAGGGCAGGACAAGAGGTCAGAGAGTCCCCCTGCAGGTATGGAAGGTGAACAGCACCTGCAGGGAGGTCGAGCAGAAATTCCTAACTATTCATCCACAAACACAACCACATCCTCACCTAGATGAATCATAGGCAAACTGCAGACCACAAAAGATGAAGAGGAAATCTTGAAATCAGCCAGAGAAAAGAAACAACACTCACAGAGGAACAAAGATGAAAAACACAGCCAACTTTTTGTCAGAAACAACACAAGGCAAAAGGCAATAAAGTGACATCTATAAGAACAAAAGGAAGAATTGTTACCCAAGAATTCTACACGTAGCAAAAATGCAGTTTAAAAAGAAAGAAATATAAACAAGAAAGACATTTTTGAATGGAAGACATAATGATAGAAATTTGTTTTAAAACGCTCCAAAAAATATCAGGAATAACCAAATAAAAGGCAAAATACTGGTCTTTGTCGAAGCCAGATGATAGGGAACATGGGAATTTATTAAAATGTTTCTTCTACTCTTGAGCATATAAAACGTTAACAATAAAAAACCGTTTTTATTATTATCATTATTAAGTGAGAGGCAGGGAGCCAGAGACACTCCCACATGAGTCCCAACTGGATCCACTGCAAGACCCCTACTGGGCGATGCTCTGCCCATCTGGGGCTGTTGCTCCATTGCTTGGCAACCAAGCTATTTTAACACCTGAGGCAAGGCCAAGGAGCCATCCTCAGCGCGAGAGACCAACTTGCTCCCACTGAGCCATGGTTGCAGGAGAGGAAGAGAGATAGAGGGGGTGGGAGAACCAGATGGTCGCTTCTCCTGTGTGCCCTGACCGGGAATCAAAGCAGGAACTTCCACATGCTAGGCCAATGCTCCACCACTGAGCCAACCAGCCAGGCCTAAAAGAGCTTTCTAAAGAGTTAAAGTAGATGAGAATAAAGTAAATAGATACATCTTAAAAAATTGGGAAACCAAAGAAAATACTGTTATCAAGTTGGACTGCATGTTTTAAGTCGGTCTAAGATGCAGACAAATAAATTTTTTTTCCAAAATTGAGAATAAACAAATTTGGACCATGCAGTAATCTAATATTTTCATTGAGTAATGTAACATGCTTATTATCCCAATGTCCTTAAAAAATTTCTAGAACAGTTTTCAGTGACTACACTGTGTCTCATCTTATAGTAAACTATAATTTATTTAAATAATGCAATTCCACAGATTAATTATTAATTAGGATTAATGAATTAATCATCTATTAATTGGCTTTAGAGATTTTTAGAGTTGCATCGGTTAATCAATCAATGTGTGGGCAATAGAAAGACAAGAAATATGAGTTTATGATTTACTTGCCATGATTACACACAAATCTTCCATGTGATAAGAAACTGATGACTTCACAGTATGGAGATAGATTTTCAAGCAAAAAAAGAAAGCAGGACACAATGACATGCCCAGAGAGATTTCTAATCTTCAGGACCAGGACCCTACACAATGACATCATTGTTTTGTTTGAAGTAAATTCTGAGCCTGCAAGGCATACCCCATACATGATCCATATAAAGACAAAGGTAAAGTCTAGTAAAAATCTTTGAATTGAATCATACTTTTTATTTCTTTGTGTCTCTGGTAACTTTCAATAGAACATAGTTGACAGTGGTCTACTGCTGATTTGCATACAAAGCATTCAACTAAACACTCTTTAAAACTGAACTTATTGGCCCTGGAAAGTTGGCTCAGCAATAGAGCAAAGGCCCGGCGTATGAAAGTCCTAGGTTCAATCCCTGGTCAGGGCACACAGGAGAAGTGACTATCTGCTTCTCCAACCCTCTCCCTCCCTCTTTTCTCACTCTCTCTCTCTCCCTCCTCCTGAAGCCACAGCTCATTTGAATAAATTGGCCCCAGGCACTGAGGATGGCACCAGGTCCTTGCCTCAAGCCCTAAAAATAGCTCAGTTGCTGAGCAATAGAGCAACAATCCTATATGGGCAGAGCATGCTCTATAGGCAGCATGCCAGGTGGATCCCAGTTGGAGCACATGCAGGAGTCTGTCTGTCTGCCCCCCCTGCCTCTCATTTAATAAAAATAAAATACAACAGAAAGAAAAAAAGGGAAAAAAAAGAAACAAGCAAACAAAGATAAAATAAAAAAAAACAAAGATGGCAATGGAGTAGGCAGATGTTCCAACTGCCACCTCTCAGGACCAAATTGGATTACAACTTAATTTAAGAACAAACATCTTCAAAAACCAACATTGGAGACCTGAAGATGGCAGCAGGGTAGGCAAACGCACAAACTCCCAGTTCACATCATCGAACTGGATTATAAACTAACTTATGAACAATCAGCATGAAAAACCAAATCTGGACTACAAGAAAAGCTCTCAAAAACCAAGGAGCAAAGAAGAAGCCACAATAAACCTGGTAGGGAGCATCTGAATCTCCCCTGCTTACAGGAACAGAAGGGGGTGGTAAGGCTGAGAGCCCAGAAGGGATCTCAATCCAAGGAAAAGAGCACTAAATACTGCTCACAGCCACTTGCTTGGTGACCAGGAAATGAGGGGTGTTGAAAGGGCCAGCTTGTCTTCCAAAAAGAAAGGGGAGAGAGAGAGACAGACGGTGAAAGGCAGAGGAATACAGAGGACAACCTGAAAAGCTGACTCATTCAGTGCTGGAGGCAGCCATAGCTGGGAGAGGGGATGATCCTTCCATAAAAGAGAATAAAAAGTGCTTCCAGGTCTCAGATCTCCAGACATCTCTCCAGCTCCAATCAGTGCAACAAGACAAAGCTGATAACAAGAAGTGGGGAAGCGGGGTAGTAACTCAGGTCTCCATGGAGATCTGAGATACACCTCCCCCTACTGAAGCTGAGAAAGCAACCCGCCCCCAAAGAGATTAACTGGCGGAACTCAGGTTACACCCACCACATTTCTGGATACCGTTTCAAATGAGCCCCCTGCTGAGATCAGCAAAAAAAGACAATCACCTGTTAAGAAAACAAACAAATCAAAACTTCAAAGCGACCTAAATCTGAAAGTGGATTACAAATAATAGCTGATGCCAACCCAAGGAGACCTAGAAATAACACAATTGAAAACTGGAGGCAGACAACACCAAGCCTAGACTCAATCAGCTCTACAAACAAAACACCCAAATACATAGATATGAGAAGACAGAGAAGTGTAATCCAATTAAACCACAAGAGAAATATCCAGGAAATGAACTGAGTGATATGGAAATAATCAAACTTCTGGATGTGGGGTTCAAAATAATGATTGTAAGGATGCTTAGGGACCTTAGAACAACAATGGATGGTCATTACAAACACCTAAATAAAGAAACAGCAAGTATACAAAAGGATATTGAAATATTAAAAAAGAATCAGTCAGGGATGACTAATACCATATCAGAAATGAAGACCACAATGGAAGGAATTAAAAACAGGATAAATAGAGCTGAGGATTGAATCAACGACTTGGAGGACAACTAGAATGAAGGCATAAAAGCAGAAAAGAAAAAAAAAAGAGACTCAAAAAGTCTGAGGAAACTCTTAGAGAGCTCTGTGACAACATAAAGAGAAATAACATCTGCATTATAGGGCTTCCTGAAGAAAAAGAGAAAGAACAAGGGATAGAGACTTTGTTCAATCATATCGTAGCTGAAAACTTCCCTAAATTAATGCAGAAGAAACTCTCACAAGTTCAAGAAGTACAGAGAACTCCATTAAAGAGAAACTCAAAGAAACCTACACCAAGACACATCATAATTAAAATACCAAAGCTAAGTGATAAAGAGAAAATATTAAAAGCTGTGAGAGAAAAAAAGGCTATCACCTACAAAGAAGCCTCTATAAGATGACATCAGACTTCTCAACAGAAACACTTGAGGCCAGAAGTGAATGGCAGGAAAATATTTAAAGTAATGCAGAACAAGAACCTACAACCAACCAAGACTACTTTATCCAGCAAGGCTATCATTTAAAATTGAAGGAGAAATAAAAAGTTTCCCAGACAAAAATAAACTCAAGGAATTCATTACAACAAAATCAGTGCTGCAGGAAATGTTAAGGGGCATGGTATAAACAGATCAAAGTGGGAAAAGAATATAGCAAAAGAGGAATACAGCTCTAAAGAATAAAATGGCAATAAACAACTACATATCAATAATAACCTTAAATGTAAATGGATTAAATGATCCAATCAAAAAACATAGGATAGCTGCATGGATAAGAAAACAGGACCCGTACATATGCTATCTATAAGAGACACACCTTAAAACAAAAGATGCACATAGACTGAAGGTAAAAGGATGGAAAAAAAACCATTTCATGCAAAAGGAAATGAAAAAAAAGCTGGGGTAGCAATACTTATATCAGACAAAATGGATTTTAAAACAAAGATTATAGTAAGAGATAAAGAAGGCCACTACATAATGATAAAGGGAGCAATCCAACAGGAAGATATAACCATTATAAATATCTACCACCTAATATAGGAGCACGTAAATATATAAAGCAGACTTTGATGGATATAAAGGGCAAGATCAACAGCAATACTATAATAGTAGGGGATTTTAATACCCCACTAACATCACTAGATAGATACTCAAGAAAGAAAATTAACAAAGAAACAGCAGACTTAAAGGATACACTAGATCAACTCGATTTAATAGACATCTTCAGAACCTTTCACCCTAAAGCAGCAGAATATACATTCTTTTCAAGTGCTCATGGTACATTCTCTAGGATAGATCACATGTTAGGCCACAAAAGTAGTCTCAACAAATTTAAGAAGACTGAAATCATATCAAGCACTTTCTCAGATCACAATAGCATGAAACTAGAAATCAACCACAACAGAAAAGCTCAAAAATTCTCAAACACATGGAAACTAAATAGCAGGTTGTTAAATAACAAATGGATTAAGAATGAGATCAAAGATGACATTAAAAAATTTCTAAAAACGAATGATAATGAGCATACAACAACTCAAAATTTATGGGACACAATGAAAGCATTACTGAGAGGGAAGTTCATAGCACTACAGGCACACTTAAGAAACTAGAAAAGCTCAAATAAACAACTTAACCCTGCATCTAAAAGAACTAGAAAAAGAACAGCAAGTAAAGCCTAAATGTAGTAGAAGGAAGAAAATAATAAAGATCAGAGCAGAAATAAATGACATAGAGGCTATAAAAACAATACAGAGAATCAATGAAACCAGGAGCTGGTTCTTTGAAAAGGTAAACAAGATTGATGAACCTTTAACTAGACTCACCAAGAAAAAAAGAGAGAGGACTCAATAAATAAAATTAGAAATGAGAGTGGAGAAATAACAACAACTGACACAACAGAAATACAAAGGATTGTAAGAAAATACTATGAAGAACTGTATGCCAAAAAACTAGACAACCTAGATGAAATGGACAAATTCCTTGAAACATAAAATCTTCCAAAAATCAATCTGGAAGAATCAGAAAACCTAAACTGACCGATTACACCAAATGAGATCGAAACAGTTATCAAAAAACTCCCAACAAAGAAAAGTCCTGGGCCAGATGGCTTCACAAGTGAATCCTACCAAATATTCAAAGAAGAACTAACTCCTATCCTTCTCAAGCTATTTCAAAAAATTCAAGAGGATGGAAGACTTCCAAGCTCCTTTTATGAGGTGAGTATAATTCTGATTTCAAAACCAGTCAAAGACAACACAAAGAAAGAAAACTATAGGTCAATATCCCTGATGAATATAGATGCTAAAATCCTCAACAAAATATTAGCAAACCGGATCCAACAATATATGGAAAAAATCATACACCATGATCAAGTGGGATTTATTCTGGGGAGGCAAGGCTGGTACAATATTTGCAAATCAATCAATATGATTCATCACAGAAACAAAAGAAAGGAGAAAAACCACATGATAATTTCAATAGATGCAGAAAAAGCATTTGATAAAATCCAGCAGCCATTCATGATCAAAACTCTCAACAAAGTGGGAATACATACAACATACCTCAACATGATAAAAGCCATCTATGACAAACCCACAGCCAACATCATACTCAATAGGCAAAAATTAAAAGCAATCCCCTTAAGATCAGGAACAAGGCAGGGGTGCCCCCTTTCATCACTCTTATTCAACATAGTCCTGGAAGTCCTAGTCACAGCAATCAGACAAGAACAAGAAATAAAAGGCATTCAAGTTGGAAAAGAAGAAGTAAAACTATCATTATTTGCAGATGATATGATATTGTATATAGAAAACCCTAAAGTTTCAGTCAAAAAACTACTGGACCTGATAAGTGAATTCAGCAAAGTGTCAGGATATAAAATTAATACTCAGAAATCAGAGGCATTTTTATACACCAACAATGAACACTCAGAAAGAGAAATTAAGGGAAAAATCCCCTTCACTATTACAACCAAAAAAATAAAGTACCTAGGAGTACATTTAACCAAGGACTAAAGACTTGTACTCGGAAAATTATAAAACATTGATAAAAGAAATCAAGGAAGATACAAACAAGTGGAAGCATATACCGTGCTCATGGTTAGGAAGAATAAACATCATTAACATGTCTATATTACCCAAAGCAATTTATAAATTCAATGCAAAACCAATTAAAATACCAATGACATACTTTAAAGATATAGATCACATATCCCAAAAATTTATATGGAACCAAAAGATTGCCTTAGCAATCTTAAAAAAGGAGAATAAAGGGGAGGTATCACACTTCCTGATATCAAGCTATACTACAAGGCCATTGTACTCAAAACAGCCTGGTACTGGCATAAGAACAAGCACATAGATCAATGAAACAGAACGAAGAACCCAGAAATAAACCCACAGCTCTATGGACAACTGATATTTGACAAAGGAGGTAAGGGCATACAATGGACTAAAGACAGCCTCTTTAATAAATGGTGTTGGGAAAATTGGACAGCTACCTGCAAAAAAATGAAACTAGACCACCAACTTACACCATTCACAAAAATAAACTCAAAATGGATAAAAGACTTAAATGTAAGCCATGAAACCATAAGCATCTTAGAAGAAAACATAGGCAGTAAGCTCTCTGACTTCTCTTGTAGCGATATATTTGCTGATTTATCTCCACGGGCAAGTGAAATAAAAGACAGGATAAACAAATGGGACTATATCAAACTAAAAAGCTTTTGCACAGCCAAAGACAATAAGAACAGAATAAAAACACAAACTACGCAATGGGAGAACATATTTGACAGTACGTCTGATAAGGGGTTAATAACCAAAATTTATAAAGAACTTGTAAAACTCAACACCAGAAAGACAAACACTCCAATCAAAAAATGGGCAAAAGAAATGAATAGACACTTCTCCAAAGAGGACATACAGATGGCCAATAAGCATATGAAAAAATGCTCAACATCACTAATCATTAGAGAAATGCAAATTAAAACCACAATGAGATATCACCTAACAGGTCAGAATGGCACTCATGAACAAAACAACACAGAATAAGTGCTGGCAAGGATGTGGAGAAAAGGGAAACCTCCTACACTGCTGGTGGGAATGCAGACTGGTCTAGCCACTATGGAAAACAGTATGGAGATTCCTCAAAAAACTGAAAATTGAACTGCCTTTTGACCCAGCTATCCCACTTTTAGGAATATACCCCAAGAACACCATAGAACTGTTCCAGAAGGAGAAATGCACCCCCATGTTTATGGCAGCATTGTTCACAATAGCGAAGATCTGGAAACAGCCCAAGTGTCTGTCAGAGGACAAGTGGATTAAAAACCTTTGGTACATATATACTATGGAATACTACTCAGCCATAAGAAATAATGACATTGGATCATTAAAATAACATGGATGGACCTTGATAACATTATACGGAGTTAAATAAGTAAACCAGAAAAAACTAAGAACTATATGAACCCATACACAGATGGGACATAAAAATGAGACTCAGAGACATGGACAAGAATGTAATGGTAATGGGGGGTAGGGGTGGGAAGGGGGGTGAGAAAGGAGAGAGAGGGAGTGGGGGGAGGGGAGGGGCACAAAAAAAACCAGATGGAAGGTGACAGAAGACAATTTGACTTTGGGTGAGGGGTATGCAGAATAATCAAATGTCAAAATAATCTGGAGATGTTTTCTCGGAACATATGTACCCTGATTTATCAATGTCACTGCATTAAAATTAATAAAAATAAGATTTAAAAAAATCAACATTGGACTAAACTATCAATAAGAGGAGTCTATAACCAAGAATCACCAAAGAAGCCACACCAAGATGGTAAGAAGGACGGAAACGGGGAAAGGGCTGTCCCACTCCCAGAGGGACTCTCACTTTGGGAAAGCTCGCCCTAAGAGGTGTGAGTGCTCAGTCCCAGGTCCGGAGTTCCAACCTAGAGCACTAGAGCCTAGAAGAGGCATCCAGAGAGCATTTAGTATGAAAAGAGCCAAGTTTCTCTCTGCAAGAAAGCGAGCTTTTGGAGGCAGACTCTGTCTTAAAGGGCCTACGCAGAAAACCTCATTCACAGCCACTTAACCAGAGCTGTGGTGGAGGGAGAGCTGAGAGGACTGGAGTTGCATGAGGAGAGTGTAAAGTTGGAGGCCCAGAGAAAGACACTGTGGGGGATGGCCACTGGAACCCCTGTGCTGAGTCATTCTTCAGTACTACAGTCACCACCTTTCTTGGGTGGAGCAATCCCTTCTGAGTGGTATCAGCCTGGGAAAAAGCAGCTGCTCCGCCCTTGGGAGTTTCTCCTACCCCAGTCATGGCGATGGGTCATTCTGAAAGGCCAGGAAGCAGGGGGCACATCAGTGACTCAGTTTTCTGGTATTGAGACCAGAATTCCCCCTAACACTCTCATGAGTCTATGGCTGGTGCTTCCAACTCACAAGAGACTCAGTTGAAATTGTCCAGACATAGGGCAGACCACACCTCTGGGTCTCAGAGGCTACACCCATTGGAATCCTGAGGCCACACCATACTGTGAAAAAAGCCTGGACAGACTGACATCTGGGGCCAAGAGGTGGAGCCACACCCACCACCCTTCCTCATCCCCAAATTGCCGCAGGCTCTAGACTCTAGCAGAGGTTTTTTTCAGTGGCTAAGCCCAACAAGCAGCCAGCAGACAGAGACTGCAGGAGGCAGAACTCAGGGAAATTTGGCCATTTGAGCAGACCATTACCCAGGCCCAGAGTGAGTAAAAGCCAGCCTAGGAGTGCAGGTTGGTATTTCCATGTACACCTGGGCCCAGCAGAGGCAGCCACAAATTCTGAATTGCTTGTAGCTCCAAGGTTGCTGAGGGCCAGTCACGGGCAGTACTCCCACTGGTCTGAGCTGTGTTCCTGCTCGGGAGGCCCAGGGCTGGCACATCCAAGGAACAGCTGTGGAAAGCATTGGTTCAGGACCTAACAACTCTTACTAGAGTGGTATCCTAAGGAAAGGCTCCTCACACCTGACCCAGCTGAGGTGAGTTCCACTCTCGTGATCAGCATCTGCACAGCAGCTCATGTGCATTGGATAGGGTGGAGCTTCACTGTCAGCCGGCATGGGCACTGGATATCCTGCCCTGCAGGTCTAGATTGCATAGGAGGGAAAGGAGAGAGGCTTGGAGCATGGACATTTAATGTGTGGATCCCTGTGAGTCTATTATTAGATCTGGTTGAGGGGCTTAACCACCATCAAGAGGGGCATATTAGCCCCAGGAGAGGTCTCTCTCAGTCTTCCTCCCTGAGACTGGGGTCTCACCAGCTGAAAGAACTTCTGCAGAGGAGACTGTTAGCCACACTTGGTCTGAACCTCCTGCTGACCTGGTTGGAGAGAAATAAAATGTGAGTATCCAGCAGTGGCTGAGAGATCAAGCTCTGGAGCAGGGGTCATATTCCCCATACTGAGCTCCTGACCAAGAGACCCCTGAAGTAGGGGGCCCCACAAACATTGTATTCACAACCTCAGATGCCCTAACTCACCAAGAATGCAACCTGTAGAGGAGTTGGTTGGGTGAGGCCAATCTGAGCCCACACTACAGAAGACTCTGTGGGAAGACCAGGCAGCTGCAAGAGGAGGAGCACTTGAAAATGGAGCCAAATCTTACAGAGCTTGGGGCTTTTATGAAGCTGCTGTCATCTCTAAGCATGAGGAAGCTGACTGATCCTTAGATAAAATTTGGCCCCTCCCACAGTACCCAGGCACAGAAAACATAGACACAAACAGTGAAAAGTGCAGTAGGTGCAGACTGGTAGCCCACAGCAGGTTACAAACAACAGCTGACACCAACCCAAGAAAACTAGAGCCAACATTACTGGTAGTGCATGGCAGAACTCACCAACCTTAGACTCAACAGGCACAAGACACTGTGGAAAATAAATATGCCCAACATGACAGACATTGCACAGTGTGTAATACACATGACCAAGGTTGACCCTTAGAACCAGCCAGCCTGAAGGGATAAGCGAACCCATGAAAGGACCAACTGCATTTAATACTCACATACAACAAGAAGGAAAATAGTACCCTCAAGAAGCATTCCTAGAACAAGGAAAACAAGTGGCCTAAAGGTAGAACCACCAAGCCCATCTTCTTCATAAATACCACACAAAAATTTCAAAGTCAGACAGAGCTACCTAATACACAGACAAAATGGGCAGACAAAGAAATGTGACCCAAATGAATCAACAAAAGAAATCCCCAGTAAAAGAACTAAATGAAATGGAAATAACCAAACTACCAGATGCAGAGTTTAAATTAATGACTATTAGGATGCTTAAGGATCTTAGAGCAACAATGGATGGACATAATGAGCACCTAAATAAAGATATAGCAAGCATCAAAAAGGACATTGAAATCATAAAAAAGAACCAGTCAGAAATGACAAATACAATATTAGAAATTAAGACTGCACTAGAAGAAATTAACAGCAGGCTGGATGAAGCAGAAGATCAAATCAGCTATTTAAAGGACAAGATAAATGAACGCACAGAGCAGAGCAACAAAAAGAAAAGAGGCTCAACTTTAAGAGAGCTCTCTGACAACATGAAGAGAAACTACATGCACATGATAGGGGTTCCTGAAGGTGAACAGAAAGAACAAGGAATAGAGAAACTGTTTGAGGAATCATAGCTGAAACTTCCCTAAATTGATGAAGGAAAAAGTCACACAAGGTCAAGAAGCACAGAGAGTACCACTAAAGAGGAACACAAGGAGGCCTACAGCAAGGCCTACATCATAATTACAGTGCCAAAGTTAAGAGACATAGAAATAATACTAAAAGCTGCAAAAGAAAAATAGTCAATTACCAACAGAGGAGCCCCCATAAGGATGACATCCGACTTCTCATCAGAACACTGAGGCCAGAAGGGATTGGCAAGAAATATTCAAAATGATGCAAAGCAGGAACATCCAAACAAGATTTCTTTATCCAGCAAGTTTATCATTTAAAATTGAAGGAGAAATAAAATGCTTCCCAGACAAAAAAAACTCAAGGAATTCATTACAACCAAACCAGTATTGCAAGAAATGTTAAGGGGCCTGCTGTAAAAAGAGCAAAAAAAAAAAAATCAAGAAAAAGAGGATTGTAGATTTAAAGAATAAAATGGCAATAAACAATTACATATTAGTAATAACCTTAAATGTAAATAAATTAAATGCTCCAATCAAAAGACATAGGGTAGCTGTGTGGATAAGAAAATAAGACCCATACATATGCTGTCTATAAGAGATCCACATCAGAACAAAAGAAACACATAGACTAAAAGTGAAGGAATGGAAAAAATATTTCATTCAAACAGAAATGAAATAAAAAGCTGGGGTAGCAATACTTATACCTGACAAAATAGACTTTAAAACAAAGGCTATATAATAAGGAATAAAGAAAGTCATTACATAATGATAAAGGGAACAATCCAACAGGAAGATATAACCATTGTACATATCTATGTGCCTAATATAGAAGCACCTAAATATATAAAGTAGATTTTGATGAACATAAAGGGCAAAATTAATAGCAATACTATAATAGTAGGGAATTTTAATAACCCATTAACATCAATGGAGAGATCCTCCAGACAAAAAATTAACAAAGAAACAGCAGCCTTAAATGATACACTAGATCAAGTAGATTTAATAGATACCTTCAGAACCTTTCACCGGAAAGGAGCAGAATATACATTCTTTTCAAGTGCTCATGGTACATTCTCTAGGATAGACCACATGTTAAGACACAAAACAAGTCTCAATAAATCTAAGAGGATTGAAATCATATCAAGCATCTTCTCTGATCACAATGGCATGAAACTAGAAATCAACTACAATAAAAAAACTGAAAAATGTTCAAACACTTGGAGGCTAAATAGCATGTTATTAAATAACAAACGGGTTAACAATGAGAGATCAAGGAAGAAATAAAAAATTTTCTTGAAACAAATGAAAATGAACATACAGCAACTCAAAATTTATGGGACACAGCAAAAGCAAGCCTGAGAGGAAGTTCATAGTATTACAGGCATACCTTAAGAAGCAAGAAAAAACTCAAATAAACAAATTAATCCGGCATCTAAAAGAACTATTAAAAGAATAACAAATAAAGTCCAGAGGAAGTAGAAGGAAGGAAATAATAAACATCAGAGCAGAAATAAATGACATAAAGGCTAAAAAAAAAACAGTACAGAAGATTAATGAAACCAAGAGCTGGTTTTTTGAAAAGGTAAACAAGATTGATGAAACCTTAACCAGACTCGTCAAGATAAAAAGACAAAGGACTTAAATAAATAAAATTAGAAATGAAAGTAGAGAAGTAACAATGGATAGTGCAGAAATACAAAGGATTGTAAGAAAATACTATGAATATTTGTATGCCAAAAAAATTGGATAACCTAGGTGAAATACATAAATTCCTAGAAACATGTAATCTTCCAAACTCAACCTGGAAGAATTAGATAAACTAAACAAACCAATTACAACCAATGAAAGTGAAAGTTATCAAAAACTCCCAGCAAACTGAAAGTCCTGAACCAGATAGCTTTACAGGTGAATTTTACCAAATATTTAAAGAAGAACTAACACTTATCCTCTCAATGTATTTCAAAAAATTCAAGAGAAGGGAAGACTGCCAGCTCCTTTTATGAGTCAAGCATAATCCTCATTCCAAAGCAAGGTAAAGACACTACAAAAAAAGAAAAACAAGGCCAATATCCTTGATGAACTTAGATGCTAAAATTCTCAACAAAATATTAGCAAAACAGATCCAGCAATACAAGAAAATAATCATACATCATGATCAAGTGGGATTTATTCTGGGGAGGCAGGGCTGGTACAATATCCACAAATCAATAAATATAATTCATCACATAAACAAAAGAAAGGATAAAAATCCCATGATAATATCAATAGATGCAGAAAGAGCATTTGATAAAATCCAGCACCCATTTATGATCAAAACTCTCTGCGAAGTGGGAATACAGAGAACATACCTCAACATGATAAAGGCCATCTATGACAAACCCACAGCCAACATCATACTCAATGGGCAAAAATTAAAAGCAATCCCCTTAAGATCAGGAATAAGGCAAGGATGCCCTCTTTCACCACTCTTATTCAACATAGTTCTGGAAGTCCTAGCCGCAGCAACCAGACAAGAAGAAGAAATAAAAGGCATCCAAGTGGGAAAAGAAATAAAACTATCATTATTTGCTGATGACATGATTCTGATCAGAGAAATCCTTAAAGTCTCAGTAAAAAACTACTGGACCTGATAAATGAATTTGGCAAGGTGGCAGAATACAAAATTAATATTCAGAAATCAGTGACATTTTTATGCACCAACAATAAGCTGTCTGAAAGAGAAATTAAGGAAACAATCTCCTTCACTATTAAAACAAAAAGAATAAAGTAGCTAGGAGTAAATTTAACCAAGGAGGTTAAAGACTTCCACTTGGAAAATTATGACATTGAAAAAAGAAATCAAGGAAGATACAAACAAGTGGAAGCATAAACCATGTTCATGAATAGGAAGAATAAACAACATGAAAATGTCTATACTACCCAAGGCAATTTATAAATTCAATGCAATTTCTATTAAAATACCAATGGTATACTTCAAAGATAGAAAACAAATATTCCAAAAACTTATATGGAACCATAAAAGCACATAAATAACCTCAGCAATCTTGAAAATGAAGAATAAGGTGGGAGGTATCAAGTTCCTGACATCAAGTTATACTACAAGGCCATTGTACTCGAAACAGCTTGATACTGGCATAAGAACAGGCATACAGATCAATGGAACAGAACAGAGAACCCGAAATAAACCCACACCTTTATGGCCAATTGATATTTGACAAAGGAAGTAAGAACATACAATGGAGTAAAGACAGTCTCTTTAATAAATGGTGTTGGGAAAGTTGGACAGGTACATGCAGAAAAATGAAACTAGACCACCAACTTACACCATTCACAAAATAAACTCAAAATGGATCAAGACTTAAATGTAAGTCAGGAAACCATAATCATCTTAGAAGAAAACATAGGCAGTAAGCTCTCCGACATCTCTCGCAGCAATAAATTTGCTGATTTTTCTCCATGGGCAAGTAAAATAAAGAACAGGATGAACAAATGGGACTATATCAAACTAAAAAGCTTTTGCACAGCAAAAGACATCATGAACAAAATAAAAGACAGCCCACACAATAGGAGAATCTATTTGCCAATATGTCTGATAAGGGGTTAATAACCAAAATTTATAAAGAACTTTTAAAACTCAACACTAGGAAGGTAAAAAATCCAATTAAAAAATGGGCAAAAGAACTGACTAGACACTCCTTCAAAGAGGACATACAAATGGCCAATAAACATATGAAAAAATGTTATTGATTATCAGAGAAATGTAAATTAAAACCACAATGAGATACCACCTCACACCTGTCAGAATGGCGTTCATTAACAAATCAACACAGTAAGTTGAGGGTGTGAAGAAAGGGAACTCTCCTGTACTACTGGTGGGACTACAGAGTTGTGCAGCCACTGTGGAAAACACCATGACATTTCCTCAAAAAATTAAAAATGGAACTGCCTTTTGACCCAGCTATCCCACTTTTAGGAATATATCCTAAGAATACCAAATCACTGATTCAAAAGAAGATATGCACCCCCATGTTTATGGCAGCATTGTTTACAATAGCCAAGATCTGGAAACAGCCCAAGTGTCCATCAGTGGATGAGTGAATTAAAAAGTGGTGGAATACTACTCAATGGAATACTACACGGCCATGAAAAATAAGGAAATCTTACCTTTTGCAATGGCACGTATGGGCCTGGTGATTATTATGCTAAGTGAAATAAGCCAGGCAGTGAAAGAAAAATATCATATGATCTCACTTATATGTGGAATCTAATGAACAAAGTGAACTGAGAAACGGAATAGAGGCAGAGGTGGGCTCACAGGGACCAGAGGGACAGCAGTCAGAGGGAAGGAGGATGAGGGGATAGGATCAGAGAAGGTAAAGAGATTAGTGAAATTATATACATAACACAGAGATATAGTTAACAAGACAGCAAATCCTAGAGGAAAGGGGGAGTGAGTTAGGGGGAGGGAGGCAAAGGGGGTATAAAAAGGGATACAGGGGTGAGGGGTGAGGGCATTATATTCAGTGGGACACTTGAATCCATATAAACACAATAAATTAAAATTAATACATAGAAAGAAAGAAAGAGGAAAAGAAAGAAAGGAAGGAAGGAAGGAAAGGAAGAAAAAAGAAAGAAAGAAAGAAAGAAAGAAAGAAAGAAAGAAAGAAAGAAAGAAAGAAAGAGAAAGGGAGAAAGGGAGAAAGAGGGAAGGAAGGAAGGAAGGAAGGAAGGAAGGAAGGAAGGAAGGAAGGAAGGAAGGAAGGAAGGAAGGAAGGAAGGAAGGAAGGAAGGAAGGAAGGAGGGAGGGAGGGAGGGAGGGAGGGAGGGGGGGGGGGGAGGGAGGAAAGAGAAAAAACACTGCAGTTATTTCTGCAAAAAATAGCCTCCTAAAGGAACAGAAAAGTGTCACCAGTTGGATACCTATCAAGAATGCCTGGGTCAGAGTCCTATTCCCCTTTTACACTCATGAGCCCAAGTGTAAATACACAGGCATTATCATCACAAAGAGGCAAGAGGTCTAAAATAAATGTTATTGTTACCTATAAAAATAACTTTATTTATAAGTTCTAGATTCTTTGAAAAATGTGCCTCAAAGATAAATGTATTATTTTTTACCTGTGAAAAATCAATCAGAAGCCTTCAGATATTTAAATTTGGGTTTCTTAACAGTATGATGATTACCAGAGGGAAAGTAGGGGTGGAGGCCATGGAGGAAGGTACCGGGGATAAATGGTGACGGAAGGAGATTAAATTCGGAGTGGTGAACAACAATATAATATACAGACGATGTGTCATAAGATTGTATCCCTGAAAACTATGTAATTTTATTAACCAATATCACCCCAATAAATTCAATTAAATAAAAGTAATGTGGGTTTCTTGGTTACCTACTGGATAAAATATTAATTATTTAGTATCTAAATATTTGAAAAGCTGGAGTGTGCTCAAGTACATTTCTTTTAATTCAGGTAACAAAATAAAATTTGCTTCCTAGAGACGGGTTTCACATTGCACATTCCAGAGTGTGCTGTAATTATTGGACAGAGTGCAGCAGTGCAGTCTTATCCAGTCTTGCTGCAAACAATACATAGCAACATTCTAGCTCAGGGGTCGGGAACCTACGGCTCGCGAACAGATGTGGCTCTTCTGATGGCTGCATCTGGCTCGCAGAAAAATCTTTAATAAAAAAATAATAACATTAAAATATAAAACATTCTCATGTATTACAATCCATTCATTTCCTACCGCTCATGTTCATGGTTGCGGATGGCTGGAGCCAATCACAGCCGTCCTCCGGGACAACACCAAACTTTTATTGGATAATACGTAATGTACACGGGTTGCTGTATGGCTTTCATGGAATTACGTTTTAAAATATGTGGTGTTTTTTGGCTCTCTCAGCCAAAAAAGGTTCCCAACCCCTGTCCTAGCTGCTTATTTTGCAAAACCCAGTAGGTACCTGGAGTCATTCAAAGAGTTAAATATATTTTTAAGTATATTTTTGAATTAAATATATATATTTAATTATTTTTAGTGTCTGGAAGCTATAAATAACAGTGAGATTCCTTTTGCTCATTTTTTCCCGAAGGGCTCACAATTTCCTCTCTGTGACAATATTCCTTCCCATCCCGAAAACACCCTTAAGCACAGACATGTAAGCACCGTAGTTAAAACTAAATGCTTACTTAGTTATGGCTATATGCAACACTGTCAAGGTCCAAAGTAACCTCTGAGAAACAAACAATATAATGTATTGATACAGTACCAATAGGTAATGGATTGATACAGTACCAAAAATTGCCTTTCTAGTCAGCAAAATAAAAGCATTTCAACGGGGTGAACGACAATGATGAATTCGGTTGCTCCTCCAGGAATAGGCCTCCTGATGTCTCTGACCAGGACAATCATCTTTAATTCAAGATTATTTTGCTTCACTTTATAAGGAATATAAATGCCTAATCACTATGCTGTACACCTGAAACGAACATAAGTGTCGACTCTAAATGAAAAAAAAATTTTTTAATTTTTCAAAAGATTATTTTTTTCTTTCCTTCCCTAACCTGTAACTAAATATCCTTGGCAGAGCTAGGGTGTTTATAAGCTACTAGAGGAGAAGGACAACTCTGGTGATTTCTTTGCATGGCACCTATTAAAGAGACTTTAGGCTTACTAAGTATTTCTAGATGGTGCTTAAAGAAAATGATGCATGTTGAATCACTCTTACCACTCCATCTAGTTTTCAAAACAAATTCTAACTTACGATCATAGTGGAATGTTTTTACTTTTCAGTTAACCTCTTGTTTTAAACATAAAAACATTGATTTTTCGGGTTGTCCTAAAGTTTGGACAACCTCCATGAGGTTGAGAACCTTTGCATTTTAGAACTGTGCCAATCTCTAGAGGGTAAAGGGATAAAATAAAGGTTTCGGAGCAACATCATTCATTCTCCATCTCTTTCTTATTGAATTACCAACTCCCAGTTCTCCAGAGACTCAACTCCAATTCCACAGGATTTGAAGCCCTGCTCAGTGGCTGAATATCATGTGCATGTTCTCAGAATGCTGGCTGAGCGAAGGGGAGTTCAAACCCTGGGATGCTGGTCAATGTCTCCTCCACACTTCCTTTGCCAACTTGATCTTTGCCTTCTCGTCTGGTAAACCAGTGTTCCCTGGGGCCAGTTATCATCAAGTTCCAGAGTCTACAAAACTTAGCCAGGCACAGAGCCATCTTTGAAATCAAAGTCACACCATGCTCAGGCCTACTCTAAATGCTGCCTGAGTTTCTGATCCAAACTTTTGATCTGCCATTTGTTCTCCCGCCCCTTCCCTCCTGGGATCCCGGCCCAGCTGGCACTTTTCATTGATGCCATGTCCCGCTCCTGACACAGAACAACAAAAGTCCTCATTTCCAAATATGGAAGCAAAGTTTCAGAGCCGAGGGTGCACTGCTCTATGTAAGGTGATATATTTCTCAAGAGAGCTGAAGGATTTGGATATCTGTTACCACAACTGATCATTCTTCTAGTTTGTGTTATGTTGGCTAAACTATAAATATTTTAGCAATGGATTTGCTCATGTTTTGAAGACACTATGCACTTACCAAAACACAA
Organism: Saccopteryx bilineata; assembly: GCF_036850765.1. Lineage (NCBI taxonomy): Eukaryota > Metazoa > Chordata > Mammalia > Chiroptera > Emballonuridae > Saccopteryx > Saccopteryx bilineata. The sequence goes on along the minus strand of NC_089492.1, from coordinate 71,223,904 downwards.
GGCTTATTATCCATAAAATATTTTATGTAGTTTAGGCAAGATCTTTTTAACAGACAGGGAGTACAAGAACGGTTTGCCCTGGCCGGTTGGCTCAGCGGTAGAGCGTCGGCCTAGCGTGCGGAGGACCCGGGTTCGATTCCCGGCCAGGGCACACAGGAGAAGCGCCCATTTGCTTCTCCACCCCTCCGCCGCGCTTTCCTCTCTGTCTCTCTCTTCCCCTCCCGCAGCCAAGGCTCCATTGGAGCAAAGATGGCCCGGGCACTGGGGATGGCTCCTTGGCTGCTGCCTCAGGTGCTAGAGTGGCTCTGGTCGCAACATGGCGATGCCCAGGATGGGCAGAGCGTCGCCCCATGGTGGGCGTGCCGGGTGGATGCCGGTCGGGCGCATGCGGGAGTCTGTCTGACTGTCTCTCCCTGTTTCCAGCTTCGGAAAAATGAAAAAAAAAAAAAAAAAAAAAAAAGAACGGTTTACAGATGGGATATATGTACATTAGTATGTTACTCATAGAAGTGAGAAGGTGAAACTTTTTTTTAAGGAATGTTACTTAGCTAAGAACCCAAATAGACTAGAAATTTTAATAATAAGAATCCAACAGTAAAATAAAAGCCAATTCTCATTTATGTGCCCCCATGTAGACTCATTTACAGAGAGAGGTGGAAGTGGGGGAGGAGGGAACGGCCTAGACAAGTCACGCATGAAAGAAAACATTTTAGTTTGGAGGTAGATATTTAAAGACCTAGTAAAAAAAAAGGTGTGAAATTACTGTAATCAATGACACAATACATAGCTAATCATATTTCCAATCAAAATGGAAAACCAAAACAATTTGTATGATCAATTATTTTTAAGAGACTGTGCAAGGCAAAAGAAGAGACACAAAAATTGGTACATTTTGGCCCTGGCTGGTTGGCTCAGTGGTAGAGCGTCGGCCTGGCGTGCAGAAGTCCCAGGTTCGGTTCCCGGCCAGGGCACACAGGAGAACCACCCGTCTGCTTCTCCACCCTTCCCCCTCTCCTTCCTCTCTGTCTCTCTCTTCCCCTCCCGCAGCCAAGGCTTCATTGGAGCAAAGATGGCCCGGGTGCTGGGGATGGTTCCTCGGCCTCTGCCCCAGGCGCTAGAGTGGCTCTGGTCGCAACAGAGCGACGCTCCGGAGAGGCAAAGCATCGCTCCCTGGTGGGCGTGCCAGGTGGATCCCGGTCGGGCGCATGCGGGAGTCTGTCTGACTGTCTCTCCCCGTTTCCAGCTTCAGAAAAATAAAAAAATAATTTTAAAAAAAGGTACATTTTCTTAAAGAAGTAACTCCTGTGCTTACAAGAATTTAGTAACCTCCTCTGCAGGGTTCAAAAGACCCCCACAACCCGGTCCCTGAGTGTCTCTTTACACTCCTAATCCAGTGATCCCACATTATGTTCTCTCATTTCACTTTTTCATATCTTTGCACATGCTGTTCAACGGCTTGTCCACCCACCCAGGAAAAAGTATTCATCCTCCGGAACGCAACTCAGTTATCTCCTCTTCTGTAAGAGAATTTGCAAGTGTTACGTCCCAGTTGGTGCTACAAATGAGCCTTCAGCAAGCCATGCCCTCTTTGCCATCACTGACTCTCCATTTGAAATGCAGCTTCTGGCTTATTCCCAAGCCCTAGTGGAGAGTGAATGCTAGAGTATGGGGCATCGAGTGACACTGCAATTTGAACTATCATGACCTAAGTGTTTATCTGATCCACTAAATTCTAAAACTGGCTGTGCACAGCAGCACGCCATTATACAGCAGAAACAGCACAATAGAGAACAGCCTCAGAGTCTTTGGGGGCATGTCTCTTTCTCTGTTCACCTGGGGAGTCACTGGAGCTTCCCCGGGATCCATTAAGAGAGGAGGGAAATGCTTGGGCCTGCTAACAAATCCTTCAGGATTTGTCCCCAAAAGATAGTGGTTAATGTAAAGTCTCCCCATGGGCACCATTTTGGGACATTTATTTGTTTGTCCATTTCATGAGAAGGGAGAAACTTCTGGGGTCTAGACCTACACTGACAATGTTGGCTGGCTGGTCATGTACTCAAACAAAATTGGAAAGTTGGTGACAAGGAAGAGATATGTGGATGATTCCTAAAATGGACATGAAGCATCATGTGTTGACCAGAAGGATCACTTTGTAGGAAGCTCTCAATAATTAGGACAAAATGACGCTTTCAGTATGTCAGGCAGCCTCTTTGCCTAGCCTCCTTGGTATTTGCTTGATAGGCCCACATAAAAGGTGGCCATGGTTATAGGGACGAAGGCTATGCACTGTCTTGCCAAAGCTTATCTAACCACCCCCCCTGCTAGGTGCCCAGCTTGCCAACGGTAAAGGCCGACACCACAGCCCTGATAGAATATGATTTCCAGGGGTCCAGCCAGTCACCCAGAGGTAAGTTACACTAGATGTCCTCCATGGTGGAAGAGGGTGTAAATTTGTCCTCACATGTTAAACTCATATTCTGGGTGCAGATTTGTTTCCTAGGTCTGAAGTGTTTCTCTAGGACCTCTACACATAGACTTGCCGAATGCTTTAATCATTGTCATTGGTGTCCCACATAAATGCTTCATTGGGACAAAATTCTTTTTAAATTTTAAAATTCTTTCTTAAGGCAAAGGAAGAATAGCTATCAGTTCAAATGCATGTCATTCACTGGTATTACCATCCAAAAACAACTGGATTGATAGTCTGACCAGTGGTGGAACAGTAGATAGGGTGGCCTGGGATGCTGAGGTCCCAGGTTCAAAACCCCAACATCACTGGCTTGAGCAAGGGGTCACTGGCTCAGCTGGAGCCCCTAGTCAAGGCGCATATGAAAAGCAATCAATGAACAACTGAAGTGCCCCAACTACAGGTTGAGGTTTCTCCTGTCTCTCCCTTCCTGTCTCTATCTGTCTCTGTCTCTCAAAAAAAAAAACATGATACAATAGCCAGCAACATGGTTGAAAGCTCAGCTACCAGGGCAGTGGGAGACCACACCCTGAGATGTTGGGGTGCTCTCCTCCAGGACGTAGTAGTACGTGCCCTCAGCCAGCTGCCCTAGATGGACCTGTGTCCTCCAGGAATCAGGATGAGGAGGTAGAAGTGTTCCCTCTCATTGTAAAACCTATTGGTTTTTTCATCTTGTCCCCACAATTCAAAGAAACTTGGTGTCCTCTTAAAGTGACTTTGAGCTTGGTGGGTTTAGATGTCTTAGTGTCCAAGAAAAGCACACTTCCAATGAATTCTGAAGCTGTCCTCTGGAGCCTTTTTGAAATTCTCATGCCTCTGAGTCGACAGACAGAGAAAGAGGGTTATTCTACTGGCCAGGGTGATTGATCCCAATTACCAGGAGGAAATTGGATTGATGCTACATAATGGAGTCACAAAGAATTGTACTTGAAATACAAAGATTCAGACCATCTCTTAGTACTCTCTTGCTCAGTAACCTTGGTCAAAGGAAAACTGCAGCTACTCACTCATGATAAACATGCAAGGATGCAGACCATTGGAATAAAGGTTTGGGCCACCTCACTAGGTAAAGCACCCTATTCGGGCAAGATGTTAGCAGAGAAAACATGGAATGGCTGCTGGACAAAGGCAACTGTGATTACCCAATAAGTCTTGTGACAAGTGATAGCAATAGAAAAATACTGGATAGCTGCAACATTTTATAATTTTATATTAATTATCTTCCTCTTCTTCCCTCACACCTCATGACTTTATAAGAAAAACACTGGTGATTGCTAGCTTTCAGCTGAGAGTATGACCAGATTGGTGACCTTAATACCAATGATTAACTGATGGAACTGGTGGGACCATGCTTCTTGTGTTGGGTCACAAACATTTACTGAGTGAAGGACATGAACAGATATTGAGAGGCAAGACGAATGAACTGTGTTCGATATCTTCTTTTGCCCTCCAAATCTGCTCCCTACTCTTCTGCATCCATTCTCTGCTCCCAGAAGGTTGACCTCTAAAGAATACATCAGTAAACTTCCTTGCCTCTTCATCTCTGGTGGAGGAACAGCAGGAGCAGATCAAAGGACAGAAGTAGAGTGAGGATGGGACATTTATTTCCTCCACCCATTTCCCTCTCTGTAAAGTGCCCCACTCACTGCCTGTGTTCCTCCATCTCAGATTTCAGCTCTGGCCAGGGACCCTGGTGTGCTTGCTCACTCTCTCTTTGTATGCTCCAGTAACTGCTTCCTCTATCAATCCTCAGAAGCTCTGCCTAACAGCCTTAGGTCCTGCACTATCCCTGTGAGTCCCCTATACTCTGACTTGTGAGTAGTCTGTTAGATTCCTTCAAGCCATCCCATGGATGTGCCATCTGTTTGCTGTTCTGACACTGAAACAAACTTCCTTCTCACCCACTAATCCCAGAGCTCCTGGGGGGCAGAGTCTGCACCTTAGTCGTTGTTATATTCTCCAGAGCTTAACCAGTGCCTGATTTACAACAGGTGCTTGTTAAACATTTGTTGGTTGAAGAAATGATAAAACACAAAGATCTGTAATACAGAACAGATTAATAATAACCTAGCCTGACCAGGCAGTAGTGCAGTGGATAGAGCGTCGGACGGTGATGCAGAGGACCCAGGATCAAGACCCTGAGGTCACCAGTTTGAAGGTGGGCTCATCTGGTTTGAGCAAGGCTCACCAGCTTGAGCCCAAGGTCGCTGACTAGAGCAAAGGGTCACTCAGTCTGCTGTAGCCCCCCCAGTCAAGGCACTTGTGAGTAAGCAATCAATGAACAACTGAGGTGCCACAACGAAGAGTTGATGCTTCTCATCTCTCTCCCTTCCTGGCTGTCTATTCCTATCTGTCCTTCTTTCTGATTCTCTCTGTCTCTGTCACCAAAAAAATAAATAAATAAATAACCTAAGTACGGGCCACCCCACAACAAGGAAAGACAGTGGGGGTCTAAGAACCAGTCTACACTGAGCTGGCACAGAGCTGCCTCAGCCTGACCCACAGGAAGGAGTACTTTTTTATAATTAGTTCAGCATGTGAGGTACCTTTTGGTAACATACACAAAGAAATGGTATATTCCAGCAAGTGGTCTTGCATAAGAAAGAGATATGACCTAACTATTTTGGGCAGTAAGAAAAAAAGTTTATATCTGGTGCGGTACAGCAAAGAAAACTTCAGCTAGGACATGTCTCCTGATTACATTTATCATGAGATAAATGCATTGCTATTCAGTTATTTACTTATATGGTCTTTACAATGTTTTTAATATACTATAAAGATGAGGTGGGATATTTTTAGCCAAGCCTACATAAGCTCAGACAAATCATGATTGGATTTTTTTAACTCCAGTCCAATTAGTTGAGGGCTAACTTTGTAGTAGGAGATGCTTCCAAATACTTAAGTCATGGCTCAGCTGTAGAAGTAAGTGGTGATATATGAGGCTGAGCAAATTTTTCTTATGTTCCGATTTAACCACAGGTGTACAGACAAGGATTTACACAAAGCTTGGATTCTCTAGGTAAAAGATAAATGATATAACAGTGTCGTTATAGCCAGGTGGAAGAGGGGTGGGGAGGTGGTGGAGGGTAGAGGGGGGGATAGATGATGATTGATGGAGACTTGACTTGGGGCAGGGAATATACAATACAGTGTACACATGATGTGTTGTGGAATTGTGCACTTGAAACTTGTATAATTTTGTTGACCAGTGTCACCCCAATGAGTTCAATTTCTTTAAAGGGTAAAGAGAAAAAGAAAAAGAAAATGATCCAAGACCAGTAAATGTTTTTCAGGTTGCTAAACTGATATCTAAACACTATGAGATAAGTAATTAAGTAACAATGCTATGCTTCAACCCCACCTGATAAACTTATATAATAGTACAGAGAATTCCAAACTCTCAACTAAATTGCTATCAATACAACAGATCAGAGATTCATTTCAGATATTTGCAGGAAATACTGAATTGATTTTGCCATACTAATTTAAACAAAATCTTTGGGATACACTCAAATGCTCTGAAATTAGCATTTGTGAGATTCTCAGGTACTTAGTAAAAAAAATTATAGGGTTTGGGATTAGTGAAAGAATTAGGGAGCCTTCACATTCATAAAGAAGAGTTTATTTTAAGATTTCTGGACAAAAGTGGATAACTCAAGAGAGAATTCATGCATTTCAGTGGTTCTCTCTGAAACTCCCCTCCCCCCGCCTCCTGCTTTGGCAAACAAGTCAGGCAGCTTTTGTTACTCTGCTACACTGGGTTAATTTAAACCACACCTGTTAGAAGTGTCCAGAGAATTCCGGCAAGTTTTGACCTGCACCTCCTCATTTAGAGTTAATGAGAGTGTATTTCTCTCTCATATTTATGTCTCCATTTCAGGACCCTCTGACAAGAAACAAAGAAAGTTGAGCATTTTGCCGATCACTTCCTAGAGAAAATGTCTCCCTTCACCTTCACTTTGACCTTTATTGAATGCAAACAACATTGTTTTAAGTCAGGTTAACTTAGATTCAAATTATAATTATAATATTCCTGTTATTTTAACTGTGTAGATTCTGAGATGCTCCATTTCCCCATTCACAAAATTGGGCCAATAATAACTCTTATACAGGCTGGATACCAGGTATGTAAAAATGCACCTATCGTATCTGTTGCAGTACCCGGTGTTTAATAACTGGTAGCAGCAGAGCCGTCATCATTGTCCTTGTTGTCATTATTACAGTCAGGACTTTTAAGATACCAGTTTGATTCCAAGACCCTGCAATGGTTAAGAAAGAAATTTTTCAAAATTATTCAGGAAGTCAGGTGAATCATTAGTCAGTTATATTTTACTCAGTGATATGTACCTAATGATGGTAAGATAGGCACCTCTAAGCCTTCTACTATAAAAAAACAAAAACAAAAAAAAACAGTGTATAACAAACCAGTCAGAGAATTGTTGCAGGTTAGAATTTAGGTGAGATTTGAAAAACCAAAATCACTTACAGAGTGCTGCAGAAATGGGGTTTTCATTGGTCGATGTTGATCCAGATTTTTGCAAACTCTGTGAGCAACTGACAGCTTTTGCTATTGCCTAAGATATTATATCTCCACAAAATGATCTTTTACATTTTTGTCACTGTAATTGTTGGCCATTGTTCACTTAGACATCATCTCTTTGGTCAAATAAATGAACAAACGGCCCAAATCACTTGAACAGCTGTTCACATGTGTTTAAGGGACCTCGCCAGTAAAACTTTAAATCCCAAATCCCAGCCCTATTATAACATCAATGTTGAAACAAATTTACCTAAGGAATAAGATGTGATGCATACACAACACTGTCCCCCATCTCTACCTTTTTTCTTCCCCTGACCCTTTCTGAGACTAATACAGCAACAAGTAATTTGTCCCATTCTTTCAAGATGTCAAATGTCTTTTCCCCTTGTTCAAATGATTTGATCTAAGAGATGTGGCTTGGGAAAGCAATCAGAGTGTCGGGTTTTATAGCAAACCATGTGGGTGGAGGGTTTTGTTGGGTCAGGGTTTTTGGTTTTTTGTTGTTTGTTGTTTTTTTGGCTGATAGCAAACAAGTCTATCTGAAAATACACTAAGCTCCAGCAGGTGCCCAAAGCTAATTTGGTTTGGAACTATTTTTAAAAAGCACTAAGTTTTATAACTAGTCACACCAAATGGCTATATTGTGTTGTGGGAGTTATTTATTGAAGGGGGAGCAGTTTGTCTTCCTGCAATCTAAAAGTTTTAAAATAAACGTAAGGCCACAAACAGTTTTAAAATAAACATAAGGCTAAAAACCAGCCACGGACTAAACAGATCTACAATACCCAGATTCTTAAACCTTCTCACTGTCCCCAGACACAAAACAGAGTTTTACACTTGAGTATTCCCTTAAGACATTCCTCCATGAGTCCTCTGCATTTCCTGTCTGTAGTTTTAATTTAGACCTGGTGAGTTTTAGCTCTGGCCAGCACAGATGATGTACAATGCTTCCCAGCGGCCAGATTCAGCCACCTGCTAACGGCATGTGTTTGGCTTCAGGCTATCCGGATGGATACTGACTCTCCCTATAGAATCTCATGCAACCTCATAAATTGACATTCTTCTCCTAATACTCCCAGATTAAACTCCCACTTACATGTGGTGTTTGAATTCTCAGCTTTGAATCTCTCTGATACATGCATCTAGTCTTGCCTTTCCTTTCTCAAATGGAAAAGTCTTGCTTGGATTAAGATACAAAGATCAGATTTAGGGGGGTTTTGTTTGTTTGTTGTTTTATCTTTATCTATCCAAGCACAGAAATCACAAATAAACTGCCTAGAGTCAAAATATATGTTTGTTCTACTCTTGAGGCAGCGAGTGTCAAGTGAGGAACATGAGCCAACAGCACCTGGATCTGAATTCTGGCAAGTCCTCTAGGCACTGTAAAATCTTGGGCAAATTAGTTAACCTCTCTGACAAAAATAGAGATAAGAATACCTACCTACCTCACAGAACTGTTATGAAGATGAAGTGTGAGTATGTAGTATGTATGTAAAACTTGTAGCTTTACGTTGTCAGTTCATAATGAATGCTCAATAAATTCTAGTTTTCTTGCAACTGCCTTTAACAACAAAACAATTCAAATCTGTTACTTGGTGTTCAGTCTATGACATAACAAATATAAGTCCATCTGACTCCCTTAGTAGCTCTGGAACATGATCAGGGCAGCTCCCATTAGCCTCCTTTGGGGAAACTGAGGTGCAAAAAAAGTGAAGTCATTTGCCCAAAGCCTCATAGAAGATAAGCAGAGAGCCCAGACTGGAACCAGGATCATCTAACCCTAAATCCAGTTCCTTTCCTCCAATTTCATCATTTGGTATTGATTTTGTCCAGGCACTGAATCATTTCGTGCACACCTACTCTAGGTCGTCTCCAGCTTGGCAGACTCGGTAAACAGGATTGTGAGCATACAATGGGGTGAACCACAGTTGTCAGAGGCATGTTCGTGCTGGCCCTGTGTCTGTCCTTGCTACTGCAACCACAGCTCATCCAGGAGGAGGGGTACGGCTGCCTTCCCTGCTGCGAGCTCCAAAAGGCTGGTGTATGCAGGCCAGAGAGGACCACAGAGGACAAGGGGGGGGCCCAAAGCCAAGGTTAAGATGTGATGAGTTCTATGTTGACATTTTGAGGTTGAGGAGACAATGGGACAGCTAGCTGGCTCTCCTGCCCACTCATCCCGTTCAGAGGGTTCGCTCTGTGATGCACAGGTTCTCCCAGCAACCCCGGGAGGCGCAGAGCAGAGCTACACTCTGACTCCCAAAGCTGCACCCCCAGCTATGTGGTTTCAAAAATGCTGCCTCATGTCTCAATACTAAAAGAAAAATGTTTTAAATCGTACTTGGAATTTCTTTGATTCATTTGACCCTCACAGTCACATTGTACTGTAGGCAAAATGGGTATTGTGTTTATAAGGGATGTGAAGTTCAGACACACTAGCAGTGAAAAGGTGGCACCAGAAGGGTGACCCAGGTCGTCTAACTCGTTATCCTGAATCCTCTGAGTCACCTGCTGCCTTCTCCGGTCACATAGGAACCCAGATGCTCCCCCCACCCATCCCCCTGCCCCATACTTCCTGCTCTGGAGCATAAAGGGACATCTGCAAACATTCGCTGAATGGATGGAGCCACAAAGGGATTGTGAAGAGCCGCGTGTTCCGGTTTGCTACTAGCCCTGCCTCTCTTGTACCATCAGGAACACTCCCAGCAGGTTCAGCTGAAATAATCAACCCTTTTCTGTCCCATCAGGCCAGTTTGTCATCTCTCCACAAGCCAGCACAGTTACTGATCCAGGTCGAAGCACCCAGAATGCCCCTGAGGAAAAATGCTGCTGGATCAGGGAAGGCTACACAAAGCAATCTCAAAAAAAGAAAGAAAGAAAGAAAGAAAAAGCCACAAGATGAATGTGCCCCATCTCTACTCAGTTGACACTTTCCATTTCTCCCCACTGCTGACCTGTGAAAACTAGCCAATATGATTTTAAGGCATGAATGTAATGAAATCATTAGGGCAGCTTAGAAGTCAGACTCATCCTATCTGAAAAGTTGGAACACAGGAGTTTGTAGAAGGCAAAATTATGGCCTTCTCACAAAAATGAGAGAGAAAGATGGACAGATAGACTACTGACTCAAGGGATACTGAAATGATGACGTGTCACATGTCTGTCCAAACAGTCAGCAAAAATCCTTCAGATCAAATAAAATTCTTTTTTCTTAAAATTCTTTTGACTAATTCACATTATTTGTTTATAACAGATAAATTAATGAGGCAGCCCAGCCCACCTTTGTAAAAACATTCTTACTTAGACTAGCAAGAGTAGTTGGCTCTCCACCCTGGGATTGCAGGTCATTCAAGCACTTGTTTATAATTCTTATACCAATGTGGCAAGCTGGCTTTTCAAAACTAGACCTTCTGATTATTGCATCACATTTTTGTTCCAGATTTTAATCTAAAATCAGGGACACCATGGAGCAAAACTTAGACAGTAAAGTTAAAGACACCTACAAATGTGGAGCTGGGGGTTGGAGAAAAGTGTATAGACTGTTTGAAGGCTTGGCTTGAGTTCTAGAAAATAACCCTTGTCTTTCTAGTATTAAGTGAGGGATATGTTAATCTTTGCATCCAAATTAAAAAACAGTTTGCTGTTTAAAAACTATTCTTTTTCATTTTGCAAGAACTAGTTCAAAGTATGCACACTGAAATCCTAGACAGATGAAAATGCTGAGTTTGATACTTTTTTGGGGTTGGGGAAGGGAGATACAGCCTTTAAACTTCATGACAGTAGGTCTTTTCAGTTCTGTTTTGCACATTAATCACATCCTTGCTACTTAACACATAAATACTTGGGAAATCCAAATTAATTTTGGTAATAACCAAGGCAACACAAATTGTGACTAATAAACAAAATGTGGTCCTGGCCCCTTTTCTCCTCCTGTTAGTAAGGGTGTTGACCTCCTCCTGATTTAACATGCTAATAAAGAAAATTTTACAAGCCAAGGAAAGGAAGAAAACCAAGGCCCAGAGAGGGCCAACGCCATAGCAAGGTTCTAGCCAGGCCCCCACCAGGCTGGACTAAGAGGCCAGCTAGGCAAGCCTTATCTCATGGGTGCTGAGCATTCCCGAGGTGTATCTCAGTGTCAGAAGAGGCCTGCCTGGCGCACTGCCTGGCGCACAGCATCTTGCCCCACTGGGTCCAGTGTTCAGAGTGCCGACGCACTTGAAATGCTAAGTATGGGGGAATCATGCTATTTGATCTCTCAAACCTCAAGTCAACACATTATGCATCTGTGGAAATAGAAAAGTCCATGTGTCCAAGACCTATGAGATGCAATTCAGAGTCTATAGATACAGATGAGGGACTAAGACAATACGAAGGAATGCCAAAAGAAAAGTCAACATGCATATATTCCTTTTTTTTTTTTTTTTTTTGGTAGAGGGGCAGGAATCTGTGCTTATGAGATTGTTAAAACAGCACTTCCCAACCAATGTTAGCACATCCAGGGAACATTTTGGACATTTGTTAGGGTTATCGGATTGCCTCAAAAATGACAGAGTACTAAAGACCTTTCATGGGTGTGGGCCGAAGATGGCAGATGTCCTGAAATGAGCAAACTGGTCCCCAGTGCAGAAACCTATTCCACATCCTCCAGGACTTGCCAAGGGCCTTCCCCAATATCCATGCTTTCCCAACACCTTATTGTCTAAATCGTATGTATATACTTTAGATTTAAAGTCAAATAATTTATGCACTATTTTAATGTATTTTGGGGGTGTCACTATGATGTAAATTGAGTGATCATTTTGTCTTATTTTGTTCAGGACTATACCAAGAACTGTTCACCGTTTTCAAAATCCTGAGCCATCAGGAAGTCATCTCTGCATGGAGCCGCCATCCCCATCACCATCGTTTCTCACACCTGACTCCTTCAGCATGTCCCCTCACACAGAGGTGCCAAAGCGTCACAGACTGGAATACACATTGTTTTTACTACAAATCCCTATTCTTTCATTTCTCCTCTATGTTATAGTGGAAGTTATGTGTGGTTAGGTGACGTCACCTATAAACTATAAATATATTGTAGAGAAGTAGAGGAAAAGATGCAGATTATTTTTTATAAAAAGTCTTGCTTTTAGCCCTGGCCAGTTGGCTCAGTGGTAGAGCATCAGCCTGGCGTGCAGCAGTCCAGGGTTCGATTCCCGGTCAGGGCACACAGGAGAAGTGCCCATCTGCTTCTCCACTCCTCCCCCTCTCCTTCCTCTCTGTTTCTCTCTTCCCCTCCTGCAGCCAAGGCTCCATTGGAGCAAAGTTTTCCCGGGCGCTGAGGATGGCTCCGTGGCCTCTGCCTCAGGTGCTAGAATGGCTCTGGTTGCAGCAGAGCAACGCCCCAAATGGGCAGAGCATTGCCCCTTGGTGGGCATGCCAGGTGGATCCCGATCGGGCGCATCCGGGAGTCTGTCTGCCTCCCCATTTCCAGCTTTGGAAAAATACAAATAAATAAATAAATAAATAAATAAAAACAGTCTTGCTTTTCTATCTCCATCATCTCTTCTACATTCATTATTTGGCCTGATGGAGCTGGGAAAGTGTCTGTGGATGCTAACAGTAGCGGATGAACACCTAATGAGAAACGGGACACTTATGTAGTCAGGGGACCTCTCCTCCCAAGTTCTTCACTCATTGCAAAGAGAAAAATAGTGCTTTATAGTGGGGAAGCCTGGCAAACATCACCTCAAACAAGTGATCAAGGTTTAGAAAATTATGTGTGTGTATGTGTGTGTGTTTGTGTTTGTGTGTGTGTAGGGAAAGGGAAAATAAAGGGAATTAAACATAAGATGTAACAATTTTTAAATTATTATATATTTATGTGTAAATTTGGGAAGATTCAAGTTATATAAATTATGTTAATTTTCCATTTCATACATGTGGACAGACTCATGGAAATATCTAAAGAGATAATAACAGTGGGTGAAGGTGATATTGTGAAAGAAGAAAAGAATAGCTCAAATTCATAGGCATCATGATTTTTTAAAACAAATGTAGGTATGGACAAATATTAATATAAGTACCTTTATCCTGGTGTGCAGAATGTTTTGTGGGGTTTTTTTGTGAGAAAACAGAGAGAGGGACAAACAGACAAGAAGGGAGAGAGATGAGAAGCATCAATTCTTTGTTGTGGCACTTTAATTGTTCATTGATTGCTTTCTCATATGTGCCTTGGGGTGGGGGGGGACTACAGCAGAGTGAGTGACCCCTTGCTCAAGCCAGCGACTTTGGGCTCAAGCTGGTGAGCCTTGTTCAAACCAGATGAGGCCACACTCAAGCCAGCGACCTCGGGTTTTTGAACCTGGGTTCTCAGAGTCCCAGCCCGATGCTCTATCCACTGCGCCACCACCTGGTCAGGCGTGGTGTGTAGAACTTCTATGAGCTCAGTGAAGGAGCAGAACCTAAGAGGCTCCGACAGAAATTTTATACCCAACAATCAAAGAAAGCCAAAATCAAATGCCTCGCTCTCACCCTGTTCGATCCAACTGCAAGGATTCTCCCTGTAGCACCTGACGGCAGCCGTTGCATACACACGCTCCCCAATTATAAAGCATAAGGCTTCTCTCTGAGAAGCCATGATCCTAAGTTCCCACGTACTCATGTTAAGTAAATGATTAGCCTACCAAAGAATTTTGTAAATGATGAGCAGCCTAATGACTTCACAGATTTCAATATCTTTCACAAGACCCCTTGCACCTGCCCACGTTGTTTAAAGAGGGGTGCAAGGTGTTGCGTTTCTCTTTCCAAGAGAACAGGAACCATTGCCCAGCTCAGAGTCTAGGATCCCAGTGCAGACCAGCAGGTGGGAGAGGGCTTTTTGCCTCTCAACCAGTTGTCTTCATCCTGGCAAACACGCCAGGTGCTGGAAACTTTACCCAGATATGGAGGGAAAGAGGAGAGGAAGCAGGAGGAGAGGGACTAAGGAAGAGAATCACTAGAAAAAGGGAAAAGAGGGTGTCAACACGGTTACAATTTGAAACAGTCTCAGAAAAATTACAGTTTTCAGAGCATTGCAAGCCTCTCAAAGGTCTGGAAAGACATAAACCAGCAAGAAAACAGAAACGACCTCTCCCCCTCAGAAGTCACAGAAGTGTGCCTGCCTGTGTTAGCGCCATTGCTGGTTGCGTTTCATTTCTTTGTATGAAACAGACACTGTTACAGCCAAGTTACCATCAACCACGGGACTCCCTGCCGGCGTGCTTCCCTGGGCCTACCTACATCACGTGCTTCTCTCCACCTGTGCCCTTCTCTTTGTCTGTTACTGGTTTCTCTCTTTTTCGTTTGAACAATGGATACACCTTTCCCAAGTTCCTGAATTAAGTCTCATTTTATCTTGTAACTACCAAGAAAAAAACAAAGTCATTCGGGGTCATCACTTCAAGGTTGAGAAGCCTGAGCCACCCACCTGCTCCTGCTCGTCAAAATCAAAACTGCCAAGTGCTGAGTTGCTTGTGAACGTCCCATTAAGTCATTTAAAGTCGTAGCCTTCCTATGGCTAGCAAAGCAGCCAGCACCTTAATTTGAGACATAAACCTTGTCACAGTCACAGAACTTCTCCAGTGTTTTATTAGAAAATAAAATAAGCTCCCATCTGAAAATAGTATTATCCATGTTCCATATCTGTACTCCTTATTTCCTTAACAAAAAGAACATTCTTTAATGTGACCAGCCATGCAATCTTGTTCACAGTAAAGGACATATTTTCTTGAGGCATAATTGACCTAAGCTTATTTTAGTTTCAGTTATATGAACATCTGTCACCATATAGAGTTACAAAACTTTTTTTCTTGGGATGAGAATTTTCAAGATCCACTCTTTTAGCTACTTTCAAATATGCAATACAGTATTAACAGTAGTCACAATGTTGTGCATCACGTCTTCACGACTGGAAGTTTGTACCTTTTCACCCCGTTCACCCATTTTTGCCTCCCTCCTTACCTCAGGCAACCACCAATATGCTCTCTGGGTTCTTTGTTCATTTTAGATTACAAATATAAGTGAGACCCTATTCTGTTATGTATATAATACATAGCACTATTTCTTTCTTCATTCGTTCATCGATGGAATTTAGATTGTCTCTATGTTTTGGCTATTATAAATAATGCTGCATTAAACATGGGGGTGCATTTACATTTTTGAGTTAGTGGCTTTATTTTGTTCAGATGAATATACAGAAGTGGAATTGTGAATCGTATGGTAGTTTTATTTTTAATATTTTGAGAAACCTCCAATGGTCTCCACAGTGGCTGCACTGATTTACATTCCCACCAACAGTGCACAAGGGTTCCCTCTTTTCCACATTCTCACCAACACTTCCTTCCTGTCTCTTCTAGGATAGTCATTGTAACAGGTACAGCGTGACTCTCAATGTAGTTTAGATTTGCATTTCCTTAATAATTAATGTTGAAAATCTTTTCTTGCGCCCGTTGGCCATCTGTATGTCTTCCTTAGGAAAAAAAAAAAAGTCTATTTAGATACTCTGCCCATTTTTTAATGAGATTGGGTTATTGCTATTGGGTTGTATAAATTCTTTATATATTTTGGATATTGACCTCTTATCAGATACACGATTTGCAAATATTTATATTTCCTCCCATTTGATAAGTTGCTTTGTTATTTTATTGATGGCTTTCTTTGTTGTGCAGAAGCTTTTTAGTTTAACGTAGTCCCATTTGTTTATTTTTGCTTTGTTGCCTTTGCTTTTGCTGTTAAATACAAAAAAAATCACCAAGACTAATGTCAATGTTTGTCTGACCAGGCGGTGACGCAGTGGATAGAGTGTCGGACTAGGATGCGGACAACCAGGGTTCAAGACCCCGAGGTCACCAGCTTGAGCACCGGCTCATCTGGTTTGAGCAAAAGCTCACCAGCTTGGACCCAAGGTCGCTGGCTCGAGCAAGGGTTTACTCGGTCTGCTGAAGGCCCACGGTCAAGGCACATATGAGAAAGCAATCAATAAACAACTAAGGTGTCTCAACACGCAACGTAAAACTAATGATTGATGCTTCTCATCTCTCTCTGTTTCTGTCTGTCTGTCCCTATCTATCCCTCTCGCTGACTTTCTCTCTCTGTCTCTTTAAAAAAAAAAAGAGTAATGTTAATGTTTACCACCTATGTTTTCTTCTAGGAGTTTTATGGTTTCAGGTCTTAAATTCACATCTTTGTGTATGGTGCAGGATGGTGGCCAGTTCCATTCTTTGCATGTGGTTGTTCAGTTTCCCCAACACCATTTATTAAAGAGACTACCCTTTCCCTATTTTATTTTCTTGGCTCCATTATTGTAAATTAATTGACCATATATGTGTGGGTATATTTCTGAATTCTTCTTTGATCTGTTCTATTGATCTATGTGTCCATTTTATGCCAACACCATACTATTTTGATTACCCCTGTAATATATTTTGAAATGAGGGAGCATGATGCCTCCAGTTTTGTTCTTCCTTCTCAAGATTTTTTTGGCTATTCAGGGTATTTTGTAGTTCCATACAATTAGAATTCTTTGTTCTATTTCTGTGAAAAATGCCATTGGAATTTTGATAAAAATTGCTTTGAATCTTTGCTTTGGTAGTATAGGCATTTTAAAAATAATAATTATTCCAATCCATGATCATGGAATATTTTTCCATTATGTTTTCAATATTTTTCATTAATGTCTTATAGTTTTCAGTGTACAGATATTTCAACTTCTTAGTCAAGTTTATTGCTGAGTATTTTATTCTTTTTGATACAACTGTAAATGGGATTGTTTTCTTAACTTTTTTGATAATTTGTTATTAGTATATGGAAACAAAACATATTTGTATATTGATTTATATCTTGCAACTTCACCAAATTTATTAGTTCTAACAGTACTTTATGAAGTCTTTAGAGTTTTCTATATATAACATCATTTTATCTGCAAACAGTGAAAGTTTACTGCTTTCTTTCCAATTTGGATGTCTTTATTTCTTTTTTTTTCCTACTTGCTATGACTAGAACTACAAATACTATGCTAAATAAAAGGGTATCCTTGTCTTGTTCCTGATCCTCAAGGAAAACTTTTAGCTTTTCATATTGCATATGACATTAGTTTACAAACTAAATCCTGAATTAATGCCGTTGTAAATTGTGCCCTTACCAGACTGCTGATTGCTAAAGTTTTTTATCACATTGTTCCAAATTCCAAAAAATTGTTTTATGAGATAAGTGTAACGAGATTTGCAAGTTCTTACTGTGATTCTGTGAGTTGTCATGCACTTTTCTAGCTATCCATCTGTCAGATGGGCTCAGCGTGGTTAGTCTCTGCAAAGGCAGAAGCTTGGGCCTTTGCGATGCACACCCAGCATCTCTGCTCACTGAGGGGAGTAGGCTCCCACTGTGGGCACCCTTGATCCCAACTAGATGAGTAAGTCCATTTCTTTCAGTGTCATCTTCCTCATGAGAAATTAGGAATTCACTGCATGATCTTTTAGTTCCCTTAGGCATCTCTATCTTGTATCTCTGTGACTATGACCATGACTTCACAGGCCACCTTGATAATGGTCAGCCCCACCTGTACTCTCAGAGGCTTGGCAGCTTCCAGAGCCTTCTCTCAGAACCTGCCTCATAGAGGTGTCATAACACCCCCCCCCATGCGGCAGGCGGCATTGGCAGTTTTATCCTCACTTTGCTAATCTTGACCCTGAGAGTGACCTGCCCAAGGGATCACAGCCAGGAGTGAGCAGGACCTAGACTCAATCCCCAACCCAGAGTTTCAAATCCCCAGTCTGGTGCCCTTTCTATTGCATACTAATATGTCTCATTACATTTTGATCAACAACCACAAAGTAAATTGTACAGGTAATTCTCATTCTCTCCTACCTTCCATGTGAATTAATCCAGATTGTATCACAAGCCGGTGTCATATTTGTTCTAGGGAGTGCATATTATTTCCCTAAGGAAATTTGACAGCCTGGCACTGACACCTTTGTGAACCACGTAGGCTGCAGTATCGGAGGCCCTGCGATAAGCACTCTTCCTGCTTCAGGACCTTCCCATCCAGGAACCAGTCTCAGTGCAGCAGTGGATGCAGCCAAATAAGCTGTACTGGAAGGAAGGGAACAGGGACAGGGTCCCTGGAACTCCCTCCTGGGAGGATCACAGAAAGTACACTTGCTTCCTGAGGCTGCCTTAACAAATTACCACAAACTCAGTGGCTTAAAATAGCAGAATTTATTCTCTCACCGTTCTGGAAGCCAAAATGCCAAAATTGGTGTCCAGGGGGCCAGGCTCCCTCTGGATGTCTAGAGAAGGGCCATTCCATGACTTTTCCAGCTCCCGATGGGTCCTGGCATGCCCTGCTTTGTGACATCATAGTTTCAATCTCTGCATCCAACTTCACATGGCATTTTCCCCTCATCTCTTTGTCCTCTTCTCTTCTTATAAGGACACTAGTTGTTGGGTTTAGGGCCCACCTTAACTCCAGGATGATTTATTTCAATATCATTAGCGAATTCTATCTGCCAAGACCCGACTAAAATCTTCACACCAGCAACAGAGAGGAACATCATCTTGAGAGGACTCAGAAGCAAAGATATGAAAGCGGCAAGTCTTGGGCACCCAGGAAGAGAAACTCCCCCAAGAGGAGCTGCAACAATGTGCCAGACACTAGTGGCTTAGACAGCAGACGTTTATTTTCTCACAGCACTAGAGTCCAAGGTCAAGGTGCCATCAGAGTTGGTTTCTGGTGAGACCTCTCTCCCTGGCTTTAGACGGCTGACCTCTCACTGTCATCACAACCTTCAGTGCACACACAGAATAAAAGTGAGCTCTCTGGCCCTGGCTGGTTGGCTCAGCAGTAGAGCGTCAGCCTGGTGTGCGGGGGACCTGGGTTCGATTCCCGGCCAAGGCACATAGGAGAAGCGCCCATTTGCTTCTCCACCCCCACCCCCTCCTTCCTCTCTGTCTCTCTCTTCCCCTCCCGCAGCCAAGGCTCCATTGGAGCAAAGATGGCCCGGGCGCTGGGGATGGCTCCTTGGCCTCTGCCCCAGGCGCTAGAGTAGCTCTGGTCGCGGCAGAGCGATGCCCTGGAGGGGCAGGGCATCGCCCCTGGTGGGCAGAGCGTAGCCCCTGGTGGGTGTGCCGGGTGGATCCCGGTCGGGCACATGCGGGAGTTTGTCTGTCTGACTGTCTCTCCCCATTTCCAGCTTCAGAAAAATACAAAAAAAAAAAAAAAGTGAGCTCTCTGGTGTCTCGTCCTCTTCTAATAAAAACACAGTCCTATAAGAGGAAGGCCCCACCCCTATGATGTCATTTAACCTTAACTGCTTCCCGAAAGGTCCTCTCTCTGAATGTAGTTGCACTGAGGGTAAGGGCTTGAATATTTGAATTCGGAAGGATACATTCAGTCCATAACAAATGTTTTGGGGTCAAGTCGAAAATGGGTTGAGACTACTAACTAAGCCAAGCAGCTGGACCCTTGTTCTGCCAGTGGTGGGAATACGTCAGAGATCTTGAACGTGGTTCTGGGATGTTTTCAGGAGAAACACCAATCTCTTCATTTTCTTGGTCTATAAGATAATGATTATTTTCTAGGAGCCCTTCCAGGTAATAGACTGTGATCACTGACTGTATTTGAGAAAAATAATCTCTTAGAATCTCTTTCCCTCTCAGATATATAGCCTATGAAGCTAGCATGACACCAAAAGAGAGGTTATTCTTAAAGGCCATTGTTTTTTCATTCTGAAAGTGTTAATGATTAATACAGGAGCTTCTCCACCCAGAGCCCCAGATTCCTGCCAGTTCTTAGAAAGTACTGTCAGACAGACCCAAGACAGAATAAGATGTACCTGTGAGATAAGACCCCAAATTCTGGCCTGGTTAGCGGGCACCACAAGGAATATTGGTGAGCATTTTTCCAAGGCCTTACCCATACCCGGATTCTAAAAGGAGTCCTGGGCTTTGTAAACTCCCTGCTCAGTAAAACAGAAAATGATCAGCAGCTCCAACTCCCAGAGAGGCAGAACTGGTGGGGGCCACTGAAATCCTTCACTTCCCACTAAAGTCAGCGTTCCTCAAACACTGGGGTGCCAGGAGCAGCCGGGAGCTCATCTGAGTGCAGACGCTGACTCAGCAGGTCTGGGGCAGGGCCTGCGAGGCTGCATGTCTAACAAGCCCTCCCATCCCCCAGGAATTGCTGACGCTGGTCAGAAGACCACACTTAGAGTATCAGGGCTCATAGTGCTTTCTAAATAGTCACTCTTTAATTCTCCACAATAACCCTGTACTGTTACTGATGCAGGTCCTGTACAGGCAGGGCCCATTACCTCAGCAATGTTACAGAGCGGGAAAGAAAGGCGCAGTGGTGAACTTCCTGAGGTCACACACCTGGGGTCAACCAGAGTCAGGATCTGCACCCAGGCAGCCAAACTTTAGCCTGTTCTCTCCACTACAGGTTCCTCTGCTATTCCAAACCTTTCATTAGTCTACATGGAGGAAACAATTACCATTAATTTATAGGAAATAATTTTTTAATATCCCCAGACCCAAAACAACAACCTATCAAGTAAACCATACAATATGTAAACCTAAAATAATGCTAATAGTCAAAGCCGTGCCACTCGCTGCTCAGCGCAGAGCACTGAACAGTGTATTTCCTCCCTGCACTGTCTCACAGCAGCAGAAGTCCTCTTTGGATTTATTTCGATTAAGGTACTGATGATGTAGGTCCTTTGCAGCAGCAAAGTGGCATACCTTGGAAGTTTAAAAAGCGGGGAGTACCTCTGCTGCCCTCATCCTTAGGTTCTTAAAAACAATCCCGAATAACTGCCTTGCTGACACGTGCCAGCTTTCACGGCTGAGTCCTTAGGACTGTATTTTAAATACATAGCCATTACATAGATAAAAGTGAAGTGGTTATGGGACAGGGGAGTAAAGAGGGACATGTATACGGTGATGAAAAATGATTTGATGTTGGGTAATGGGCACATAACACAATCAACAGCTCAAATGCTATAGAGATGTTTACCTGAAACCTATGTCCTTTTATTGATCAGTGTCACCCCACTAAATTTAATTTTTTTAATTTAAAATATTAAACTGACCAGGCGATGGTGCAGTGGCTAGAGAATTGGCCTGGGATGCTCAGGACCCAGGTTTGAAACCCAGAGGTTGCTGGCTTGAGCACAGGCTCACCAGTTTGAGCATGAGGTCACTGGCTTGAGAGTGGGATCATAGGCATGACCCCATGGTTGCTAGCTTGAGCCCAAAGGTTGCTGGCTTGAAGCCCAAGGTCACTAGCTTGAGCACAAGGTCACTAGCTTGAGCACAAGGTTACTAGCTTGAGCAAGGGGTCACTGGCTTGGCTGGAGCCCCCAAGTCAAGGCACGTATGAGAAAGCAAACAATGAACAACTAAAGTGCTGCAACTATGAGTTGATGCTTCTCATCTCTCTCCCTTCTTGTCTGTCCCTGTCTCTCTCTCTGTCTCTCACTCACTAAAATGATAGATAGATAGATAGATAGATAGATAGATAGATAGATAGATAGATATTAAAGTAATAATCATGAAAAGTATAAAAGAAAAAGTAGAGGAAGCTCCATAGGATGTTAAATAAAAATACCAGAATACAAAACACACCCGACAAGGCCAAGCCTTGTGATTACCTGGCTCCATCACTCAAGCAGGGACCAGCCAACTCACTTCCACAAAAGCAGGACAGGGTCTCCTTTCTCTCACTCTTCCTTCTCCCAGAAACCATCGCACAGAAAACTTTACTTGTGCACCGACCCCCACAACAAACACTTCAAAAAGTGGTGTCTTGATGGACCAAAGGCTTGAGTCACTGCACGTGGGAGGAAGCCCACCTGCAGCGCCAACATCCACAACCTTTTCCATTCATCCAACGCACATTTACTGAGACTCTGAGCTGCATACCACACCAGATGCTGGGATAGGACACCAGCAAAGCTCCAGCCATCAGGAAGGTTACATTCTAGTGGGAGAAGCTGCCAAGTTAAAAATAAGCATAATAAGTAAGCATGTTAATAGTGTCTCACTAGATGATCAGTGTTATGGAAACATAACAGAGCAGGGGGCCTGGAAGTGCCAGCATAGGGGGCTGGGGGACACAGATTGCAATGGTAATTGGGTCATGGGGGGGGGGGGCAGGTGACATTAGAAGGACTTGGAATGAGGGTGTTAGGTACACACTTCTGGGGAAGAACATTCCAGGCCGGTGGAATACCAGGTGCAAAGGCCCTAAAATGGAAACACACCTGGAATGTTTAGGGAGTAGCAAGGCTGTGAATGTGTAATAGCAGAGGAAGCAACAGAGGAATGGTGGGGGACAGGGGATGACCCTGCAGCATGTACAGGCCTTGATAAGGGCTTTAGCTTTTACTTAGAAGGAAATAGAGAGTCACTGAGGGAGGGGCTGAGCAGAGAATTGACATGATCTGACAAATGTATTACACAGCCTACTGGCCTGCTATATGGAGAACTAGGTAGAATGTGGATAGAAGCTTGGAGACCAGTTAAAGGCAACTGCAATCACCGATTCAAGGGATGTAGATGGGTCAGACTAGCACAGTAACAGTCAGGTGGTAGTGAGAAGTGTAGATATCGAGATTCCTTGAAGGATTAGACATAGACTTGAGGGAACGAGAGACGTCAGGGATGCTTTCTGCTCTGGGAAGAAGGAGGTTGTCATTCATTGGGAAGCAGAAGACCCCAAGGGACGTCGACTTGAAGTAACGCCCTCAAGTTCCCTTTCAGACAAGTAAGGGTGCCAATGCAGAGACTCACAGAGAATAGGTCGTTGGCGGTGAGTCTGGAACTTGGGGCCAGATTTGGGCTGGAGATATCCATGGGGGGGGGGGGGTGCGTAGAAAGCCGTGAGACCAGGTGAGATCACCAAGGGAGTGAGTCAAGTGGAGAAAAACATGAGATTTAATGTCTAAGCCCTGGAGGATCAATGAAAAGAGAAGGAGGCCAAAAGCTCCTGGGAAGATGTAGTCAGGGAGGGAGGAAGAAAAACAGAAAATTATGATGCCTTAAAGGTCCAGAGAGGAAGTGTCCACTGGAGGAGAGAGGGCTGACCATGTCAGCTCTGCTAAACGATCACGTCAGACGGAGACTGAGGACTGAGCTTTGGGTTTAGCAAGGTGGAGGCCGTGGACGACCTTCAGCAGTTTCAGAGGAATAAGAAGAGAAATTTTTCTACAGAAAGGATAGTAAAACCTCAATGATTAAAAAACAATGGTTCAGTGCCTAGCACTAAACTTTTAGGGAGGGAAGAAGGAAGAAATGATAGTGTCTTTGGCATTTAAGGGACAAACTTGTGTGTAAGCCAAACAGAGATGTTCTGAGTGTGTATAAGCCTTTTCCTCATGACTCAACAGATTATGCTAACTTACTGACTTTTCATTCTCTGTCCTGAATAAAACTTAATCTCTTAAATGGAGGGGGAAAAAAAATCAAAGGTCACCACCAGCAAATAAGCCACTACTCATGTGAAACCTGGACTTAATTCATTACATGAAAGGGATGCTTGCAACACTCTTCTTCAACTTGAAAGCCATTGCTTTAACAATGGATTTTTGCTTTTAATGTTGTTACCACACCTTTGAAACAACAATACTGGGATATGCACACTGTCCTTTTTCAGTGTTCAGTCCAAAGGGGCCAGACTTCTACGTTCAAGGCCAAGCCTGCTGTTTCTATCATCACACACTCCGTCTCCCATAAAATCATCTCCTATCACCAGAATTCCTGCCAAGTTACCCATTTAGAACTGTCTTTCTTTTTCACACACAGTCTTATGCAGAATGCAGAAGAGAGGATATACTTAGACTCATCAGAAAATTTTCTGTATTTCAAAAATGGAAGCTCTGCCTCAAGAATTCTTGAACAGAACCTTCTCACCCCTTAGCAATTAACTCTAGTCAACTGCTTGTTTCACCAGTTAAAATAGAAGATAAATATATTTCCAGGAAAGGACATTATATTTACACTGCTTATCTTCTGCTTTGGTTCAAGATCATGGAAAGGACTAACTTTAACTACTATAGCTTTTAAAAAATACATATATATATATATATATGGAAAATTATAGTAAAACCTCATTATTTCAGATGCTAGTATTGTGAAAATACCAGTAATTCAACCTTTAATTGAAGATTGCTTTTGTAGCCTATTTGAGAAAGGGGCAGGGGTATTGCAAAGAAAATTAATAATATCAATATTAATATTGCTCAGAAAAGATAGTTAGCTTGCTTAAAAGATAAAGTATTTCAATATTATCCATTTGTTAAAGGAGAAATATCGGTACACTTGTTAGTATAGAAGGCAGTGCATATTTGTAAGACAGGTGTGTGTTCATGGGTTCATTCCCAATGCTTTCCTACACTTAAGAGATCTTGTAATTACAGATCTACCTTCACACACACACACACATTCTCACCTTCAGTCAGGCAAGTATATACAAACAGCTCACCAGCCTACATGTTTTATTTGCCAACGCCCACACCCCACCAGCAAGCAGGTCTACCAAATTAAAAAAATTATAAAGTCACTGATCCCCTTTGTGTCCACAACAATGGCCCCATCTATACCTGAGTCTTAAATGGACTATTCCCCAAAGCACTTTTTCATAATTACATAATTGCAATTTTAGCATTGTAAAATTAAAAGGGAAAGATAAAAACCACGTTATTTCTCGGTTGACTGAGAAGTACCCTACAGAAGAGATCTGCTTTTGCCCCACGCCTGCAGACTTCACCACAGAGTGGAATTGATCAGCATCCATGCTTAACAAACACAGTGCATAAAGATTTGTTCACTGAATTCCAAATAAATAATGTGCTTTCGTAAAATACCATTTTTAGAGGGGTTGTATAAGCAACCTGCAGAAGATGGGTGCTGAAGGCAGCTCCTCACCCAGTGCCAGTCTGAAAGGCATATATTAGGATTCTCACCAGACCGGCAGATGCGGAGAGCTGACAGATTGGTTGGCATTACCTCCCCTACTCTGGGTGCCTGTCTCATGCAATCTGCTCCCACGGGGCTGAGCCGTTGCCTTGTTCTAAAAACACCAACCACACACACACACCACCTCCAATCCTGGAAACTGAAGATCCCTACACTGCGGTAAACATTTGTTCTCTGAAGTTTTCCTAACTAAACTTTCAGAATTTGTAGTCATCACATGTTAAGAATGCACCAAATGCACAACATTCAGAAAATTTCCCCCACTGCTATCCACAATCGTTCGCAAATATTTGTTCAACAGTGAGCACGCCTGGCTTCATGTTGGCGTTATGGCCACAATTAAAGGTGCACAGTGACTCAGAGGCTGCGTCTCTCTTAAAGGACACAGAATGCGTGTGGAAAGCGGTGTCACCCGTACAAGTCTAGCAGTACAGTGAGGAGGAAAGAAGTCAGCGTGATTCACTCTGCCCGGGAGGCTGCGGGATGCAGTGCCATCGCAGAAGTCACATTTGAGCTGGCTTCTTAAGGATAAGGAGGCATTCCCCAGGGGAGAAGGGCAGAGAGCTACCAGACACCCCAAACCCCTGACACCTTTTTGGGAATCTGAAAACCTAGAATGACAAAAGGAGGAGGCTTCAAGGGGACTGGGTTGAAATGATGTTTGGGCAGGACAGGTTTTGAATACTGTGCGTTTATTTTCCACTGAAACAATAAGGAACCACAAATGCTCATTAGCCGGGAAAGACAATCAAGTCCAGTGGCATGAAGAGGGGTGGGGCAGTTTAGAGGATGGACGGGAACAGGGTGAGGAAAGCAGGACTTGAAGAGGAGCGGTGGCAGGAGAAAGGACAGGGGTGAGAGGTGAGACGAACGGGCCTTTGGGTGTCAGTGGAGAGGACGAGGGGGGAGCTCAGGACGCATCCAGGATCCCAATCCCAATGGAGGTAACACAGACTTGCACAACCCCAGTGCAGGGCAAGCTTGGGTGCAGACGGGAGTTCAGCACTGGTGAGTCAGGGGGCGGCTCTAGGGTAGTGAGGAGAGGGGTGGGGTGGGAATGCCAAGGAACTCCAAGGCCAAAGTCATCAAAGCTGAAGTCAAAGTCGGCCAGTATGCAAACGGAGACAGCAGGAGAGAGGTGTGGGCCAGGAGTGGACAGAAGTGACAGAGCAACCAGACGTTAATGTGTTCCGGCTACTGATAGGGAAGAGCATAGCCCAGCTGGACTGAGTGGACCTCAGGCCGACGTTTTCAGTCAGAGGACCCAAGCGCCATTGCCCAACCTCTTCTTCCTAGAGGCAGATCCTCATTTTCCCGGTGTGGTAGTGAGAAGTGGCCCTGCGGTGACACGGGGGCTCTGCTGGGAGCCTATGAAAGCTCTCACTTTTCTGATAAAAGGAACAGACATAGTCAGTCTGCCTCAAATGAGAAAATGAGGCCAAGAGTTTCTGGGAGCCAGTTTGTCACCCACAAGCTGACAAAAAGCCAATACAGTAATGATGACAGGAAGTCAACACTTCAACCATAATAAGAAGATAGAAAGCCCCAGTGTCCAGAGGGCGACAGGGAACTTTGAGGCAAGAACCAAAGAAAAGCAGTATCAAAGGAAAACCAGGCTTCAGATGAGTCACGAGAAGGGGCTGCATGCTGAGGAGGAGCTGGGGACAGAGGCTGTGCCGCTGCTTCCCGCTTCCCCAGCCTGGCGCCCGGCGCACTGAAGGCACACGCCACACGCCTGCCAGTCCAATCACAGTTACTGTGTGACAAAGCGAACATCTTAAAGAAAGGCAGCAGAGCGGGGTGGCCTCTGTAAAAATGAAGAGCTGAAGAGGATGAGGACGTAGTAGGCTGGTCACCTAGTCTGTCCCTTGAACAGAGGTCTCTGATCACAGTGAGGACAGAAGAATATGCCGGCTGAAGGGGAGGGCGAAAGGCTACCTAACTGTGCTCTCTGCAGCATCAGACCCCAGATTCTGGGGAAAGACAGAAGTATTGCCTGGAGCAAACATAATCTGAGGCACTATGTTGGCCTGGGCACTTTGGAAGGGTCCACAAGTTCGTTTTGGGAGCCCCAAGTTCTTAGTACTGTGCAAGAACACAGTCTCACCTTCAGAAGCCCATAGCTCTCTGCCACCCAGGTAAAGTGAGGTTTATTCTGCCCGGCTCAGAGGAAAGCCACAGAGCCACCAGAATCTTCAGTCACCTGATTCTTCAAGCCTTACAACACCAGAGTCCCAGAATGCCTGACTACAGATAGATTTCACCGGTGAGGACCAATCCCAACAGCAGGACGGCAGGCATTGGACAAGAACTAGCGGGCTGCAGGATTCCAGGGCAGGTATCCTTGAGAGGTGTTGCTGCTTTAGCAAGCGTTCTGGGTAGAGAAGGATAGCCTGGCAGCCAGAGAAGGTCCACGGTTGGAGACAACTTGCCCTCTGATAAGTGCTCACAGGATTCCCCACAAAACCTGCCAGCCTTCTAAATGTTCCTGCAGCCTCCTTTCCGCCAAGAATACCCTCTCCCTACACTACCCCTTCCTTTCCTCTGCCTCCCTGGACAAGTTCACTAAGTAAACTGAATGATACCTTATGTGGTCTTCCTACACACAGCTGTATATATAACTTTATATAAATAATATAAACACATGCACATGTCAGATCACGTGGAGAAGGAAATAAAGTTAAACTGTCCTCATGCACCGAAGGCGTCCATAGCACAGGAGTAGTACCGCTCTGTTTCCAATACTGAGATATATTTTACATTGTTTAAATAATGCCTCAAGCCAGCAACCTCGAGGTTTTGAACCCGAGTCCTCAGCATCCCAGGTTGATGCTCTCTATCCACTGTGCTATCACCTAGTCAGGCCCTATGCTGTACTTTACATTCTGTGACTATTTAGTAACCACCAATTTGCTCCACTTGAAAGAGTAACATTTTTGATGTTAAGTTTTAAACATATAATTCCAAGACTGTCTTACCACATTACTGGAGAAGCTAATCTAACTTTCAATAGACTAAGATTGTATCCCAGTTAAAACCACATTCAACACTTGTGCTCTGTACTAAGTTCTACACATGTGACCTGGTGGAAGTGAAGCCCTCACAAGGGACAGCACCACCTACTGACCACACACTAAAAATACAGTCTCATGGTCCATGAGCATATTCAGGCAGACAGGCTTATGGCTTTGAGATAACGTTGATTTCATATGATCTGATTTTTAACATTTTTGCAGGTTTTATATAAGTAAAGTAGGGATAAAACTATAAACACTGGCAAAGTATTCTACCTTTTTTCATTCTTTTAATGTTACTTCATATATCTCTATTACAGGAAATTTGTTAAAACTTTATTCACTCACTGGCTCATTAAATGCACGCTTATTGGGCACCTCCATGTGCCACATGGTGTGTCTGGCTATAAATGTATAGTTAAGATCACCCTGGTTGGGAGGCTGGGTAAAAAAGCTGAAGGAATTAAGAAATAAAAATTGGTGGTTACTAAATAGTCACAGAATATAAAGTACAGGATAGGGCTGACTGGGTGATAGCACAGTGGATAGAGAGCATCAGGGATGCTGAGGACTCAGGTTCAACACCCCGAGGTTGCTGGCTTGAGCATGGGCGCATCCGGCTTGAGTGTGGGCTCCTCAGCGCGGGGTCGCTAGCTTGAGCATGGGATCACAGACATGACCTCGTGGTCACTGGCTTGAGCACAAGGTCACTAGCTTGAAGCCCAATATTGCTGGCTTGAGCAAGAGGTCACTGGCTCAGCTGGAGCCCTTCAGTCAAGGCATGTATGAGAAGCAATCCACAACTAAAATGCCACAACTACGAGCTGATGCTTCTCATCTCTGTCCCTTCCTGTCTCTCTGTCTCTCTCTCCCACTCACTAATAAATAGATAGATAGATAGATAGATAGATAGATAGATAGATAGATAGATAAAATACAGCATAAGGAATATAATCAATAATATTGTAATAACTATAAATGGTATCAGGTAGATCCTAGACTTATCAGGGATCACTTCATAAGCTATATAAATGTCTAACCACTATCTTGTACACCTGAAACTAATGATGTTGAATGTCAACTGTAATTGAAGAATTTTAAAAACATATTAAAATAAAAAGTAAAATGACTAGCCTGGCCCCTTGTTCTTTTGAAGATTACTGTATTTCTAGAATCTGACCACCTCTCTTCACCTCCACCATGAACAGCCTCGTCAGAGCCAACTGGACTATTGCACAAGCCTCCTCACTGGCCACCCTGCTTTCACTCTCTGCCTCCACAATTTCTCCTCAACAGAGCAAGAGGGTGCCCTTTGTGACCTAAGTCAGATGCCAACCCTGCTCTGCTCTAACTCCCAAACCTCAGCTCATCCAAAGTCAAATCCAAAGTGTTTCTTGCCTGAGATCTAGCCTCCCCTCTCTACCTCTGTCCCTCCCAACCCCCACCATCCCACCACCCACCCACACTGTCCTCCCTGCTCCTTCTCAAACTTAAGAAGCCTCGGGACGTTAGCACTTGCTAAGTCCCTCTGCCTAAACGCTATCCGCCCAGAGACCTGCACACTCCCTCCTTCACTCCCTCCAGGTTTTCACTCTGCCCACCTCACACCATGGCAACACCTGGCCCTCCATGCTGGCATCCCTTATCCTCCTTACCCTGGCTTGCTCTTCTCCATCCTACTTGTCACCATTAGATAGGCTGCATTTGGTTTTTGTTGTCTTACCCAACTAGATTTCTAGCTCCATGAGGGCAGGGACTTGTTTTGTTTACCACAGAACCTCCGGAGCCTAAAATAGTGTACAGACAATCCCCGGGTTATGAACGAGACAGGTTCTGTGTGTTTGAAAATGTTTAAGTATTTATATGTACAGAAAGGTAGAAATAAATACTATGTCAAGACAAACATTTAAGCTGTATTCAGTAGGTAAAGGTACCTGTTCCAATTTACATACAAATTCAACTTCAGAACAAACCTATGGAACCTGTCTCGTTCATAACCTGGAGACTACCTGTGCCTTGTCTGTTGATTGAAGAAAACCTCCTTTGCTTCCCTGAGTACCTCTCTCCCTCTCCAGGTCCCTGGTTCCTGAGGACGGAGGAGCAGCCAGGCACTAACCCCATAGTCCAGGACAAAGAGCGTGTCCTGTGTGTGTGTTTAGGACAGGTAGGCTCCATGGGGGTATGGCTGTGCAATCCCACAGGGCTCCACGCTCAGAGGGGCTTGTGCTTGGCTTAATGCTCTGTAGTAGAACTTCTGTCTCGCAGTAGACCCCACATATCATGTAGCTGGTCCTGTTCTGGGGTTTTGGGGTCAGAGATGTGTGAGTAAAATAGCCCACTGAGAACCACCAGAAGATGAAGAGCTCCCATGGTGGATGACCCTTTTGGCCAGTCACAGCCACCAGCTAGTGCATTACTAACAATCCAAGGCCCCTGAGACAGACGGGACTTTTGCTGTCAGGCGAGGACAGCCGACCCTTCTGTGAGCTGAAGACTGTTCCCAGCGATTCTCTCCCCTGCAGCTGTCTCACCCCACCGCCCTTTCTACCAGGCCACACGTGGGATCCCTCTCCTCCAGGGTCAATGTCAACAAGTGGCAAGAGAGAGAGGCATGACAACAGGATAAAACTGTAAAATTAACTATTCTAGAGCTTTCATTTAAAATAGACCAGAGAGCTCCATTTCAGTGGGAAAAACAGATGGTCTGTGGTTTTAACTGAGCTACTGATGGGAGAGGAGGAGGGTACTGAGCCCAGGGAAGAGTGACTGCAGAGCGGGCAGGGAATGGATACACCTCTGAACACTTAGCAACTGCTCTGGCCCAGCTCAGGGGACCAACACACGGCTTCTCCTGCTGCCCCGGGTTTTGGTGAGAGAAGTGGCCCTGGGGACAGCCAGAGCAGAGGGTGTCTAGCTGACCCCTGCTGGCTCACAGAGGAAGTGTCCCTGTGCTCCTGGCTGGCAGGGCCTTGTGGGGTTTTTCCAGAAAGACACATACGCACAAAATAAACAAGATTCCAGGGCGTGGGGGAAGTGGTGAGAGGTGGGAATGCTTTCAGACCTGGCTCTTGAACAGAGTAGTTACTTGGTGACGCGTGTGGGACCCAAAGGGGGATAGAGTGGCTCACACTTCCAGAGAGGGGCTAGAATGATCTCAGACAGTGTCAACTCTGAGACCCCACGTACCTAAGACTGGAGGCTGCAGTCCCGGGACAGAGCAACATGAAACTTGTAAGATGTTGACTTTGCCTCTGAGTCTGCCTTCACCCTCCCACCCCCAGAAGGCAGTCATGGGGAAGGGTCAGACAAAAATGCCACTTTTTACATTTGTGAGGCAGCCATGTTAGGCCTGCTCGCAGGTTTCCCAGCTGCAAGCACTTTACTTGATTAGTGCAGAGGCACGTGTGTGTAGCCTATATACACACGTGCTTCCCCTGGGTGGCCATTCTCCCAGACCGCTCTGCCACCACCGTGAGGTTCCGGTTTCCTTGCTCCCTTGCCCTTACTATGAATAGAAGATTATCCTTTGTCTGTTAGCTCTTTCCCTTTTTTGTTTATTTACTCGTCTGTCTTTGCAAGCCTCCAATAAATGGGTATGGCCTGACACTTCCTGGCTCCACAGTTTCTCTACCGTCTGCCGGAATCCAATGTGGACTCGCCTGGCCTTGGCCACCAGCATTACATCTGGCGTAGTGGGCAGGGTTTGGAGCAGATGGGTATGGAGCCGCCGACACCCTTGAAGGGTGGGGTAGAGGAGTGGTCACTATTCTCCAGCGTATGGTTTCCTGTAGCTGTTCTTTTGGGGGCCGTAGGCTGGGTGTTTTTTACAGCCCTGTGAGAGGAAACCGAGAGCTCTGTGCGAGAGGTAGCCTGAGGTCAGAAGCTCCAGGGTGAGCTATGGAGCAAGCAGCAACAACGACTTGAGCTAGAATGGTCACTGGAGAAAGAGCTGCAGATCCAAGAATTGCAAGTCAGACTGCAGGCTGAGAACCAGCCACAGCATGAACTGGAGCGAGCACTGCAGAGGGAGGCTGACCGGGTTCGAGAGTTTCATTGTGAGATGTAGGCAGAACACCAGTGGCGCCTGGAACTGGAGCAGTCTCTGAAGAAGGAATTGTCTACGGCCATACCACCCTGAACGCGCCCGATCTCGTCTGAAGAAGGAATTACAGGTTTGCAAGTTGCAGTTTGCCCTGTTAGAGAAACAACTGCAGGTTCAAGAGTCAGCTTCAGGCTGAGAGCCGGCAGCCACAGGAGCTGAAGCAGGCGTAGAAGAGGGAGCTGCGTTCCTGCCGGCAGAGCGGCTCTGAGTTGGTGGGAGCAGGTGTTTCCGACTCCTCCTCTTCTGAGGGGGAGGTTTCAACTGCACCTGCTGTTCCTAGACTCAGAGCCCAGCCCGTGGTCACCAAGAAGGTAAAATCCCAGCAGCAAAGAGTCCCTCGGGGGCAACCACAGCCTCTTCCACAGATAGTGGAGCACTCTGTGGTCCAGCCCTACACCCAGGCAGAGATGATGGAGTTGGGGGCTCAGTTCAGGCATAAACCCATGGAGCCACTGGCAGCCTGACTACGGAGGTTGTGGGATGTAGGGGTGGATGGTATCACGCTTCCAGAGCAGAGATGGAGAAATTGGCTGCCATTACCACACAATTCTCCTTGAGGCAGCATCTTCAGAACTGCTCTGACAACCCAGGAAATGATACCCTATTAGAATAGGTGATGGCCGCCATGCATACAGACTGGCAGAATGCTTGCTGGGGGCAATAAGTTGGTGGCAATGCTACAGTGAGTTAGTAAAAGTCCCTTCAGGAACTAGGTATGAAGAATGCTACTCTCCACCCTGGGTCCCATAGACCAGACTAGGAAGTGTTGACAGCCGGGATGCAGGATCTTCTCATTTGTGGTGCCCCATCAGCCCTTTTCGGGTCACTAGTGGCTCTCCTGGGCCCCTATGTGGGACAGCCTATCAACGCAGTTACACAGATGGTCGCAGATTTGGGGGAGCTGGAGGTAGCACGAATCACAAAGCTGTGAGGGCTGCTGCCCATGCTGCCCCCCGCCACAACTAGCAAGAGGAATGAGCCTGTGAAAGTTACCCAAGCACAGATGTGGGTAGATTTAATCACAGCTGGGGCAGATGAGGAGGAATTGGATGGCAAGCCTAAGAAGGTTCTTTTGGAGCTTTGGAAGCAGCTCAAACCAGGACAGAGATTCCAGCTGCTGAGACAAATAGCCCCAGCAGCTACCAATAAAACGGTTGGTGCACAGCCAACACAGTTACAAGATTATATGATGGAGACCGCTGAAGGAGAGGAGGACCCCCAAGACCTGCTGTTCCTGTTTGAATAGGGGGAAGGCCGAGGGACCCATCTAACAGGGACAGGAGGGGACCAGAGGCCATACGTGGAACTGGCTATTTACTGGTCCCCTTCTGACATTAGAAGGTAATAGGTGCTCTTTTTTTTACAGCAACAGCAGCAGCTGAGAGAACTGTTACGGTGACACAAGCCTTGAATGTGTTTGACCCTGCCAGGCCCTGTGAGCTTATTGAGGGGTTTGAATGGGGCTTGTGGCGACAGCACACGATGGAAAGGTGCTGAGGTCTGTTAATAAAGAGCTGTATGGCTAGTGGCCTGTAATGGACCTTTACCTCGGTGATTTGCACAGACAGCTGAGCTGTCTATCGTGGACGGACTCTTGAACTACAACCAGAGAGGGTACTGGCTCCCTTGATGGATGGACATGCCACTTTTGGACAGTATAAGAGACCCTGATGGGGGGCCCGTGGTACGTGTGGAGGCCTTCCTGCACTGCTTCTCATCCAGTTGCAGAGGTGCACCAAGGACACTTTTGTAATTATAGTGTAACTTGCTGTTGCTGTGGTCTGTTTCCTGTCATGTAGATTGTGAAGCGAGCCTCGGCATTACAGTGAATTTTAGAGGAAACAAAGGAAAGAGAAGAAAACTAAATGGGGAAAGTGGGGATTGAGCCTCTAAAATCTTCACACGGTTTTAATTCTTTAAAAAAACTATTAATGCTGACCCGGCGGTGGCGCAGTGGATAGAGCGTTGAATTGGGATGTGGAGGGCCCAGGTTCAAGACCCCAAGGTCACCAGCTTGAGCACAGGCTCATCTGGTTTGAGAAAAAGCTCACCAGCTTGGACCCAAGGTCACTGGCTTGAGCAAGGGGTTACTTAGTCCATTGAAGGCCCACGGTCAAGGCACATATGAGAAAGCAATCAATGAACAACTAAGGTGTCACAACGAAAAACTGATGATTGATGCTTCTCACCTCTCTTCGTTCCTGTCTGTTCCTATCTATCTCTCTCTCTGACTCTCTCTCTCTGTCTCTGTAAGAAAAAAAAAAACTATTAATGAAGGGAAAGAATAAAGCCTTTATTACACTTTTCCTGTGCAGACTGCATGTCAGGATAGCCAAATGTTGATGAGAGAAGTTTCTTTTTATAAAACGTATTCTAGCTAAGCCACAGAAGCAATGATAGAATTGAAATACAAGCGCTTAGCCACTTCAATAAACTCATGGGTTGAGAGAAGAATCAGGGTTGCTCACTGAGAAGGAGCATTTTGATACCACCACACCACCTAGGAGGCGTTTCTCCTCTACATTCAAGCCTACACTTTTAGAGCTGACAGTTTTATGGAGATACAGAGAACAGAGGAACATATTAAACATCACGGGGAAGCAATCGGCAAAATTCAGACTGTGAGCAAACTCTCTCTTGGATAAATCACCCATTTCAACAAAGTGCAAGGAAAAATAAAGAGCGTGAGGGAAAAATCTGTAGATGAAGATTTAAGAAGCACCCCAACCAGGTGCAACATATGGACCTATTAAAAGATCCTGATTCAGACTAACCAGCTGTAAAATTAAAAGTTTATAATAAAGCCAGTAAAATTTGATGGGATATTTTATAATATTAAGAAAATGCTGCTAAATTTTTAGGTGTGAAATGGTATTCTGGCTACTTATAAAAGAGTTTTTATATTTCATATATACTAAAATATTTATATTTACATATGTATTTATAAATATATTAACATATAAAATATATAACATCTGGCATTTGCTTCAAATTAACCCAGTAGGGAGGTGGGGTTGTTTTCAATATTTTTTAATTTGATTTTTGAGAGAGAAAGAGAGAGGGGAAGAGAGGGAGGGAGAGGGGAGAAACATTGATTTATTCCACTTATTTATTCATTCATTGGTTGATTCTTGTATGGGCCCCAATCAGGAATCGAATCCATAACCTTGGTGTATCAGGACAATGCTCTAACCAACTAAGCTACCCGGACAGGGCTTGTTTTCAATATTAACATAATAGCAAAAACTAAAATAAAATCAGAAACATTTAAAAATAACTTTATAATTTTCCTTTACATGGGTCTTCCTACACATATTTCACTGATAACCAAGGGCTCTGTGAGTTGGAGGCATTTAAAAAGCCTTTGACAAACAGATGATTTCACTCATATGGGGGGTATAAAACTGAAATTCATAGATACAGCAGTACGGTGGTTAGCAGAAGGAAGCAGGGCTGGGGGGCAGTAAAAGGTAGAGGGGGGTCAAATCTATGGAGATGGAAGAAGATTTAATTTTGGGTTGTGGGCTCACAATGCAATATCAATATACATGTCATGTGTCATTGAAATCTATACTTGAAACTTACGTAATCTTTTAACCAATGTCACCGACAATAAATGTAATTAACAAGTTAAATTAAAAAATAAAAAGCCTGTGACATAGGTCATAATAACAATAATAATAATGATAACTAATATTGATAACCTGTAGTGAAAAAAAAGGAGTCACTCGCCACAAGTTCATATCACTTCTGCCTCTCTCTCCCAGCTCCTGGTGAGCTGCTGACGACTTGGGCACCATGTTTTATTTTATTGTCCCTATCCCAGGTCCTAGCATGACACCCAAGCACCTGGCCGCATGCCAAATGACCAAATGAGGAGAAAGGGAAAACATGGAAATGTGGGGGTAGGAAGGGACTCCAATGCCTAAAGCAGTGATTAGCATGCCAACGCCAGCCTTGAATGTGCTTGGATGTGCCAGGGAATGGTGGGATGCAAGAGTCCACTCTACCTGCCTGAAGCCAAGATGATAACCAATACAGGAAAACCAGAAAAATAACAGCCAGCAACCGAGGGCATGCTGGGTGCCCTTTAACTGGTTTGGTCTCTTTTCTGCACAATGAATTGTACATCCCCAGGTGAGTCTGGGAGCTCAAGGGCCTTGAAGGAAAGCGAGCTTGATCCACCAGGACCAGCAAAGAGCTCATGTCCTAAGGGAGGCTGAAACCATGTCCCTAGGATGGGGCATCAGCACCTCCTCTGGGAGCTTCCACCCCTTGCATCAACGTCTCCCTCTCTCAGTGGGCAATAAAAAGTGCATAAGAAACCTTTTGGAGGAACATAGGAAAGCAGGACATCAGTAGCTGTGTGGCAGGAACAAACATGACAGTGACAAAGTGATCGTGGGGAAGGCAGAGCAACCACGTGGCAAGTTTTTCATGTGAACATCCTGAAAACCTACACTTCTCTAAACCTCAGTTCCAAATTGTTCTGCAAGTTTTCCCTCTCGGCGTGTGCACAGAGCCATGTCACTCCAGTCCACAGCTTAACTCCTTGCACATCCGTAACTCCACCTAAAGCAAAATCAGCTGAAAGCACCGTGAGTGTCATTATTCCTGGCATTCTCCAGCCTAGGCCATGAGCAGCAGCAAGAGCTTCTGATGAGACACTGAGCCTTGGGAATGAACCAAAAGCGACCTGGATAAACAGAGCCACTTGGGCACCAACTGTCTTGCTGCTTGCTTGCCGGCCCTGCTCCTGGCGCCAGGCAGACCCTTAGCTGCCTCATGGTGGGGAGGGCTTGGCTGCCTTCCAAAGGCCTTGTGCTTACACAGGCAGAAGGGCCAGGAACAATGGGTTGGGTTTTTCTTTTTTTTTTTTCTTTTTCCTCTTTCCACACCTTTTTTTTTTTTTTTTTGGCATTCCACATTTATTTTGTATTAGTGTCAGGAGTGCAACAGAGAGGTTAGACAGTCACATACTTTACTAAGTGTTTCTAACATATGCCCCCAATAGTTCCAGTACCCAGCTAGCACCTTATGTAGTGATTGCAATATTGTTTTGGGGGTTTTTTTCTTTG
Organism: Saccopteryx bilineata; assembly: GCF_036850765.1. NCBI lineage: Eukaryota > Metazoa > Chordata > Mammalia > Chiroptera > Emballonuridae > Saccopteryx > Saccopteryx bilineata. The sequence continues at coordinate 71,186,718 of NC_089492.1, read as the reverse complement.
TAGTGAGAGAAACAGACAGACAGGAAGAGTGAGAGATGAGAAGCATCAACTTGTTGCGGCCCTTCAGTTGTTCATTGATTGCTTCAAGGTGATCGTCAGCTGCTGAGGGTTGCTTCACCCATGGTCACACCTTTCTCTCAACAGCCCACATTCAGTAACTGAGCAAGGCAGGGAAATAAAAGGCCCAGCTTTTTGGGCTCAGACAGGACATACAGAAAATATAAATATTTGCTCCTGGGATTGCTACGGCTCTGCCAGGCCGATCTTGCCCACTACCCTCTGCTTCCAGGCACCTTCCTTTTATAGGTGTTGATCCTTAGTCAATCTTCACCAAACTGTCTCAGCATCTGCTCCCAGAGAATGGAACTTGGCACAGTTCTCTTCCTTCCTTTCCATTGCCATTCACAAAATATACGAAGACACGACGGCTTACTGGATATTTTAAAGTACTCCTGTCAGCATCCCCACATTCATTTCTCAAGAGCAAAAATTGTTAGCCAAACATTCTCATTTTCACTAAAAGGAATTTCTGATCAACTGAAATCAAAAGACATAAAACATATATACAACATATCTTAACCTTGCCACCTTATTTTCTAAAATAGCTAAACTATTTCTTTTTCTAATTTTGTTATTTGTTATTTTCAATCACAGTTGACATACAGTATTGTATTAGTTTCAGGAGTATACTCCAGTGATTAGACTTTATATAACTTATTAAGTGATCATCCCGATAAATCTAGTACCTCTCAAGACACCATACATAGTTACTAAAGTAGTATTGACTATAGTCTCTGTGCTCTACTTTATTATTTTTTTTTATTCATTTTAGAGAAGGGGGAGAGAGAGGAGGGGGAGGAGCAGGAAGCATCAACTCACATATGTGCCTTGACTGGGCAAGCCCAGTGTTTCGAACCAGCGATCTCAGCGTTCCAGGTCAACGCTTTATCCACTGTGCCACCACAGGTCAGGCTATATTCTCTGTGCTCTACTTATGTCCTCATGACTATCTGTAACAACCAACATGCATTTCGTCATCCCTTCACCTTTTCCACTTATTCTCCCACCTCCACCCCCTTTCTGACAACTGTCAAAATGTTCTCTGTATCTATGAGTCTGTTTCTGTTCTGCTTGTTTGTTTATTTTGATTTCTACATTCAACTGTTGATAGATACATATTTATTGCCATTTTATTGTTCATATTTTAATCTTCTTTCTCGTCTTAAAGAAGATTTTAAAAAGCTAAACTATTTCATATACATTGCTATTAAATTGCTGACATCACCAAAATAAGCCACCAAAAAAAAAAGTCTAGATTTCTAAGAAGACTATTGTTATATATAAATTATAATAAATTCATTGATCTCTTTCTTTGTCCAGGGCCCACTTGAGAAACCACAGGTTCAAAATGAACGCATTAAAACTCAAAACCTGTCCTAGAGAGCTTGGGCACATAAAGAAAAAAACTGGCTGACCTAAAGCTAACTCAACTGCATCTTCTGGATAAATGACTGGAGCAGCCGCTTCCCCTCTACAATCTCATTTTATGCACCTATAAATCAGAAATGATGACACTTCCTACTTTACAGGGCTGGTGTGAAGACCAGTGACATGCTAGAGGAGACAGTCCCTGGGACGCGGTTCCATGCCCACAGCTGTACACCCATGCCGCTCTCTCTCACGCATGTTGCTCACCTGACTCACCTTGCTTGTGGGAAGAAGCTGCTGAACCGGAACTACTCCATTTTCCCTCCCCTCTGCCCACCTCTCTCACTCCTGAGTCAGGTTTATGTTTAGGTCCTTGACAGAGGCCCCAGGCAGCCACGGGAGGTAAAATGTCAGTGTGTACCAAAACCTTTTCCAAGGAAAACATATATGCCAATTCAGCCTCGTCCATTTTCAGATGTATTTGAAATAAACCATCCTGGAAGTCAACAAAGGACCACTGTGGAAGTTTAATTTATAATGGCAGAACAGTGGGGAAATAGGCATCAGAAGACTGATTAGAGTATATCTTAACCATATGGTGGATTATTGTGCATCCATTAGAATGCATAGAGAATGGTAAAGGAGCAAATAAATTGCAAGAAACAGGCCTTTCACAGACGAGGAAATATATGTGGCCCATAAAAATATGAAAAAACCTCTAACTTCATTAGGACTTACAGAAATGCAAACCAGTATTGTGTCAAGATACAATTTTATACCCATTTGTTTGGCAAAATTTGGAAGTTGACAAGATCACCTGTTAGATATAATGTTACAGAGTTAACTGGTACAATCTTTTGGAAAATTGCTTGGCCTTACCTTGCAAAGTTTAATATTCACACACCTCCCAACCCAGTAATCCCATTTCTGGTTAATATAACCCAAAGACAGGTCTGCACTTCACTTGGCACTTGTATATGTGAGATATACATAATACCATTTAGCAATGTCTGCAAAGCAAAGAACTGGCAGCAACCCAGGTGGCCACCAACAAGATAATGGTTAAATAAATTGTGGCCTATGCATGTAATGCAGCATGGGCATTGCAGAGAAAATTAACTACTGCTACACGTAGTATGGATATTAGAAACAACGTTGAAGAAGAAAAGGCAAGTGACAGAGACTATCATTTATATGTACTCAAAACAAGCAAAGATAAGTAGTGTCATTCTTTTTAAAAAAAAAAAAACACATTTTATTTATTGATTTTAGAGAGAGAGAGAGAAGGGAACATCAACTCATTTCTCACAGGTGCCTTGACTGGGCAAGCTCTGGGTTTCAAACCAGTGACCTCAACATTCCAAGTCGACGCTTTATCCACTGTGCCACCACAGGTCAGGCTGAACAATATAGTTCTTATACAGACATACATTAGAGCTAAAACCATAGTTTCACTATACATGGTGGTCCTTGGAGTGAGACGTAGGCGAGTGGGATAGAGAAAGATAGATACAAGTTGTTGGTCATACTCTAGTTCTTGGATTGGGTGGTGGGTGCATAGTATTCATTATAGAACTATGTTTGACAAGTATTATTGATGTTTTATATAACCTTTTGTATATATCAACTTTTTTATTACGAAAGACTTTGTGGAGGCAGGTGGGTTCAATTCTGAGGTGGCTGGAGGAAGATTGGTTGGAGGGCCACACCCCGAAGGATTAACTCTGTTTGCAGTATAAAATATGAAAGAAGAAAGACTATTTAGGTACTATTTTCTAATGCTATGAAAACATCTTTCTGTTTCTTCTCACCCTGTTCCTGCATATTTCATAAGCTTTATTTCTCAAAACAAAGAAAAAAATCTTTGCAAGGCAATTGATGCTATGTGAGCTACTTCCTGCCAAGTCTCCCATGAGTGACACTTCTGAGCAGCTGAATGGCCTCAGTGTACAGGGACACAGCCCTCGTTCTGGAGCGCAGCGGCCTGGCTCCAAAGCGCGCCTGACTACGACGTGCGAGCTGGGCCACCAGAGCCAGGGTACTCAGTGTCTCCGTCTCATTTTTGTCACATTGAAAATAGGGATGATAGTAAGAGTCCTACCCTATTTCACCAATGTGAGAATTAAATTATTTACTTGTGTATTAAAATGCCTGACACTGGACGTTCAGTAAGGAAACAGTCATTTCTGGCAGCATGAACAACTCTCCTGCTAAAAGCAACCCCCAAACAGGCTGTTTAAAATATTTTTATATTTTTAGAATGCATCCATAAACCAGCCAGAAAAAAAACTACTTGTCTCCTGATTTTGGTCTCGAGTACCAGAAGCTTCTTGGAGAAGAAAGTAATTCTAGAAATAAGACAGGGAGGGTACAAGGTGAGCCTGGGACTTTTATGTAGTGCTCATAAACAAGAACATTTTCAGCAATTAATTAAATCATTACAGAAGGGCACAGGAGTGTGTTGAAGGGGATCTTAGTGTCCTAATAGTGATAATATAAGCAACAAAGAGAATAATGATTATGGTTGAATGACATACTATGACTATAAGTGTGGGCACAAGTAGGTTTACAGTTGTGAGTCTACAAAACACAGAGTTTATTCCTGTATTATTCTTCACATATTAATTACTATATTATTTATATTATTAACCTACTTTTGCTCAGCCCTGTATATAAAAACCCAAAACTACATTATATTTGTTTCCCATAAGATTGGCCAAAAAAAGCATCAACTCCCAGCTTGCAAGATGCTATTGTGGGCATAATTCACCAAGATGTATATGTCTGATATGCTCACTTCTGTATGCATGTATTATACTTCTATTCAAAAATCAATAAATAACACACCACACACAAACGCCAGTCCCCTCCCTCACTCTGCCCTTTCTCCAGAAAACCTTCTGTCCGTAGCAATGGGAGCGCAGACAGGGAACACACGAGCTCTCATGTCTTGCTAGTGGGAGTATAAATTGGTACAACTGTTTTGGAGAGCAATTTGGCAATATTAGCAAAGTTAAAAAATGCACAAGATTTCACCCAAATAAAAAGACACAGGCGTGCAGTACCCATTCTTCTGTCCCCTCCCTAAACTCTGTTAGGATGTTGAGGTGGGGGAGCGGTGAAGCATTCAACAACAGCTCTAAAATTCCATGACCCTGGACACATTCATATGCTCAAAAAGTCTAACATAACAGAAACGATCGTTCTGCTCACAGCCCCGGGGACAGCATGTGAAGCAGGCCCGGCAGGCTGAGCACTGTCCCTCTGAAAAGGAGAATTCCCAGATAAAACAGTCATTAGGACGTGAAAAAAGCAGAACTCAAAACCTGGAAAGGAATTCAGACAGAGTTATATGAGGGGCAGCAAAGAGAGTGGGAGAGGGGATTGTCTTATAATTACTTCAGTACTTTTTGAAAGTATTTTTTATTGTGGTAATATATATAACATAACATTTGCCATTTTAACCATTTTTTAAATGTACAGTTCAGCGGCATGAGTGACTCACACAATGTTGTGCAACCATCACCACTATTTTCAAAACTTCTTTATCGCCCCAACCAGAAACTCTTACACAATAACCATTACACAATGACTCTCTCCCCACTCCCCCAGCCTTTCTGTCTCTATAAATGTGTTAACTCTAGGTACCTCATATAAGTGAAATCACGCAATATTTCTCTTTTTTGCGTCTGCCTTATTTCACTTAGCATAATATTTTTAAGATTTAATTATGTTGTATCACGTACCAGAACTTAATTCCTCTTCATGGTTGAATAATATTTTTAAGATTTTTAGTGAGAGGAGAAAGAGAAAGGGGGTTAGTGGTAGGAGCAGGGAACTTCAACTAATAGTAATTTCTTCTCATATGTGCCGTGACTGGGCAAGCCAAGGGTTTCGAACCAGTGACCTCAGCTTTCCAGACTAATGCTTTATCCTCTGCACCACCACAGGCCAGGCGAATAATATTTTATTGCATGTGTATACCACATTTTGTGTATTCACTCATCTGTTGTAGTTTTTTTGTTATTTATCAAAAAGAACCTAATGGACCCAGATGAGTTCACTTCTAGAAAATGGCAGAAACAAACCAAAACCACGCCCACCTGACATCAAAGTCTATGCCCCTTCCTCCAACAGCACCGCCTCTCAGAAGTATTGTTTACAGTGGTTTTTCTCACGGCTCTTAACTTTCATTAGCTATTGTTAATGACTATTTCTAGAGCGCATGATTTTTCATTTTGTGCTATCTCAACATAAGAAAATCTGGCTTTTACCAAAAAATAAATAATACGATAAGATTTTGAGATTCCTTATTTTACAAAGGGGACTACTAACATGATGTGATTCCTTTCAAAAGAAAGCTCTTTGGGTTCATTTAAAATGTGATTTAACTTATGAGAAATTAATATACCGAGAACATGAGCAAGAATAGAGAAGTGGGAAGGATTGGGTGTTCAAGGAAGAATGAGTAATCCCGTTTGGCAGGAATGCACAGTATAAACTGGGACGCGCTGGAGGTAAGTCTGGGAAGGTAATTTTAGCACAAATTACTTACACAGACATTCACATGTGACTGTGCCTTATTCGGCTGCATCTGCTTAGTCTCAGAAGTACCTAATCAAAAACACAGACACAAATCCAATGAAGAATGTATTTGCCTGACCAGGCAGTGGCACAGTGAATGAAGCATTGGACTGGGATGCAGAGGACCCACATTCGAAACCCCGAGGTCGCCAACTTGAATTTGGACTCATCTGGTTTGAGCAAAGCTAACCAGCTTAAGCTCAAGGTCACTGGCTTGAGCAAGGGGTCACTCAGACTGTTATATCCGCCCCCCCATCAAGGCACATATGAGAAAGCAATCAATGAACAGCTAAGGAGTCGCAATGAAGAACTGATGCTTCTCACGTCTCTCCCTTCCTGTCTGTCTGCTCCTATCTGTCCCTCTCTCTGTCTCTCTCTGTCTCTGTCACAATAAAAAAAAAGAATGTATTGATGAGGCCCTGGACAGTTGACTCAGTGGTAGAGTGCCTGGTGTTTTGAAGTCCTGGGTTCAATTTCCATCCAGGGCACACAGGAGAAGCACCCATTTGCTTCTCCACCCATTCCCCTCTCTTTTTTCTCTATCTCTCTCTTCCCCCTCCTGCAACCAAGGCTCCATTGGAGCAAAGTTAGCCCGGGCACTGAGGGAGGCTCCATGGTCTCTGCCTCAGGTGCTAGAATGGCTCCAGTTGCAACAGAGCAATGCCCCAGATGAGCAGAGCATCGCCACCTGGTGGGCTTGCCAGGTGGATCCCGGTAGGGTGCATGCAGGAGTCTGTCTCTCTAAAGCACATATCTTCATTTTACAGCTCCAAAGATTCTAAAATGTTTACCCCTTTATAGCCACCACTCAGATCAAAATACAGAACGTTGTCAGCATCCCAAAAGGCTACTTCAGACACTATAGTTAATACCCTCCAAAAAAACCCCACTATTCTGATATCAACACGGATTCCATTTCCTGTTTGATTTGGAACTGTCTGAATGGAATCATCCAGGTGCACTGTTGTATGTCTTCTCTCATTTTATGTCTGTGAGATTCACCTATATTGTTGCAAGTAGCAGTAGTTCATTTTATATTGCTGTATTGCACTCCATTGTATAAATATGTATATAAAAGAATACTTATGGCCTGACCTGTGGTGGCGCAGTGGATAAAGCATCGACCTGGAAATGCTGAGGTCACCGGTTCGAAACCCTGGGCTTGCCTGGTCAAGGCACATATGGGAGTTGATGCTTCCAGCTTCTCCCCACCTCTCTGTCTCTCTCTCCTCTCTCTCTCCCTCTCTGTCTCTCTCTCTCCCGTTCTCTCTCCTCTTTAAAATGAATAAATAAAATTTTTTTAAAAAAGAATACTTATATATTGTCATATATATATAGATACACCATATTATTATATATTTATATATTTTAATATATTTATATTATATATATGTTATATATAATATACACCCAGGGTTATAAATGACACATGGTGGTTAGCTTGAACATGTCCTGACGGTTTACACTCCTACAGTAACATAGGAGAGTGCGAATCGCCCCACACCTGCGCCCAACACCAGCCATTGTATTGTCCATCTCATTCATGTTAACCATTTGGGTGAACATATCATGGTATTTCATTCTGATTTTAATTTGCATTTTCCTGAAGATGCAGAACACCTTTCCACGTGCTTGTTTGCTATTAATTTATTCTCTTTTGTGAAGCGCCTATTCATGGAATGTAAATTTTACCCAAGAGTTCCTAAAGAAATAAAGCTGTGGGCTATATTAAATAACAGAAAATAAACCCTCCCCCCCAAAAAAAAATTCTCCTTAAATATCTTTGTTCTTCCTTCACATGGCAGTGGCTTCGTTTTTTTTCCTCTTTCCCATCTTCTCATAAAGATAAAAGAAAATATAACATCTTCTCAATTCTTCCTGCCCATACTCTCACTGAAAGTCCCTTCATGCCTGCTCTGAAAGGCAATAACTAATCAAACCTGACTCAGCAAAACAAAAATTGGTCCACACCTGCTGAGTCATAAGCTTCCAGCACGTGTCACTCAAACCAGGCTCTAAAGCTACTAGACTATCAACTCCTCCCATCAAACTCAAATTATCTTGACTATAATTTACTTGTTTTATTTCTCTCTGTTCTCCATGGAAGGAAGTTCTTGGTCAGTTTTGTTCACCATTGAATCTCAAGTGCTTAGAAAGAGCGCCTGGCACGAAAACCATTTGCTGAATAAATGGGAGATTTTTTTTTAACATACAGAGTACACTGTGAATGCCTGCTCAGCATCCAAGGCCTCTGTTGGAAACAACCCCAACTTCAGACTGAAGGTCCACATCTACCCAGAGAAGAACTCAGCTCCACCCCTGATTCTCAGAGTCCAGCAGGTAGCACAGGCTACTTAATCTAAACCTCATAATCCTATTTTCTGGCCATAGTCACTGCACTCCAATGTCCGCCAATGAGGCAAAGAGCAACACTCACTGAGAGATTCTAGAAAAGAGGTATTCTTACTCTTCTGAGAGACTTTCTGGAAACAATCTTCTCCTCTTCCCCCACTGCATCAGGAATCAGAATATGGAGTTAAATGTGTGTGTGTGGTCAATAATATTGTAATAAGCCTGCATGGCGATAGATGGTTACTAGACTCGGCATAGTGGGCCTCTTGGAAGGTTTATAAATGTGGAATCACTATATTGTACACCTGAACCTAATATAATATTGCATGCCAACTATAATTGAATTTAGAAGGAGACTATTGGGGGTGTAAATGGTGATGGGGGTGGCTGGTGAACACACAATGCACTGTACAGAGATGTGTTATAGAATTGGGCACCTGAAACCTGTATAATTATGTTAATCAGTGTCACCCTAATAAAATTCAATTTAAGAAAACGTATGGATAATGGAATTTGGGAGGCAAAGCAATGCCTTGCTTCAGTTTTTATTTTACGCAGGTTGCTAGAGGATTAGACACGAGTGAGACTAATGACTGAGAAATGGGTTAGAGGCTGGGAGAGAAACTGTGAGACCTGGACAAAGACGGTAGGAATAGGGATGTAGATCAGAATCCAAACATAGGAGACAGAGACTTCAGAGGGCTGAACTCACATGGTCAAGCCACCTTATGAATGTGAGGGATAAAGGAGAGGGAGGGCCCGGCCGATGCCCGCCTGGCAGCCACTGGCATTTTGGCTGAAATAGGGACCACAGTCTGCATTCCACTTTGGCAGATCGACCTTCAGGGGCTGTGCAATGCACACTTGTTGTTTGGCGGGTACAATAACATCCCACATGGTATTTTTAAATTTTTTAATCAATTGCCAACATTTTGTGATTAAATTTTTTTTGCATAAAAACCCACATATAACCCTTCTCTTGAAAAATCAGAAGATATAAACATATTGGACCAGTAATCCCATAAGATAAATTTAAATTTTCAATTGTCTTTATTCACCATAATCATATGCCTCTCTGTTATCTTATACCCAGGCTGCTCTGCCTGGGCCCATCCCATAGGAATCTGAATTTGCAACCTCTTCTGTCGATGCAATTGATGTCCTGGGAGTATCAGCCCCTGAATCAAGTTCCCATTATTCCCCTGTACCTGCATTTCTAGAACATCTAGAGCCCCTGCCCCCACCAAACCCTCCAGTCACCATGCTCCACCGCCTGCCTGGCCACTCTTCCCTTCCTCTGTAGTCGGGCTTTCTCCGTCCTAGAAGGAGTGCCTGGTTCCCAGGTAGACATACTATCTGTAAGCTCTCTGCTCCCATCCAGTATTTTCCCTTCCTTTCACTACCAGAGTGGTAGGTTTCTATCAGACCAGGAAATGGTCAGAAATGGGTCAGCCCTGTCAGGGCAAATTGGGTGAAGCTAAAGTCACAGAGTTCGGGTGCATCTGCTCATTCAGGGCTGCCACCAGCTCTTTAACTGAAATTATAATGGAGATAGTTATGTCCTACTTCTATTTTCTTTTCTTAACCACTGTTGCCTGCCACCCCCACCACCCTCCACCCTGGTGTTCACATACACATGCACATGCTCATGTGAGAGCCTCCTACTGGCCAAAGTTACCCATCCGCCAAAATCTCCCCTTCTTAGAAATAATCTCATCTCACCAGCCACATTACCAAGAATTTCCTTGTCCTTGTCTTTTTTCTTTCTTTCTTTCTTTCTTTCTTTCTTTCTTTCTTTCTTTCTTTCTTTTTTCACATTCAGTCTCTCTAAATGGCTGTATGAGTAAACTTTACTCAGACAGTACTTGAACTTGAAAACTCAGTAATTTGAATTTAGAAGTGAGTATGATTGAACAGTTAAGGATTTTGTCGCTGTGTTAGAGAAGCTTCCTACACTAGATGATTAATTGGACATACCTCTGCTTTGGGACAGCTCTGGTCAAATGCAGTTCTGAGCAGCCTCTGAATGATCTATCAGCAGGCATATACCCAACTTACACCAAGAGCAAAACCAGAGTCCCGGTTGTTGCATTTGTGTTGCTCCAAGGTTCTCTCCACACAGTAACTGGGCGTGTACCTTCAATCTGAAAACCTGCTGTTCTCATTAGCACTAATGTCCACATCAGGCCTGCTCATGATCACTAAGGAAATAGAAGCTCTTCATTTCCTTTGCCTTGAATTATTGCTTCCTCTCTTGGCTTTCAGAGTTATAATTGAGTCTTATACAGGAAAATGTGTCTTCCGCACATTGGCACATACTTGCTTATATTTAGAACAGCCCCCTCTTCTTCTCTCTGTTACCAATAACATCTTACAGGTCTTATGGGGGTTTTTTGTTTGTTAGTTTTATTTTGTTTATTGGTTTTTGTTTTTGTTTTAGAGAGAGAAAGACAGGAAGGAAGGAGAGAGGGGGAGGAGAGAGATGAGAAGCATCAACTCGTAGTTGCTTCATTTTACTTGTTTATTGATTTCTTATACATGCCTTTACTGGGAAGCTCAGCCTAAGCTAGTGACCCCTTGCTCAAGCCAGCAACCTTGGGCTTGAGCCAGCAACCTTTGGGCTCAAGCTAGCGACCTTGGGATCATGTCAATGATCCCACACTCAAACTGATGAGCCTATGCTCTAAGCTGGTGACCGTGGGGTTTTAAACCGAGGCCCTCAGTGTCCCAGGTCAAGGCTCTACCCACTGTTCCACCATCAATCAGGCAGGTCTTATGTATTTTTAAAAGAGCACTACTAACAGAATTGGTTTTGGTGGTTATGGTTTGATGAAAGTAATGGTAATGTGATTTAGCTTCATTCGCAAGAGTACTACAACAATATTTTTAACATAATGTTAAAAATAGTGATCTCTAAATCTCACCCCCTTACATATTTTAACTTGTCTATATACTTTTATTCAGTGCATCCTCATTAAATGTATTTTATATTTTTATGTTCTTAATATCATATATGATAAGCAAAACATCTGTACCTGGTGGTGGTTGGTGTGGTTGGGTGATTATGGGTAGGTTGACCATCATTAAACACCATCTTAATTAAACTAATTCATTTATCAATACAATGTTAATCTTTACTAATTGCTAAATCTCTTAAATATTTCTGTAAATAGAAATTTAAAATACCATCTCTGATATATATATTGTTTCTTATACCACCAAGCAATTAACTCAATCCTCCGAGAACACAGACCCAGTACCCTGCAAATTTAACACAGTTCTGACACTATCTACCTAGAGAGAGCATCAGGTCTCACAGACTAAGGCTCCGTTCCCCAAGGCTGCACTGTCTTCATTCAAGACGCCAAATGCAAGTACAGGTACTCTGACTCGTGCTTCTGACCAACCGTCTAAAAGTCAGGAGTTCACATGACCCCTTCCTTGGGTTCAATTTATTTGTTAGAGTAGCTCACAGAACTCAGGAAACCACTTTTCTTACTACATGACCAGTGTATTACAAAGGACGTGAAAAGATATGAGTCAACAGCCAGATGAAGAGATACATCAGGCAGAGTGACAAACAAAGGGGCTTCTGCCCCAGTGGAGTTGGGGGCCCGATATGTGGATACATTCTGATTCATCAATCTGGAAGCTCCCCAAACCCAGTCCTTTGGGGGTTTTATGGAGGCTTCGTTACATAAGTATGACTGATTAAATCACTGGACTTCAGTGATCAATTCAACCTCCAGCCCATCTCCCTTCCCCAGGGGTGAGGGGCAGGGCTCAAAGTTCCAATCTGACCATATGGTTGGTTCACCTGACAACCAGCCACCTCACTGCCTGACCAGGTGGTGGCACAGTGAATAGTGCATCAGCCTAGAATGCTGAGGACCCAGGTTCGAATCCCAAGGTCACCAGCTTGAGCATGGGCTCACCAGCTTGAAGGCCAGCTTGAGTGTGGAGTCACCAGCTTGAGTATGGGATCACAGACATGACCCTATGGTTACTGGCTTGAACCCAAGGTCACTGGCTTGAAGCCCAATGTTGTTGGCTTCAGCCAGGAGTCACTAGCTCAGCTGGAGTCCATAGATCAAGGCACATATGAAAAAGTAATCAATGAACAATTACTGCACTGCAACTATGAGCTGGATGCTTCTCATCTCTTTCCCTTCCTTTCTGTCTCTGTCGCAAAAATAAAAATAAAAAAGCCACCTTACTAACATAAATTCAAGTGTGGTTGAAATGGTTTTATTATGAAAATCAAGACATCATTATATTGAATAGCTCTTACCACTTAAGAAATTCCAAGGGTTTTATGAGCTCTGTGCCAGAAAGGGGGATGAAGATCAAATATATATTTATTATTATAAATCACAATATCACACCATCCCTCTAGATTCTATCTAGAGGATGTAACCTTTAACACTCTGCTCCCCAACTCCTGTGGCATGCTCAGGTGTGAGAAACTGCGCTCAGGTAGAATACTACGAATGCCTCATTCAGGCATCACTCTATATTCCATGCTTCATCAACCAAGTCCCTGAGAGCGCTGCCTAACGCGGGTCTATTGCTTTGACTGACATCTACTGTGTTAATCTGTTAGTGTACCTCTATGGATGTGGATAGAACTGGTCTCATCAAATCTAGCTCTGACCAGAGGCACAGTGTTTAGAGCATCCTCCCAGAGCACCAGGGTCACTGGCTCCATCCTGAGTGCACTAGTTCAAGCCCAGTCAGGGCATGATGAGAAGCAATACAATCAATGAATACACAACTAAGTGGAACAACAAGGTGATGCTTCTTTCTCTCACTCTCTCTCAAAAAAAGAACAAATCTAAAAAGAGGTATAAATGGAAATAAATATAACCACAAAGTCATCAAAGAAATTTAAACGGTGTGATGAATGTTTTTGCTTACCAGATTAACAAAGTTGTTGGGGTTTTTTGTTTGTTTCTTTGCTTGTTTTTTATGGAAAATGAACATATTACTAGGCAACCATAAGTAGTTTGATCTAGCTGGAATGTCAAGTGTGAGACAGCAAAAAGCACGAGGTAGTTAGAGACCCAATATATTCAGTCATGCATTCAATAAATACAGGGGTGGGGAAAAGTGGGTTTACAGTTATGAATACACAGAACACAAGAGTTTTTTCTTGTGTTGTTATGTATTCATTATTGTATTTATTATTATTAACCTACTTTTGCCCACTTCAGTATTAAAGTCCTACTATGTACCAGGCACTGGGATAGGTGATGAGGATACAATAGTGAACAAAACCAGACATGGTTCCTGCTCTTGTAGAGATTACAGTGGAGAGGTGTAGACAGATCTCAATCAAATAATCACACTAACTACATGTATCATTGCAGTCTGGGTTAGGTGTTCTGCCACAGAGACCACTAGGTGGCCCTATATCCATTCACTCTATCTCTAGTAACAGACCTCCAGGCCCATTGCTAGGTATATGGCAGCAGAAATAAAGGCTACTTTTCCCAGCCTCCCTTACAAAGAAGTGTGGCCATGTGAACAAGTTCTGATCAGTGAGAGGGGAGTAAAAGTAGTAAGTGCCACTGCTGCCGTGCCCTTAAAAGGAGTGGTTGCTCGAGCCTTTCCTGGTCCTCCTCCCCACTGGCTGGCTTGTGACTGAGGTGGAGAATCCTCTCAAAGCATGCTGGTGTGGGCAAAAACCTACAGATGCCAGGGGATTCTGGGCTTCCAACATCACAGGGCAGAGGCGGATTAAGGTCAGTTGAGGCCCTGGGCACAGAAGAAAATAGTGGGCCCAATAAAAAAAAAAAGACAGGGAAAATAAAAATACATGTTAACCATATTTTTAAATAAATAAAAAATATATTATATATATTATTAATGTTTAAATTGCACATATAAAACCAAACTTGGTGTCATTAGAAAAAAGTGTAAGGTTGGGGTTCTGTGGGCCCTTCAGAAGTCGGGGCCCAGGGTGCGCATCCCATGTGCCCGCCGTTAAATCCGCCTCTGTCACAAGGCCTCCAGACAAACCCAGGGCTGCTCAGGCACACTCTGTATCGTGAGCAAAAAATTAACTTTTGTCTTATAGTAGAAAATGAGGTCTTTGTTCCTGTGGTAGATCTATGTCCTAACTAATACATGTTCTAAAAGGAAGAAAATTCTATGAGAAGACACAGTGAAGGCTCATGACCCACACTGGCGAGGAGCTGAGGCAGGAGCCCAAACGATGGAGGTTGATCCCTGGGGTGGGTAGGAGTGGCCTGGAAGAAACTTGTTGAAAGAACTGAAATAAAATCGCAAATTAGAGCCTAGAGAAAGAACATGTAAGAACAACAGTAGAAGCTGATGCTGGATTTGAAGGGCCCAAAGGCTGGAGCAGAAATGGGGATCTTTATTCTAAGAACAGTGAGAAATCATGAAAATGACTTGAGCAGAGGAATGAAATGATCAGATTGGTGTTTCACATACATTTCCTTCCTTAGGATTAGGGTTCGTGTTGTTGTTTGAGTAGATGCACAGTAGTCGAGAGAGAATTGTGGTCCCTTCGCCTAGTGTTGCGGCCTCTGTGTGCACCAGGACACACACAAGATGTTCATGGCGGTGTTTGTAGCAGAAAACATGAACAAGCTACAACGGTTTGAATAAGTCTCACAAACGTGGTGTTGATCAAAAAAGAACACAGAGATAAAAGAGTGCACACCATATAATTCCATTTATATTGTTCAAAAACAAGTAGAACTTTGTAAAGACAGTACACACGGCCACCATCACAGCTGCCTGGCCCATGCAGGTTCGCATAGATTCGGACAGTCGATAAAGAAACAACGGAGCCAAAAACTGGTAGGCCATCATCTTTAATCCTAGCTTGCACCCAGCAGGCATGTACAAACACACTCTGGGCTCCAAAACCCACTCATTCAGTGCTCACAAAGCTACTGACTTATCTGAGTTTTCTAGAATCAAAGGTTTCTAGCTCACCAGACTTATTCACCTCAGTTCCCCATCTCCTTCTCTCTGCACAAACTCTGCACAAACTGGCTTCTCACTCAGCACTCCACCATCTTGGCTGCTTCTCCTGGCCTCCTCCACGTGGCCTTACTCTGCTCTCCTCTTTAATACTAATCTCAGGAGCCAAGAGAGCAAGCTCTCGGTCTGCCCCACTTTATAGTGCAGAAATCAAAACCTTTAATACAATATACAAATAAGGAAGTCTCTGATACAAAGTCACTTATCTAAGGCATGATGGGATTGTACCACCTCACATCAAAAAGGGTGGGAACCTCACACCTGTTCGATTAGCTATTATTAGCAAGACAGGTAATAGCAAATGTTGGAGAGGCTGTGGAGAAAAAGGAACCCTCATCCACTGTTGGTGGGAATGTAAAGTAGTACAACCATTATGGAAGAAAGTATGGTGGTTCCTCAAAAAACTGAAAATAGAACTACCTTATGACCCAGCAATCCCTCTACTGGGTATATACCCCAAAAACTCAGAAACATTGATACGTAAAGACACATGCAGCCCCATGTTTATTGCAGCATTGTTCACAGTGGCCAGGACATGGAAACAACCAAAAAGCCCGTCAATAGATGACTGGATAAAGAAGATGTGGCACATATACACTATGGAATACTACTCAGCCATAAGAAATGATGACATTGGAACATTTGCAGCAAAATGGTGGGATCTAGATAACATGATACGAAGCGAAATAAGTAAATCAGAAAAAACCAGGAACTGCATTATTCCATACGTAGGTGGGACATAAAAGTGAAACTAAGAGACATTGATAAGAGTGTGGTGGTTACGGGGGGGGGGGGGGGGGGGGGGGGGAGGGGGGAATGGGAGAGGGAAAGGGGGAGGGGGAGGGGCACAAAGAAAACAAGATAGAAGGTGACAGAGGACAATCTGACTTTGGGTGACGGGTATGCATCATAATTGAACGACAAGATACCCTGGTCTTGTTATCTTTGAATATATGTATCCTGATTTATTGATGTCACCCCATTAAAAAAATAAAATTATTTAAAAAAAAAAATAAATAAATAAATAAATAAATAAGGGTGGGAAAGCTCAGTCCTAAAACCAAGCCCCAGGCTACAAAGATCCCACCTGCCCACAGCCCACCCTCAACACACATTAATATCACCTGGGTGACGGGCTTCCCCGTGGGCAGTGCCATCTTTAACAAAGTGAGCATAATATATTTTATCTGCCCAACAAACTCTAATTTCTGGACTCACGAGCCTGTGGACCTTCCAAAGCCAAAAAAGTGTTTCTGATTGTGTCTCTGCACCATGTAGGGGGCCTGGTGTGGAACTGTGGACAGACATTTCGAATGAATGTAGAATCACGAGTAGTCTAATTGCCCTCATTAGGGAACCAAGATCCTGAGAAAGCACTCTTGTGAGACAGCAGGCATGAGAAAGGTAAACAATGCATAGCTGTCAGGATGAGGAAGTGTCTGGGGAGGGTGTGGCTGGGGGCAGGCAGTCAGAAAATGAGGCAGCTCACAGACTCATGTTACCTTTTAATTCTCTTCACCGGCAAAAATTAAAGGATAACCAATATTTTTTTTTCTTTGAGACAAGTATCTCATTTAAACATTTATGAATTTACCCCCATTAACTTACTTTTAGCAAAAAAAAGGAAAAAATTATTTCTGTGTCATACGATTCAGCTACCTTGCATTCAGTGGGTTGTCAAGTTGAAGGCATCCTTTTTTACATTTCTAATAATCCACTATTCTCTATGAACAAAAATTTACTTCAAAATAAAATGTGAGGGTTTGGATTTACCTCTAATTTTTGACTCACATTACACAACCTCTTTGACTAAGCTGTGAGAGCATAGCATGCCCCAACCCCAAGACAAAATTAGAAAATAATAGAATTCTTTGAGAGGGAAATCCAGTTTTAAGTTCCTCTGTTGCATGGAGCCATGGGCACTAGAGATGATCTGGTCCCAACCTTTCCCGTGGTGGATGGGGACAGTAAAGCCTGAGGTCAGATCGGAGGCAGGTGTAGGTCTGGACGACCAATGTTCCCTGGCTTTCAGCAGAAAACTGACTATGGAGTGAGGGCTCTGGGCACCTGGACTAGTCCAGTGATAGAGAATCCTGCACTGCCCAGCCATGCTCGGAGGCCCACGCTGGGTGACAGGACTGGCCAGACCCTGGAGAGTGACAGGTGGACCTGGCACAGCAGTGGAAGCAGCAGTGACTGGTGACAGCCAAAGGCCACTGACCTAAAGAAGAGGCCTGGTGGGCCAGGGCCCAATTTTTATTCTAAAGCACTGGAAATGTGCATCTTTGAGCAGTTTAGTATGGAAAGAAAGCACAGAGAATGGAGGGTGGGGGAGATAAATATGATAGCATTCATGGGACCCCTACCCTGTTCCAAGTCTCTCCTCTTACTTAAATGCTATATACTCTTGAGGGAGCATGGTGATTTTTTGTAGAAAAGAGCAGAACTTTGAGTTAGCCCACATCTCCAATTCTGTTAGTTTGACTGAAAGGTATAATGTCAGTGCCCTTTCTTTTTTAAAAATTAATTTTTAAATTTTTATTCATAGATCATTTTCAATATTTAAATAATTTGAAATTTAAATAGTTTCAAATTTACAGAAAAGCTGCAAAATAACTGAACTTTCATCTACCAAGATTAACATTTTGCTAAACTTGCTTTAGAACTCTCCATATATATATGAGCATATATAGAATATATTTATGTGCAGATATTTTCTTTCTTTCATACAACCTGCCCCTTTACCCTTTATGAACAAGGACATTCTCTTACCTAACCACAGTACAGTTATTAAACTTGGGACATTTAATAAAAAATTTGAACTTAATCTATAGTCCACATTTTTGTCTCATTAGTTGTCCTAATAATTTCCTTTATGAGCAGTTTCTGTCTGGGCCAGGATCCAATCCAGGATGGCTTTAGTAATGGTGTTTAACAGTATAGTTTACATCTGTACTATATTCTATACTATAGATTTTATAGAAAAATGAGTTACTAAATTATAGAACACACAAACAATAGACTTTTATGCAACCATTTTAAAAATGAGGTTTATCTATATGTACTGACTTAAAAATATTTCCCAAATTCAAATTAAAAACAATACAAAGTAATTTATATTCAGCAATGAATAACATATTCAGAAATGAACCCGTGCAGACACACATGTATAAAAACAGCACATATAGTAGGATGTACATATGAAGCCAAAGTCTGAAAGATCATATACCAAATCATCAAAATGCTCCTGGGGGAGCAGCATAGAGAGAGAAATGGAAAGAGGAGTCTCCCTGTTGATCCACACACCTGCGCACCAAGTGCAATTGCTATAATGAAATGCATTATTTTTCATTTAAGACACTAGCAAATTTTTTTTAATCTAAGGAGAATTCCTAATTTTTAAAAAAAACAATTTTAAATGACAGAACTGCCCTATAGACCCTTCCACCTGTTGTTTTTTTAAACTTGTCCATACCACCTATGAAGAACAATTTCAAATTAAAAATTGCAAAAGCAAATAGGTCGTCTGAAAACTTCCAGTTACATTCATCCTAAAGCAGTATCGGGACAGGTCGACGTCAGTGCAGCTCTACAGGAGGACTTGCGAGACTAACCTGGACTGGCCGAACCTTCTGGCTTCGGGGGACCAATCTTGGATGGAACAGCCATGTTTTCAGTCTCCCCAGGCTTTTGTGAATTGGGCCTCCTGGCTCCTTTAAAAATTGGCCACCTCCGCTCTCTGCATAGCACAGCAATTCATGAAAATCTCATAGCTTCAGCTGCCTAGAGCCACACGAGTAAACCATTATGACCATGCTCATAATGCCTAAAACCATGGAGTTTTCCCTAATACTCTTACAATGGTGCCATAAGTAATCAGAATTTTTTAAATGACTATTTTCAAGATTTCTTTAAATTATGTTTGTAGATCAAGGAGAAATTTCTAAAAACAATTATATGTACTCACTAGAGGAGAGATGACATAAAAAAGAACAAAAGGTGTAATTTTAAAATAACTTCAGAAAGGTAGTACAATGTAATAGCTGCAAATTATTTTAGATGTCACAAATGAAATTTAGTCCTCCACAAGCAACCTGGAAATCCCAGGAACAATTCTTATAAAACTTAACTGAAGAATTCATTGAAGCCCTGGCCGGTTGACTCAGTGGTAGAGCGTAGGCCTGGCATGCAGAAGTCCCAGGTTCGATTCCCGGCCAGGGCACACAGGAGAAGTGCCCATCTGCTTCTCCACCCCTCCCCCTCTCCTTCCTCTCTGTCTCTCTCTTCCCCTCCCGCAGCCGAGGCTCCACTGGAGCAAAGATGGCCCGGGCGCTGGGGATGGCTCCTTGGCCTCTGCCCCAGGCGCTGGAGTGGCTCTGGTCGCAACAGAGCGACGCCCTGGAGGGGCAGAGCGTCGCCCCCTGGTGGGTGTGCGGGGTGGATCCCGGTCGGCGCATGTGGGAGTCTGTCTGACTGTCTCTCCCCGTTTCCAGCTTCAGAAAAATACAAAAAAAAAAAAAAAGAATTCATTGAAAAGTGAAACCAACTATTTGAGCGGGGCAGGAAGAAACTGAGAGGAGAAATTCAAGATCAGAAGATAGTTCAGATGCTGATGAACTATTTCAGCAGTTCCTCCTTCTTCAAAGACTTATATGTCAACATACAGCTCCATGTATCATAGGACATACTCAAGCTCACTCCATGCTCCCTGGAGCTTTAACACAAGGGAATGCCCTTTTTTGTTGTTGTTGTTGTTGTTGTTGTATTTTTTCTTTTATTTATTTATTTTTTGTATTTTTCTGAGGATGGAAATGGGGAGGCAGTCAGACAAACTCCCGCATGCGCCTAACCAGGATCCACCTATCATGCCTACCAGGGGGGAATGCTCTGCCCATCTGGGGTGTTGCTCTGTTACAACCAGAGCCATTCTAGCGACTAGGGCGGAGGCCATGGGGCCATCCTTAGTGCCCGGGGTGGCTTTGCTCTGGTGGAGCCTTGGCTGTGGGAGGGGAAGTGAGAGACGGAGAGGAGGGAGAGGGGGAGGGGTAGAGAAGTAGATGGGCACTTCTCCTGTGTGCTCTGGCCAGGAATCGAACCCGGGAATCCTACACACCAGGCCAATGACTCCTACGGGTCTACCATATCATGCTCTTTACTTAAAAGAAAAAAAATTTACATTTCTTTTGAAGGCTGATGAACAGGAGACACCAAATCTTTTTCGCCTGCAAACTACTACCTTCTTTATTAGATCCAGCTAATAATACTGTTTTGTCTTTTTCCAAATAGCTCCAGATATATGGAAAAGATTTATATAGGCAGATGGGGATCCTCAAACCCCTCAGCGAGATCTTCTGAGCATGGCTTTTAAGATACCTAGAGGCAGAAAAAGCCCAATGGAGATCAGGGGAACTACCAGCTTTTAGGATACACCTTTAAAGGCTCCAATGCCCCAAAGGGGTCTCATAGGATGCCATCTGGGTCCTGCTTCAATAGTGGAAAGGAAGGTCATTGAGCTAAAGCCTGCCAGGCTTACACACCTCTGCTGTGAGGAAACAGGGACACTGGAAGGTGGGCTTCCCCCTCACTCCTCTAAGGGAAGGTTCAGTCTCTTCCAGCCCTGCTCCAGCCACCTATGACCTAACCTTGCCCAGAAAGCTGGGGCTAGCCACTGAAGGTTGAAGGTGCCCAGGGCCGTCGGCCCCATCTATGACACTGTGGATGAGCCTAGGGTATTGCTTCCAAGAAGCAGGTAAACTGACCTCATTTGCACAAGGGCCACTTAACTATGTTTTGCCTGAATAGTCAGGTTTTTATTCTTCCCTCAAAGATCTCTGTTGTGGGTGTTGCTAGTCCTATTTTCTGCTTCTTTGCTTAATATATAGTGTTTCCTTTATCCCTCCTACCTCAATGTCCCACTCATATTTCAGGCTGGGACCTACTCCTAATTTAGAGCTCTCTTTCCCCCTTTTGCCAACTTGTATTATGAATTTACCTTTGCCACCCAGCTTAGTGTATCCCAAGGTTCTCTTTACCATGCCACAGTCGCAGAGCTCCAGGGAAAAGCAACCTGGTCTCAACTCTCCAGGCAGAAAAGAACAGAAGCTTCATATCCACACATGCTGCAAATGGCTTTTACAGTCTACCTGAATCATTACCAGCTAGAAGCAGCGGTCATTGGGACTCGGACATGAGCTGCAAAGTATAGAATGGTGACAACAATTCCAGTGCCATGCAGACTTTTCCTGTGTGGACTTTTCCTGGACTCCTGCTCCCTGTGACAGCTCCTAACAGACTGAACTGTGGTTGGGGTGCATTTTTCAGGGATTTGGCATGGTGATGGGGCCAATTTGGACTTGGTGAACATGTTAAGGACACTACTCTTTTATGGATTCTTGCTGTATTGGCCAAGAGTTTGCTTAAAGGCTTGTAATCACTGTAAAAAAAATAGAAGACTGGATAAAGAAGATAGGGCACATATACACCATGGTATACTATTCAGCTAGAAGAAACGATGATATCGGATCACTTACAGCAGAATGGTGGAACCTTGATAACATTATGCGGAGTGAAATAAACGAATCAGAAAAAAACAAGAACTGCAGGAGTCCATACATTGGTGGGACATAAAAATGAGACTAAGAGACATGGACAGGAGTGTGGTGGTTACGGGGGGTGGGGGGAGGGAAGGGGGGAGAGGGGGAAGGGGAGGGGGAGGGGTACAAAGAAAACTGGATAGAGGGTGACAGAGGACAATCTCTCTTTGTGTGATGGATATGCAACAGAACTAAATGACAAGATAACCTGGAAAGGTTTTCTTTGAATATATGTACCCTGATTTATTGATGTCACCCCATTAAAATAAAAATTTATTTATAAAAAAAATAAAAAATAAATAAATAAAATCCTACAAATAATTGTAGGCATACTATAAAAATAAAAAAAAAAGAAGATAGTTCAGGCCCTGGCTGGTTGGCTCAGTGGTAGAGCATCGGCCTGGTGTGCAGAAGTCCCAGGTTCGATTCCCAGCCAGGGCACACAGGAGAAGCGCCCATCTGCTTCTCCGCCCCTCCCCCTTTCCTTCCTCTCTGTCTCTCTCTTCCCTCCCGCAGCGAGGCTCCATTGGAGCAAAGATGGCCCAGGCGCTGGGGATGGCTCCTTGGCCTCTGCCCCAGGCGCTAGAGTGGCATTGGTCGCGGCAGAGCGACGCCCCAGAGGGGCAGAGCATCGCCCCCTGGTGGGCAGAGCGTCACCCCCTGGTGGGCGTGCCGGGTGGATCCCGGTCGGCGCATGCGGGAATCTGTCTGATTGTCTCTCCCTGTTTCCAGCTTCAGAAAAATACAAAAAAAAAAAAAAAAGATATTTCAGGTGCAGGGAAAAGTTCCACTCCACAAACTCTTCTTAATAGTGAAAACATATGGGATGAACTGAAATTTGAGATCAACTAAGCCAGTGATGATACTATAAAATACAGTGAAGTAATTCAAAGAGGAATTATGCTAAAAGCCCTAAAACAATGGCTCCAAGAGAAAGAACAGAAGGCCAAAATCTAAGGAATATTTTTACAAGTCATTAGCTCTTTAAGAGCAATGGGAGACCAGTAACAAAAAAGAATTAAAAGAGTGATGTCTGATGTTTGTAAAATTGTGTTTT
Organism: Saccopteryx bilineata; assembly: GCF_036850765.1. Lineage (NCBI taxonomy): Eukaryota > Metazoa > Chordata > Mammalia > Chiroptera > Emballonuridae > Saccopteryx > Saccopteryx bilineata. Next base: position 71,163,687 of record NC_089492.1, on the reverse strand, counting down.
ATGTGAGATTATTAATGGAAAAGTGCTATGTAGATCACAGGTATAGTCATTTTGGACCACTCAGACTAGGTCCGGATAAAAGGTTCCTGGGTACTCACAGCCCACAGCAGTCCTAGATGAAAGAGAAATGAGCTTCTACCTGATTTAATTCAGCTTCTACTCTGTTTAATTCACTGTTAAACAGAGCCTTTGCCCCAGGAGCCAAACTATTATCTCAACAAATGTTTATGAAGTTTGCTTGAACTGAAAAAATTTAGGGTTTTTTTTTAACCTGCAAAACTGAAGATAATGTCCCAGAACAGGGTAATCTCATCAGGACAAGACACTCCAGTCAGCTGGCCTTCCCCTTGGACATCTCTCTCCAAAGCCATTCCCCCCACAGCAAGCAATGGTTGTGATGCACTGTCAGCAAAATCAGTGCAGCTCCCTGGCACCCATACATCAAACTGAAAGACAACAAATGAGATATTATATATGTGTGTGTGTGTGTACATTATAAAATCCCTCGCTATTCCTTTAAAATTAGCTCCTCCTTCATCCTCAGACTGGTTCCGCTTGTGGTTGTGAAATAAATGATCGTCAGCAGAAATGGAGTCAACATCCCTCCTTATTTCATACAGCGAAACAGCCTAGGGATTTTAGTCCTTTGCTGCAGTCTAGCTGAGCCAGTTTCAATCATGTGCCGACCTACACCAGTAAAATCCCCTGAGGAATGTCCCACACTGGCTGATCTAGCAAATCAGGGTGGACCCTTGGAGCCGAAGATTCAGGGGACAGGAAGTGTCTGGTGACCCACTGCACAACACTAGGAACTTCACAAAAGTTCAAGTGTTCACGAGCTATGAAATGGGTTATCAGACATCAAATATATAAAAAGTATTTGCATCAAGCATGTAAAGTATTTTACATCAAGTAGATAAAAAGCTCAAGCAACCTTTTAATCCAAGGGAGGGTCTTAAAAGAGATTTGAGGAAGGTGTTGTGGAGAAAGCTGTGCTGAGTGAGCCTCATCTCCAAGCCCCTCCCACATTTGGGGGACACACAGTTGGAATTGAGGCTTGGGAAATGTAGATGGGTCTCTAAATATTGGGGATATCAAATCACAGGTGAGCTCCACATGGCTAAATGTAAAGGTCAACACTCAGTCTTCATCTTATTTAACTCAGCATATCAAAACAGTTGAAACATTTTCTTCACCTGGCTTCCAAGAGACCGAGAGTCCAGGCTTTCCTCTAACTTCCATGGCCACTCCTTCTCCTGTGCTGGTTCCTCTTAACTCCTCCACCTCCTGGTGACAAAGGCAGCCCAGGGTTCAGTCCTCAGATCTCTCATTTCCTCTATTTGCACTCCTTCTCTCAGTATTGCAAGAATTTCCAAATATTGATCTCCAGCCCAGAACTCTCTCCTGAACTTCAGACTCATTTACCTACTACCTTTGCAAAGTCACCATTTGAATATCTAATATATATCTCAACATGTCCAAAATCATGTTCTTGATCCCCCCCCCCACAAAAAAATGATTCCTTCCTGACTTCTCTTCTCAAGTAATGACAACTCCAGCCTTCCATTTGCTCTAGAAAAAAAAAAAAAGGAATCATCCGTGACTCCTCACTTCGTTCCACATCCTACATCCAACCCACAGGCAAAAGTATTTTTGCAGTTGTCCGTGCCTTCAGAATATTTCCACCACAGATCACTTCTCCTCATCTCCTCCATTACCTCTCTCTCTTTTTTTTTATTGATTTTAGAGAGAGGAGAGAGAGATAAAGGCAGGAGGGAGGAGTGGGAAGGATCAGCTCACAGTGTCAAGGCTTCTCGTATGCGCCTTGACCAGGCAAGCCCAGGGTTTTGAACCAGCAACCTCAGCATTCAAGGTCAACGCTTTATCCACTGCACCACCACAGGTCAGGCTTTTTATCTCTTACCTGGATGACTGCAAAAGCCTCCCAAATTTTTCCTTCCTTTTCTGCCTAGCTTACCACAAAATGTTCCTTGGGTTTTTTGAGTTTTTTACCCCGGATGCCTGAGCAGATGGCTGCCAGAATAAGCCTTTCTAAATTACGAGCTGTCGTTCTCCTACATGGAACTCCCATGGCTTTCCACCTAATTCAGAGAAACAGCTGAAGTCCTAACAATGACCCATGAAACCTGACAGCTCACGTGGACCCAATCCCCACTACACACTGCTCTGACCTCCTCTCCCCTCATTCACTCCATGTAAACAGCTCCTGCTTCCTCCTCAAGCACATCAGACACACTCTGACCCCAGGACCTTGCCACAAGCTGCTCTTCCAGCCTGCAATGTCTTGACTCCAAGAAAGCCACGTGGCTTTTCTCACTCAACTTGTGCAAGTATCACCTTCTTAGTAAGGCCTTTCCTGACCACCCTATTTAAAACAACCATCATCACCTCCTCTGATTCCCAACCCCCTTCCCTTTATTTGTTCTCCATATCACATAGCATGCTTGCTTCTAAAGGACTCTATCACTTACTTCTGTAGTTTTTCAGTCTCTTCCCCAAGGGCAGAAATTTATTTATTTTTTTAATCTTAGTTGTTAAATTCTGTCTACCCAGCATCTAGAACAGGGCCTGACACATAGTAGCTGCTCAATAAATATTTGTTGAATGATTGAAGGAATATTTTGTGTTTTATATTGTTTGGGTTTTTTACATGAAGAAAATGCCCATTTATCCACTCAACAAATATGGATTCAGGACAAATCCAAGCCAGGTACCTGCTAGGTGCTAGGTCAAGAGAGCTGAGCGGAACTGAACTGACTACACTGCCGGGGCTCACGGAGCTTTGTCCGGTGATCGACAGTTGAGATGATGACACAATGAGTGGTGAGTGCTGTGCTGTGAGGGGCACAGCTCTGCAAGAGCATGTCCACAAAGCAAGCTGGACTGCCTGGGAGACAGAGGTGGGTGTAGAAAAGCATCTGGGGGACCAGAGAGCCACAGGAGACTGGCAGCAAGGCTGTGTTACAGGATTTCTCTACGATTTTCCTCAGGACCGCCTCTGCGCAGGGTCGAAGTGTAGGTGTACCCCACACTACCTGCTGGTAATTCCCTCAGTAGCACCTGAGGCAAGAAAGATGCACACTCCTTACAGAGGTGAAGGGGTGAGCGTGGGGCAGAGTCGAGGAGTGGCACTGAGGCAGAGGGAACTGTGTGGGGGAAGGTTCTGGAGGGAGAGGGACGATGGCACATTCTGGAACACAGACAGCAAGAGGAGGGTGGAAGGGGAAGCAGCGGGAGAGGCAGAGGAGGCACTAGGCCAGCAGTCCCTCCAAAAGAGTCCAACTTTACCCCCAAGGAATCCAGCGTCCCAGGAAAGGCTGGGTTTGTTTTTGGTTCATTTTGTTTCATTTGCCTTGTGGTGACATGGCTGGACCTGTATTTTGAAAGCAGTATTGAAACTGCCTTTGTGGGGAGACCTGAGACACCTGACCAGGTGTGGGACAATCTGTCAGGAGACAATGCTGGTCACCTTCCCCAGAGTAGAGGCAGGAAATGGAGAGTAGTCGACCAATTCAAGAGATTCATGACCTGTCTGTTATGTGCTAATTTGTGCCCCAACCCCCAAAATTCATATTCTGAAGCCCTAAACCCAGTACCTCAGCATGTGTCTGCATTTGTAGATAAGGTCTTGAAAGAGGTGACAAAGGTCATATGGGTGGCCCGGTGTCCTTATAAGAGGGGATTGGGACACACATACAGAGGGGACCATGTGAAGACACAGGGAGAAGATTATCTACAGTCTGAAGAGAAAGGCCTCAGAAGGAACCAAATCCTTTGCCACTCACTTCCGGTTTCTAGCCACTGGAATTGTGAGAAAATAAGTTTCTATCATTCAGGCCACCCACCATGAAGTATTTGTTATCCCAGCCTTAGCAAACTGATCTACTATGCAAAAATAATAAATGAAGACTAAAACCTTTGGAAAATAAAATAGACGAGATTTATTCTAATTGGAATCAGGGCGGTATATGAGGGTAAAATTCAAACAAAAGAGCATTTCTTCAGGATCCCCACTGAAGGCTTCTGCAACAAGTCTGTATTGACCCTAAAACAAGGAATAAGAAACACAAGTAATATAAAATGTTAGATGACTCTATTTTGTAATATTTTTATAAGAATTTTTTTTTTTACTAAAAAGAAATCGTTCAAATTAAATTGGTTATCATTTTCTCAATTTTCTAAAGGGATGAAATTTTGTATGTCTGAATTCAGTAAGCATAAAACCCATTTATTTCCCCACCATTGTGAGAGTATGTTTTTTGTTTTTGTTACTGATTTTTGAAATTTTGATTTTGTTTTGTTTTAGAAAGAGAGGCAGGGAGAGAGAGACAGACAAGAACATCGAGCTGTTTCTGTATGTGCCCTGACTGGGGATTGAAATGGAAACCTCTGCACTTCAGGACAATGCTCTAACCAACCAAGCTATTCGACCAGGGCTTAATTTCTTATTTATTGATAGATTTTTATAGAGATGAAGAGAGTAAGCGTGAGGGGAGGGGAGAGGGAAGCTTTCATTTGTTGTTCATTGACTGCTTCCCATATGTGCCCTGACCAGGGATCAAGCCTGCAACCTTGACATTTCAGGGCGATGCTCTAACCAACTGAACTAACTGATCAGGGTGAGAGTATGTTTTTTAACAACTTTTTGAGAATAGCCTGTCAGATTTTCAAACATTGGGTATTATTTGCAAACAAAACCAGTGAAGAATATGCATTGTGAAAGTCTATTTTTAAATAATCACCAAAAGTGAAATGTGCAAAATTTCATTGTCAGGTATCTAATGTAAACATCTAAAATCACATGGTTATCATTCATGGAGGCAGTCACAGAGTTCAAGCCAGTGGCCGTACATGCTTTCACCCAAAAACCATTCAACATACTAATAATGAGCATTTGGCCTGACCAGGCGGTGGCGCAGTGGATAGAGTGTCAGACTGGGACACAGAGGACCCAGGTTCAAAACCCTGAGGTCATCAGCTTGAGCGCAGAGTCACTGGCTTGGGCATGGGAACATGGACGTGACTCTGTGGTACCTAGCTTGGGCCCAAAGGTCGCTGGCTTAAAGCCCAAGGTCACTGGCGTGGGCCCAAGGTCGCTGGCTTCAGCAAGGGGTCACTGGCTAGGCTGTAGCCCCCCAGTTAAGGCACACATGAGAAAGCAATCAATGAATAAGTTATGGCAATGAAGAATTTATGCTTCTCATCTTTCTCTTTCCTGTCTGTCTGTCCCCATCTGTCCCTCTCTCTCTCTCTGTCTTTCACTAAAAAATTAAATTAAATTAAAAATGAGCATTTGCATTACTGTTAGCCATGCATGTTAGAGAAAAAACATAAAGTGAAAAAGAGTTTCCTTTTGTGTAACTTTTTTATATTTCCATATTCTTCAGAAAAAAAAGAAATGGCAAAATACCCAAAACCAAATAAAATTAGAAAAGAAAACTCAAATATCTTTATCTCGAATAACAATTTTTAGAAGTTGCAAATTGCTTATCCACATTCTTCACAGATCTGTTACTGAAAAGGGTTAAGAAAGTACAAAATGACTATTGGACAATACCTTAGAGAACTTTAGCCCCTTGTAGGAAAATGGCACCTTTGTATTCACAGTCTCTGCAAACAAAACACAAAAACTAGGGGTTATCACTAGGTGCCTTTTTTTGGTAGGTACAGGTGGCAGCAGTCTCAAACAAAATTGCAAAGAAACAGTAAGTCTATACCCTGGCTCTGATTCTCCTGTAGCTCCCCTGCCACCACAAGCCTTTCTCAGGACCAGCATTAGGGGATGCCAACTTTTAAGGCCCACTGAGTGATAAGCAAGTGAGTGCTAACATGCTTCCTCCCAAGTTATATATGTGCATACTTAACACTGCTGCTCCCATAGCAGGGTATACTATAATAAAGAAGGGAAGTTATTTAAAAAGTAGATATGTACGATACTTATTTGATTCCCAAATTTTCAGGGGTCTCTTCATAGCATCAATGTTTCTTAAATCAAAATGTCTTGAACTCTGGGCCCATCTAGTCAACTGCCAGATGGACATATTCATTTGAATATTCCAAAATTACCTTAACTCAACATGCCCAAATTAGAACTCATTATCTTTCAAAATCTGCCCCTTCTTTTGTACACATCATTTCAGATAATGGCACCTCTATCTATCCAGTCACCGACCCTTGCGCAGTCCTTGATTATACGAGGTTCTTTGCCTGTCACATGGAATCAGTCAGCATGTCCCACCAGTCCTTTCTCCCTGCATGCTCTTCTGTCTCCTCCCCTTCAAGCCAGGGCCACCATCTTTCTCAGCCCTCCTAGCTGCTCTGACTTCTACCCAAGTTTCCTGCCAACCAACACCCCCTCCTTCCATATGGACATTAGTTTTCTCAGAAATGGACAGCCATGGGGCATTCCCACCCACTGCTAATGAGCTGCAGGCCAGAATTTTGCACATGACTTATGTGCTTGCTCCTATACTCTATCCTAGGCTCATCTTCAGTAGTTCCCCACAAACACATTCTGCTCCAGCTACCAAAAACAACTACTCTCCAAATAGGCCATCCTCTCTCATGGCTAGATATGTCTGCACATGCTGTTTCCTCTCCAGGAGCGTCCTTCCTTCCCACTCTCTGACTCAAGGCTCTAATAAAATACTCTTGGAAGCCTTTATCTGAGTTGTCCTGCCACAGTCAATTGACAACTATGTAATAATTAAAACTTATAGCATATCATTCTATTAGCTTTTTGACATTTTGTTGTTGTTTTTGTTCCCATGACTGTCTCTCCCAGACTTTCTGAGGAGGGAGTCCCTATCATGCAACTTTGGATCACAAGAGCCTAAATTGTGACCTGCTCAAATTCAGTTCAACAAATGTTTGGGGAAGGCAAGGATGGAAGGAAGGAAGGAGCAGGCAGGCCGGGTTCAGCCTGATACATCTTAGGTCTCCAGAAAATGAAACTTCCAAAAATTCAGATAAAATGTCAACATAATCCCATAAAGAATATGTAAAATCATTGTGAAACAGTTGTTTAAAAAAAAACAAACAGTAATCTATCAAGAGAATTTGTTTTCAAAGAGAATAGATGGTACAGTGGAAGAGTAGGTCTTCAGAGTCCAGAGCTACTCGGTTACTAGCCCTCCGAATAACCTTGAGCAAGTTTCTGAAACACTCAGGCATCAGTTTCCTCACTTATGAAAATGATAGGCCTGTAAAACCAGGAATAAAAGAAGTAGTCGACATGAATATTTATTATTTAATAACCATCATTCTTGAGACTTGTTTGGAGGTTCTAGCAGGGGAGCGCAGCTACTCATATACCCTTGACCGAAGAACGGTCCTCTCCTCTATTGGGGAAGGTTGTCCTCTTCGACCGAGCACGCAGCTTCAGGAGGGACACATGTGGAGCAGTGAGGAAGGAAGGGGACACCTGCCTAGCCAGCCAGATCAGCCAAATCATTCCTGGTGATCGATGAGGTGACAGATCTCACAGCCAGATCACCCTCACATCTACCATCATTCTTGAATTCCTACTCTGAGCACTGTTTTACATGCATGCTCTAATTTAATCCTTGGTACCATATAAAAAAGTTTTCACTGTGCCCATTTTACAGATGAGTAAAATGAGGCTGATTGAGGTTAAGTAACACAGCCAAGGTCACACTGCTAGTAGATAGTAAATCTGGGACACTGACTCAGGTTTGGGAGATTCTGAGCCCAGACTGACCAGCAATCAGTTTGCAATGACTTGTATGTGGTTGAGTGGCAGATATTAGTGATAGGGACAGACAGCTGGCTGGGAGATGCACACAGCAAGTACACTGATTTACTTAGAAATTATTTTCTTAATGACAGCTAGCAATTGTACAACCATATAATCAAATTGATGAACTTGTCAAAGCAAGGATAAGCTTTTCTGTTATAAATTTTTATATACTATAATTTTATTAACTCCTTACCCTTATTTTTCATTTTTGGCCCCATCTCTATCTAATTTATGCTATGTTGTTAAATTTAATATATGCATGTAAATGACCTGAAATATTTTTTTTAAACAAGAAAAGGCACAGTTAATGGTAAATAATTATATGGGAAAACATTCAACTTCAATAGTAATAAAAAAGGTTAATAAAAAATTAAGTATAAGTTTTTTTCCTAATAAAGTTTTTTTAAAACTTCTTTTTCTAAAAATGATAATGCCCAATGTTAACAAGACAGAGAGTAATCTACTACACTTAATACTTTGCTGGTGATACAATGAATAAATTTGTATGGTCCTTTAGAAAAGCAATTTGGTCTTATGTGAACAAAAACACAAATATACTCAAACCATTTAAGCTTAGAAATCTCCCTGGGAGCCATCCGTAACTCCTTCTTTTAAACATAGGAATATTCAAATCTAAAATATGAGAAAAGTTATATGCAGAAACATATGGATTATAATAGTACTTATACTAGTACAAATCCCAGAAGGACACTAAATGTCCAATAGGAGAATGGTTGAGTGAACCAGGGCATAGCCTACTAAGGAAGAGCTTTCCCTGTGAAATGTTTACACTCTGATTTTTGAACCACATGGATGTGGTTATCTAGTCAAAAGAATTAATGTCTTTAATGACAATTAAGTATGTTTACAACTACATAAACAATATGTATAGATTAAAATAAGAAAAGTAAATACTCCCAAATGACTTCAGATAGATGATTCTGTGACTTCTCTATTGTTTATACTTTCTAATTTTTGATAATGTGACAACATGATATTTATAATCTTTTAAGCTATTTAAAATACTAGTTTAAAAATTAAGAAAAAATTCATGAGTTTGCAATAAGTGACCTTAAGGTCTTAAACTCTGAAATTTTATGATTCTGTGAAAAATTCCAGGGTGGAGGTAAAAGAAGTGAAGACACTGGTGAAACCAATGTAGTTGCATAGTAAAATTAATGAGTTTCTATGAAAAATGATAAATGTAATGTTTAGAAAAAGAGACTCATCACCAAGGGTAAATGTACAATATTAACCTGAACCAGGTAAAAATTTTTAATATCTCTTCAAACACATTCAAGTGTCATCTTAATAATAACTCAGTAACAGGAGATTCCAAGATGGCAACAGAGTAGGCAGACGTTCCAACTGCCACTTCTCAGGACCAAATTAGATTACAACTTAATTTAAGAACAATCATCGTGAAAAACCAACTTTGCACTAAACAAAGAGGACTCTATAACCAAAGATCACAGAAGAAGCCACACCGAGACTGGTAGGAAGGGCAGAGACGTGGTGGGTGCTGCCCGGTTCTGAGAAACGAGGGACGGTGGAGCGTCCAGAGGGACTCTCACTGCAGGGAGAGGGACCCTGAGAGGTGGGGGTCCTCAACCCCAGGCCTGGAGCCCCAGCCTAGAGCCCCAGTGACTAGAAGAGGCAACCAGACAGCACTGAGTGGTGAAAAGAGCAGGGTTTCTGTTTCCTAGAAAGAATCAGCTTTCAGAGACACAGATTCTGCCTTAAAGGGTCCATGCAGAAAACCTCACTCACAGCCACTTATCTGGGGCTACAGGGGCGGGAGAGCTGAGAAGACTAGAGTTGCATGAGGAGAGTGTAAAGTTGGAGGCACAGAGAGAGATACAGTGACAGTGACCGGAACAACTGCACTGAATCATTCTCCAGTGCAAAAGTGGCCATTTCCATGGGAGGAGCACTCCCTTTGTCCTGCACCAGCCTTGGGAAAGGCAGCTGCCCCATCCCCGGAAATCTCTCCAGATCCAGCCAGGACAAAGGGTCTTTCGAAAGGCGAGGAAGCAGGAGCCAGGTCAGTGACTCAGGTTTCTGGTGAGACCTGAGCTAAACCTACCACCTTCCACTGCTGAGAATGCGACATGCCCCCAGGGAGTGGGTGGACAAATCACACCTATGGATCTCAGAGGCCACACCCACCACACTCCTGTGGCAACACCATACTGAGGTTTGTAAAAAAAAGTCTGGATAGAATGACAACTGGGGCCAAGGAGCAAGCCAAGCCCACTACCCATCCTAATCCCTGGATTTCCCTGCTGGGCCCAGCAAGCAGCCAGCAGTCAGAGGCAGCAGAAAGAACTCAGGGAAATTCAGACTTTTCTGCAGCTCACCTTGTTGGGGAGAAATAAAATTTGAGTATCCAGCAGAGGCTGAGAAAGTAGGCCCTGGAGTAGGGGGGCACAATCCCTGTACTGAGCTACTGCCCAAGAGATCCCTGAAGTAGAGGGTCCCACTAACGTTATATTCCCAATCTCAGCTGCCCTGACCCAACAAGCTTGCACTCTCTACAGGGGTTGGTTAGGTGAGGCCAGACAGGCCCACACTACAGTCTATCAATGAAAGACACTGGAAAGACGAGGCAGCTGCAAGAGGAGCTGGAACAGCTAAAAAGTGGAAGCAAATCTTTCAGAGTTTGCAGCTTGTACAGAGCTGTTGACTGCTCTAAGCAGGAGGAAGCTGATCCTTACAGAATAGTTGGCCTCTTCCACACTACCCAGGCACAGAAATCACCAACACAAACAGCAAAAAGAGGAGTAGCTGCTGACAAGTAGCACACAGCAGATTACAAACAACAGATGATGCCAACCTGAGAAGATCTAGAAACAACACAACTGATAGCTAGAGGCAAACAACTTAAACCCCTAGACTCAGGTAGCTATTCAAACAGCACTTCCAAAGGAGGAGTCTATACACAGAAAATCTGGGAAGACAGAGAAATGCAATCCAAATAAATCAACAAGAGAAATCCCCAGAAAAATAACAGAATAAGATGGAAGTAAGTAACCAAATTACAGGTGCAAAGTTTAAAATAATGATTGTTAGAATGCTCAAGGATTATAGGGCAACAATGGATGGACATAATGAGCACCTAAATAAAGAGACAGCAAGGATCAAAAAGGACATTGAGATCATAAAAAAGAATCAGTCAGAAATGACAAATAAAATATCATAAATGAAGACTACACTAGAAGGAATTAACAGCAGGCTGGATGAAGCAGAGGACTGAATCAGTGATTTAGAGGACAAGATAAACAAAAGCACGGAAGAAGAGCAGCAAAAAGAAAAGAGGCTCAAAAAATCTGAGGAAACTCTAAGAGAGCTCTGCGACAACATGAAGAGAAATAACATCCACATCATAGGAGTTCCTGAAGGAGAAGAGAACAAACAAGGGATAGAGAACCTGATTGAAGAAATCATAGCTGAAAACTTTCCTAAATTGATGAAGGAAAAAGTCACACAACTTCAAGAAGCCCAGAGAATCCCATAAAGAGGAACCCAAAGAGGCCTACACCAAGACACATCATAATTAAAATACCAAAGTTAAAAAGATAAAGAAAGAGCCTGACCTCTGGTGGCGCAGTGGATAAAGCGTTGACCTGGGAACACTGAGGTTGCCGGTTCAAAACCCTGCACTTGTCTGGTCAAGGCACATATGGGAGTTGATGCTTTCTGCTCCTCTCCCCTTTCTCTCTCTTTCTCTCTCTCTCTCTCTCTCTCCCTCCCTCCTCTCTAAAATGAATAAATAAAAATTAAAATTAAAAATTAAAAAAAGATAAAGAAAGAATACTAAAGGCTGCAAGAGAAAAGCAGTCAATTACCTACAAAGGAGCCTTCATAGAAAAGACAGAATGACATCTGACTTTTCAACAGAAACACTTGAAGCCGGAAAGGAGTGGCAAAAATATTCAAAGTAATGCAAAACAAGAGCCTACAACCACGACTTCTTTATCCAGCAAGGTTATCATTTAAATTAAAGAAGAAAAAAAAGCTTCCCAGACAAAAAAACCCCAAAAACTAAAGAAATTTATTACAAACAAATCAGTACTGCAAGAAATGTTAAGGGGCCTGCTGTAAAAAGAGCAAAGAAAAAAAATTGAGAAAAAGAGGATTATAGATTTAAAGAATAAAATGGCAATAAACAACTGCATATTAATAATAATCTTAAATGTAAATAGATTAAATGTTCCAATTAAAAGACATAGGGTAGCTACATAGATAAGAAAACAGGACCCGTGTTGTATGAAAGGAGAGAAGGTTAGCACTCCCCTTGACAGAAAACAGGACCCGTTCATATGCTGCCTACAAGAGACTCACCTCAGAACAAAAGATACACATATACTGAGAGTGAAGGGATGGAAAAAGTATTTCACACACAAAAAGAAAGGGGAAAAAAAGCTGGGATAGCAATACTTATATCATGCAAAATAGACTTAAAACAAAGGCTATAGTAAAGGATAAAGAAGGGCACTACATAATGACAAAGAGAGCAATCCAACAGGAAAATATAACCATTATAAATATCTATGCGCCTAATATAGGAGCACCTAAATATATAAAGCAGATTTTGATGGACAAAAAGGGCGAGATCAACAGCAATACTATAAGAGTAGGGTATTTTAATACCCCACTAACATCAATGGATAGATTCTCAAAACAGAAAATTAACAAAGAAACAGCAGCCTTAAAGGACACAATAGATCCTGGGTCGGGAACCTTTTTGGCTGAGAGAGCCATGAACGCTACATATTTTAAAATGTAATTCTGTGAGAGCCATACAATATGCTTAACACTAAATACAAGTAAACGTGCATTTTATGTAAGACCCACACTTTTAAAGAACAATAAATCTCTGAATTCTTTTTAATAACGTTGTTATGCTGTTGCTAACCAATGATAAATAAACTACTTCTTACCATTAATGCAACTTCTGGTGCTGCATGGTTTTGTTGATGGCTTTGTAGTCTGGTTGATACGTGGTGAGGTTAAGCTTCATGCAGGCGTTGAGACTTTCATCCGTTAAACGTGATCGTAGGTTGGTCTTAACATTCTTTAGATGTGAGAAAGACTGCTCACATGCATACATAAAGCCAAACATTGTCAGTACAGCAATACTTACACGCTGCAGTGTGTGGTATGTGACGGGAAGTTTGTTCCAAGCTTTGACAATCAACTGGTCCATGGGTTGAAGTTTTTTCATTTCTCCCTACTTGTGTTTGCTCACCAACTCTGCTTGCTGTCATGCAAGTCTTTCCAAATCTTCATTCAGTGGCTTGAACTTATTCACCCACATGTCTGAGGCCTTCAGGTCAGCAGCTTGTAGCTCAAAATCTCTGATGGAAACATCGGGAATGTAACTCAGGTCAGTGCTATCCATTGCATACTTGTATGGATGGGTGATGAACTTAAAAAGACGAGTGCACTCACAAAATTCTCCAAAGCATGCTTTGAATGACTGCAGGAGATTAGAAGCCCACTAGCTGCTGGAGATCAAGATGTTGAGCAGGGTTAGTTACTGTGCATGCATCTTTAAACTCCCCCAGTTTTTCAAAGTGTAGTAAACGACCTGTTTCAATGTCAGCGATGAAGAGTTTCAGCTTGTTTTCAAATGCAAACACTGCTTGTTGAAGGGATAAGACTGTATTTCCAATGCCTTACATTTTCACATTAAGCTGGTTCAGATGTTCAGTCATGTCCACGAGATAGTAGATCTTCAGGAGCCATTCAGTGTTAGCTAACTCAGGATGCTTGACATTTTTCATTTCAAGAAAAGTCTGGATTTCGCTCAGACAAGCCGCGAATGGCTGAGCACCTTCCCTATTCACAACCAACGCACATTACTGTGCAGAAGCAGACCAGGATAATTATTCCCAACTTCATCCAGCAGTGTTTTAAACTGGCGATCATTTAAAGCTCAGGCAACAATAAAGTTGACCGCCCAAATGGCCAGTGTCACCACCTCACCAACCTGCTTGCCACATATCTGAGCACAAAGTGCCTCCTGATGTAGGATGCAGTGAAAGTTTAGGATGGTCTCTTTTCATGTTGACAAAAAAGCGCTACGAATCCTCTGTGTTTCCCCACCATGCACAAAGCACCATCAGTACACACTGAAATAAATTTATCCACTGGTAAAATTTTTTTTTAGCAAACTCAGTGAAAGACTTAAATAAATCCTACCCTCTTGTTTTCTCTTTCATGGGCAAAACAGCAAGACTTTCCTCACAGTGTGTCACCGACAGCTACCTTGCAATCACGCTGAACTGGGATAAATGGCTTACGTCTGTTGACTCATCCAAAGCAAGAGAAAAGAATGGTGCTGCATTTATTTCCTTCACTTGTGTTGCCTCAATTTAACTTGCCATCATGATGGTACGATCATGAACAATTCTTGCTGACAGAGGCATGTCTTTTCTTCATTTGATTACCTTGTCTTTATCCAAAAAGTCATCAAAAAGTTCATTGGCAACATCAAGCAGGAATGTTTTGGCATACTCCCCATTTGTGAATGGCTTTCCGTTTCTCACAATTGCTAAAGCACCAGCAAAGCTAGCCAAATTCCAGTCACCTTGTTGGGTCCAAACATGAAGTTGCTGCTGACTAGATTGCACTCCGCACAGTAGCTCTTGACATGCTTTCTTCCTGCTGTCCCGTGCTGGATACTTCCATGCAAATGTAGTATGGTGTGTGTCGAAGTGCTGCTTTATATTTGACCGTTTCATTGATGCAATTTTATCATTGCATATTAGACACACTGCAGAACATGCTCTCTCCACAAAGGTGAATTTCTCTGTCCATTCCTGCTGAAAAGTACGATACTCTTCATCTTTTTTTCTTTTAGCCATCTTCTTCATCAAAAGGATTTCTGCAATTAGCTAGCTGACTACTTGATTAAAGGAGGGAAGTTTACTTCCTGACCTCACAATGACCTGTGTACATTATGCATTATCCAATAAAAATTTAGTGTTGTCCCAGAGGACAGCTGTGATTGGCTCCAGCCACCCGCAATCATGAACATAAGCAGTAGGAAATGAATGGATTGTAATAAATAAGAATGTTTTATATTTTTTTTCTTTTTATTTATTTATTTTTTTTAATTTATTCATTTTAGAGAGGAGAGGGAGAGACAGAGAGAGAGAAGGGGGGGAGGAGCTGGAAGCATCAACTCCCATATGTGCCTTGACCAGGCAAGCCCAGGGTTTCGAACCGGCGACCTCAGCATTTCCAGGTTGACGCTTTATCCACTGCGCCACCACAGGTCAGGCAGAATGTTTTATATTTTTAATGTTATTTATTTTTTATTAAAGATTGGTCTGCAAGCCAGATGCAGCCATAAAAAGAGCCACATCTGGCTCACAAGCCATAGGTTCCCGACCCCTGCACTACATCAACTGGATTTAATACGTATCTTCAGGACCTTTCACCCTAAAGCAGTAGAATATACATTCTTTTCAAGTGCTCATGTACATTCTCTATGATAGACTACATGTTAGAACACAAAACGAGTCTCAATAAATTTAAGAAGATTGAAATCATATCAAGCATCTTCTCTGATCACAATGGCATGAAACTAGAAATCAGTTACAATAGAAAAACTAAAAAACATTCAAACACTTGGAGACTAAATAGCATGTTATTAAATAACAAATAAGTTAACAATGAGATCAAGGATGAAATCCCAAATTTCCTTGAAACAAATGAAAATGAACATACAACAATTCAAAATTTATGGGACACAGCAAAAGCAGTCCTGAGAGGAAAGTTCATAGCATTACAGGCATACTTTAAGAAGCAAGAAAAAGCTCACATAGACAACTTAAACCTGCATCTAAAAGAACTAGAAAAAGAAGAGCAAGTAAAGCAGAGGAAGTAGAAGGAAGGAAATAATAAAGATCAGAGAGGCAATAAATGACATAGAGGCTAAAAAAACAATGCTGAAGATAAATTAAACCAAGAGCTGGTTTTTTGAAAAGGTAAAGAAGATTGATGAACCTTTAACCAGACTCACCAAGAAAAAAAGAGAGAGGACTCAAATAAATAAAATTGGAAATGAGAGTGGAAAAGTAACAACTGACACAGCAGAAATACAAAGGATTGTAAGAAAATACTATAAAGAACTGTATGCCAAAAAATTGGACAACCTAGGCAAAATAAAAAAATTCCTTGAAACATATAATCTTTCAAAAATCAATCTGGAAGAATAAGAAAACCTAACAGACCGATTACAACAAATGAGATTGAAACTGTTATCAAAAAACTCCCAACAAACAAAAGTCCTGGGCCAGATGGCTTCACAGGCAAATTTTAACAAGTATTCAAAGAAGAACTAACACCTATCTTTCTCAAGTTATTTCAAAAAATTCAAGAGGAGGAAAGACTTCCAAGCTCCTTTTATGAGGCAAGCATAATCCTCATTCCAAAACCAGGCAAAGACACTACAAAGAAAGAAGACTATAGGCCAATATCCCTGATGAACCTAGATGCTAAAATTCTCAACAAAATATTAGCAAACCAGATCCAGCAATACATGAAAATAATCAAACATCATGATTAAGTAGGATTTATTCTTGGGAGGCAAGGCTGGTACAATATTTGCAAATCAATCAACGTGATTCATCACATAAACAAAATGAAGGATAAAAATTACAGGATAATATCAATAGATGCAGAAAAAACATTTGATAAAATCCAGCACCTATTTATGATCAAAACTCTCAGCAAAGTGGAAATACAGGGAACATACCTCAGCATGATAAAGGCCATCTATGATAAACCCATGGCCAACATCATACTTAATGGGCAAAAATTATAAAAGCAATCCCGTTAAAATCTGGAAAAAGGCAGAGGTGCCCCCTTTCACCACTCTTATTCAATATAGTGCTGGAAGTCCTAGCCACAGCAATCAGACAAGAAGAAGAAATAAAAGGCATCTAAATTGGAAAAGAAGTAAAACTATCATTATTTGCTGACGACATGATTCTGAACAGAGAAATCCCTAAAGTCTCAGTCAAAAAACTACTAGACTGATAAATGAATTCAGCAAGGTGGCAGGATATAAAATTAATATTCAGAAATCAGTGGCATTTTTATACACCAACAATGAACTGTCTGAAAGAGAAATTAAGGAAACAATCCCCTTCCCTATTGCAACAAAAAACATAAAATACCTAAAAGTAAATTTAACTAAGGAGGTTAAAGACTTCTAATCTGAAAATTATTCAACATTGATAAAAGACATCAAGGAAGATACAAACAAGTGGAAGCATATATTATGTTCATGGATAGGAAAAATAAACATCATTAAAATGTTTATATTACCCAAAGCAATCTATAAATTCAATACAATTTCTATTAAAATGCAAATGGCATATTTCAAGGATATAGAACAAATATTCCAAAAATTTATGTGGAACCAAAATAGAACAAGAATAGCCTCAGCAATCTTGAAAAAGAAGAATAAAGTGGAGGGTATCAAACTCCCTAATATCAAGTTATACTACAAGGCCATTGTATTCAAAACAGCTTGGTACTGACATAAGAACAGGCATACAGATCAACAAAACAGAACAGAGAACCCAAAATAAACCCACACCTTTATGACCAATTGATATTTGACAAAGGAGGTAAGAGCATACAATAGAGTAAGGACAGTCTGTTTAACAAATGGTGTTGGGAAAGTTGGACAGGTACATGCAAAAAATTGAAAACTAGACCACCAACTTACACCATTCACAAAAATAAACTCAAAATGGATAAAGACTTAAATGTAAGTCAGGAAACCATAATCATCTTGGAAGAAAACATAAGCAGTAAGCTCTCCAACATCTTGTAGCAATATATTTGCTGATTTCTCTCCATGGGCATGTGAAATAAAGAACAGGATGAACAAATGGGACTACATCAAACTTAAAAGCTTTTGCACAGCTAAAGATACTATGAACAAATAAAAAGACAAACTACACAATGGGAGAAGATATTCGACAATACGTCTGATAAGAGGTTAATTACAAAAATTTATAAAGAACTTGTAAAACTCAACACTAGAAAGGTAAACAATCCAATCAAAGAATGGGCAAAAGAGCCTGACCAGGCGATGGTGCAGTGGATAGAGCTTTGGACTGGAATGTGGAAGACCCAGGTTCAAGACCCCAAGGTCGCCATCTTGAGCATGAGCTCTTCTGGTTTGAGCAAGGCTCACCAACTTGAGCCCAAGGTCTCTGGCTTGAGCAAGGGTTCACTAGGTCTGCTGTAGCCCCCCGGTCAAGGCACATATGAGAAATCAATCAATGAACAACTAAGGAACAGCAATGAAGAATTGATGTTTCTCATCTCTCTCCCTTCCTGTCTGTCTGTCCCTATCTGTCCCTCTCTCTGACTCTCTCTGTCTCTCCCACAAGAAAAATTATAATAATATAATAAAATTTCCTTTAAAAAAACAACAAAAAACAAACAAACAAACAAAAAAAGAATGGGCAAAGAATTGAACAGACACTTCTCCATAGAGGACATACAGATGGCCAATAGACAGATGAAAAAATGTTCAACATCACTAATCATTAGAGAAATGCAAATTAAAACCACAATGAGATATCACCTCACACCTATCAGAATTGCACTCATTAACAAAACAATACATAATAAGTGCTAGTGAGGGTGTGGAGAAAAGGGAACCTTCCTGCACAGCTGTTGGGAATGCAGACTTGTGCAGCCTCTGTGGAAAACAGTATGGAGTTTCCTCAAAAAATTAAAAATGGAACTCTCTTTTGACCCAGCTATCCCACTTTTAGGAATATATCCTAAGAATACCAAATCACTGATTCAAAAGAAGACATGCACCCCCATGTTTATTGCAGCATTGTTTACAATAGCCAAGAACTGGAAACAGCCAAGTGTTCATCAGTGGATGAGTGGATTAAAAAGTGGTGGTACAAAAAAAAAGTGGTGGTACATATACACAATGGAATACTACGCAGCCATGAAAAAGAAGGAAATCTTACCTTTTGCAACAACATAGATAGACCTGGAGACTATTATGCCAAGTGAAATAAGCCAGGCAAAAAAGCAAAAATATCATATGACCTCACTCATATGAGGAATCTAATGAACAATGTGAACTGAGGAATGAAATTGAGACAGAGGAGGGATCAAAGGGACCAGAGGAAAAGCTGTCAGAGGGAAAGGAAATGAGAGGATGAGATCATAGAAGGGAAAGCGATTAGTGAAATTATATGATATATACATAACACAAAGATAAAGAGAGTAGGACAGCAAATCCTGAAGGGAAGGGAGAAAGGCAATGGGGGAGGGGAGTAAACGGGGTATCAAGGGGAACCTAGGGGTAGTGGGGAGAGAGATATATTTAATTGGACACTTGAATCTATGTAAACATAATAAATTACAATCAATAAATAATAATAACTCAGTAACATAATTGTGAAATGTTGTTTAAACTGCTAAATGCAAAAACTTAATGGAACTAAAAAGATTATCAGAAGAGGAACTTCACATTTTCAGTGTTTCATTTTCATGACTTTCTCCTAGAATATTCTATTTAATTCTCAGATAATGTAAATAAAATTCTTACCTCCCTTTAGCACTCTACAAAAAGAATAATCATCATCAAATCCTCGGCAAATAACTTCTTTGCGCATGGGCAAATCCATCTTGTTGAAAGAAATATACAGATTGAAATATAATTTTTTTATGTCTCTTCCTTAAAAAGAGAAAAATCCCATTAGTCCCTCAAATAAGAGATTATTTTATAAGTAATAATTAACACTTATTATTACATACTTAAAATATGCTCTGTGCTTTTCCAGAATTATTTTATTTACTCATCACAGCATTCTATAACATGAGTATTGAGATCCTTGTCCCATAGATGAGAAAATGGAGGTTTTGAGACAGTAAGTAATAGACTGTAATCAAATAGAATATTCCACAGTATGAATTATGTTCTATGCCTAAAACAGAGAAAACTTTTTCTTTTTGAGAAAACTATCAAATGAAAATCTAAAATTTTCTGTCCTAGTTACAGTTCTGGTAGGAAGTTCAAAGAAAAGAAAGGACGTAATGAGAATCAACTCATGCCCACGTTTTAGTAGTTTTGATGAAAGACTTCTTGAAGAACAAAATTAAACCTTTAGGTTAAAAATTAGGTGTATGAGCTATTTATTATTTCCTGATGCTATGCCTATCACCAATTAACATGGAAAAATCCAATGAACAGTGCATTTTGCTCAATTCTTATAAGTTACTCAATTGGCCCAACTCAAAAGACATACAGTCTTTTTAATGATGAAAATAATTGATTGTAACCACTACCTCATTAGAAATATTTTCCTAATAAGATCACCATAACTCACTGTAGCCATAATCAAAGGAAAGGTTTTCCCTCTTTAACTTGAACTTGGCTATGTGTTACAGAACTGCCAGTTCCTTCCTCAAAACCCTCTCCTTCGTTTGGTGGCGTTGCTCCCACTCACCTCTGGTTGTCCTTCAACCTCTCTGACTCCTTCTCAGTCGAGTTTATTGACTCCTCTTTCTTAGGGTTGTAGCCTCAGCTGTCCTCAATATTTACCCTGCACACTCTCCCTAGCTTTCAGTGCCACATGGGATGCTAATTCCTAAATAATCATCTTTCATCCCAACGTTTCTCCTGAGCACCATCTCACATAAGCATTCAATATCTTTTTTTGAATGTTGCTCCTCACCTCACCCTACAGATCCTAAATTGATGTCCTCATCTTCATCAGCAAATCAGCACTGGAATTCCCAGTCCCAATAAATCCTACTGGTCTTCATTTCATCCCCATTCCCACAGTCTCAATGCAGGCCTTCATGGCTTTGAGCCTAAGGGACCACCAAATTTCTTAATTTGTGCTACTTCTCAACTTACAGGGTAAAGTATAAAGAACATAATAGGGTCTGCTTCAAAGAGTGGTCCGGTCCAATGGTCTACTCCACGGACTTTAGCCTGACCCTGTGGAAAAGCAGGATGTGGCAGAAGTTGAAGAGCTCTTTGCATGAGAAATCCCTTGAGACACAGGCACACAGCAGTACTACTGTGGTGTCCACAGACAAGGCAGGACAAGGGAACTTCTTCCATTTCTGCATGGTACACAGCATGTTCCCCATCTTCAATGACTCCAGGAAAAGGAAGAGCTATTTTGACATCTCAACAGTTTACATCTTGAGAAGCTTCCTGCCCTTGGCCATCACTGTGGTCATGTTGGGCACAAGAAAAATGGTCAATGTGAGCTACCACTTGCATGGCTCAGCAGGCCAGAAATAATAATGTGGATGCTGGAGTGAGACCTAAGAAACTGGTGGCTGTTATGTGGTAACAACAAAGACTATTTTTTACCTCACCTAAGACAACTCCAGGAACTACCAAAAATAATTTTCAGGGAGGCTTATGGTCCAGCTTTATTTCTCAATCAGTTAATTGTATACAAATAATTTACTCACAAGGCTATAATGTCTCAAAATAAATAATTTCCATTCCCAACCTATCTTTGATTCAACGTATACTCATAGCTTTTACTGAATAGAAGTCGAGATAGCACCATAAGAATATGGTTTTCTATAATGTGACCCACACTATACACAGAGACATCTAGTATATTCTAGGGAAACTCAGGTCATAATTGCAAAGCTCTATTAAAAATATAACTGAGTAATTATTTTGTTAGTAAATTAATCTAATGTGATATAAATGTCATACTTAGTGAATGATTAATGTATCGGTGGCGGCCACAGAGATAAGCTACTCAGACTTTCCTTCCAAAGAACCCAGTGGGAGGAAGGTGGCTGGCAGACAGCGCCCTTGCTGCACCTTCCCATGCTGCTCCATCGCATGCAACCTCCAAGCGGGTCCCTCCTCCAATGACTGAGCACTACAAGGACACTAGAGCCAGCTTACTTCTGCCTATCACAAGACACTGTGACAGACAATCTTTGCTCCCCGTTGACCTGGCTGAGAGGATCTCAGAGATGTATTTTGGTCTAATGACCATCATACCAGATTCTCCTTCCTTCTGTCTCTCCTTTCAAAAGTATCAGATCGGCACCTCCATTGGAACCCTCTCCTTGCCTGCTCAGGCATCCTCTTCCCTTTATTGTCCACCAGCACTTCCTCCCAGTAAATCTCATATGTTTCATTCCTTCTTGCTATCTGCTTTTCAGAGAACCCTGAATGATACCATATTGTATTATTACTTGGGCCTAGAAGGATACCACTTGCTTCCTCTGTGTAAGAGCAAGGGGTTTGCTTGAAAATTAGGTTACTCATTATGTCAATAATTACTTCTGCCAAACATTGAGGGGTAAAGCACACCACAGAAACCAGAAAACAAAACTTGAGAAAAGAGGAAGAAATTGTAGAGCCTTAGCAAGGCAAAAATTTAGAGAGAAAAAAATTATTTCTTTTACCCTTGGCCAAGACAGTGGAGGGAACGAGGTTGATTGTTCTTTGCCTTGTGTTATCACTAAGCCTCACTAATATCACCTCACTTATCCTTCCATGTTACCTACAGGTCTGTCCCTCCTGCTGCACTAAAAGATTCTTGAAGGTCAAGAGAATGTTTTATTATCAATGAATTCACAGTACCTATCACAATACTTTAAATATACTATGCATTTTTCAATGAATAAATAAATGTAGAAACAAAGCATCCAAATGCAGGTTGAACAATTAAATTCAGAAATATTAAAGCTCAAGTTTATTTTTTATTATTTCTGGTTCTTACCTCTTTTCTTAGAAACTGGAGAACAAAAAACAGGGGGAAATCTTTATTTAAGCTTACTTATATGAGAGCACTTTGTAAAGTATTGTATAAGCTCCAAATATAAGCTAGCATGTAAATTGATGATGAAGACAATAATGGTAATGAGAATGATGAGAGCTAAAGTTTTCTGGGATCCTAGGGCTTACACACAACAAAGCTGACAGGTAAGAGACAATAAAAGTTTTATGTGTTTTCCCAAATACTCAGATCCAGCCCGATGTTATCACCATCACCCAATTTAGTTTTTACTAAACTGATATTTAAAACCACAGAGAGAAAACGTACAAGACAACATAAAATAAAATACATTGTGTTTTTTATCATAGCATCATCATTTTTTTTAAGAAAGGTCATCTTTAAAAGAAAAAAAATGTCCTGTCTTGTTCATACACAAATCTTTAACTAGTGAAAATTCAACTTTACTTATCAGTTAAATAGCTAATAATCGACAAAAGAGATACCTATTAGATAGTTAGAAGTCTCAACTTATTTCTACTTTTACCCTCATACCATTATGTAATGCCCTTCCCATGAGTGTGAGCCTAGTGACTTGCTTCTAACGAATAGATAAAGCAATATTGATAGAGTGACACTTCCATGATCAGGCCACATAAGATTGTGACTCTATCTTGTTACCTTTGCTGGCTTTGATAAAGCAAGAAGCCATGTTGAAAAGGCTCATATCGCAAGGAACTGAGGCTGACCAAAAGCTAGCCAGGAACTGAATACTGTGAGCAGTGACATGAGAAATGAAGTGGATTCTTTTCTATTTGAGCCTTCAGAAGAGACCCCAGTCCTGGCAGACAGCTTGACTGCAACCTTGTGGGAGATCCTGAAGCGGACACAGCGAAGCTATGCCCAGACTACTGACATAGAAAAACGATGAGATAATAAATGTGTACTGTTTTGAGATATTAAGATTGTGGTCATTTGACCCTGGCCAAGTAGTTCAGTTAGTTAGAGCATCGTTCCAATATGCCAAGGTTATGGGTTCGATCCCTGGTCAGGGCACATCTAAGAAGTAACCGATGAATCCATAAATAAGTGGAACAATAAATCAATGTCTCTGTCTTTCTCTCCCTCTCTCTCTCTTTCTCTCTCAAAATCAATTAAAAAACAGATTGTGGTCATTCGTTACATAACAATAGAAAACTAATACATATACATTTGGAACATAATCATTTGTCACTGATATTTCTTGAACTCTTTTAACTGATCTACAAACATAAAACTTTGAACTTACTTGGAATGTAGGAAAAATGCAAAAATCCTTTGGCTCCCTCCAGCTTTATACAGGGTTCAGGGGTCAATAAAATAGGATATTTCATGTTATCTAAATGAAATGAAGATAATGTCAATAAATTATTTCCAATAAGTAAAGTATTCTGTAATTCATCCCCCAAACAAAATTTTTAGCATTAAAATTGTATATAATGATAAAAATTGAGGGTGGTTAAAAATATCTCCCACCCCAGGTCCTGGTGGGGTAAATCAGTTAGTTAGAGTATCCTCATCCTGATATGCCAAAAATCAGGTTTTTTCTCCACTCAGGGCACATACAAGAATCAACCAATGAATGAATAAATAAGTGGACCAACAAAATCGATGTTTTCTTTCTCTCTCTCTCTCAAATTAATCAATCAATAAACTAAAAAATTTTTTATCTCCTTCCCCATAGGAGTGATATCAAGAAGATGGCAGAGTAGGAGGTCTGACACCTGTCTTCTCCCCAGAAACATTCAAATTCAAGAGCAATTCATGGACAACTTCCCTTGGTGAGAAATAAGAAACTAATTGAAAGTTTCCTGTGTCAAAGGAAAACTCAAATCCAGACTCACTGAAGTTGGTAGGGAGATTCAGGACACCCTCTGAACAAAGACCCTGTGCCTGGCATAACAAATTCAGGAAAACAGTCCCTATCCTCCAACTTCACTCAAGAGGGAAGAGGTTTGTTCATGAATCTAGACCCAAAACTTTCCAAGGGGATCCCCAAAGGACTGAAAAAAACAGAGAGTTGAAACACACCTAAAACTAGCATGAAGATTGAATAAGTAATGAAAGTTTTTCCAACAAAGGAAAGCCAGGACAATATATCTCCATACGTGAATTTTACCATACATTTTTTTTTTTTTTTTTTTTTTTTTTTTTTTTTTTTTATTTTTCTGAAGCTGGAAACAGGGAGAGACAGTCAGACAGACTCCCGCATGCGCCCGACCGGGATCCACCCGGCACGCCCACCAGGGGCGACGCTCTGCCCACCAGGGGGTGATGCTCTGCCCATCCTGGGCGTCGCCATGTTGCAACCAGAGCCACTCTAGCGCCTGAGGCAGAGGCCACAGAGCCATCCCCAGCGCCCGGGCCATCTTTGCTCCAATGGAGCCTTGGCTGCGGGAGGGGAAGAGAGAGACAGAGAGGAAAGCGCGGCGGAGGGGTGGAGAAGCAAATGGGCGCTTCTCCTGTGTGCCCTGGCCGGGAATCGAACCCGGGTCCTCCGCACGCTAGGCCGACGCTCTACCGCTGAGCCAACCGGCCAGGGCGAATTTTACCATACATTTAAATAAGAATTAGTACCAATCCTTTTCAAACACTTCCAAACTCATTTTATAAACCCAGAATTACTCTGATACCAAAGCCAGACAAAGATGCCACAAGAAAATAAAACTATAGGCCAATATCCCTTGTAAATATAGATGTAAAAAGTCATCAACAAAATACTAGCAATACATTACAAATGATCATGACCATGTGGGATTTAGTTCTCTGATGCGAGGACGGTTCAACAAATGAAAAGCTATCAGTGAGACACATATTAATAGAATAAAAAATAAAAATTACATGATAATTTCAATAGATGCAGAAAAAGCATTTGACAAAATTCACTACCCTGTCATGATAAAAACTCTCAACAAACTAGTATTAGAGAAAATTGCCTCAACATTATACAGGCCATCTATAGAAAGCCCATATAGCTAAAGGATAAAAAACTGCAAGTTTTTCCTCTAAGATCAGCAATAAGGCAAGGACACCCATTCTCCAAATAGTATTGAAAGTCCTAGCTAGATCAATTAGGCAAGAAAAATAAATAAAATATCTAAATCAGAAAGAAAAAAGTAAAATTTCCCTGTTTGCAGATGACGTAATTTTATAGAAAACTTAAAGTCTTCATTAAAAAAAATTATTAGAACTAACCAACAAATTTAATAAAATTGCAGGACACAAAATCAACACACAGAAATCAGTTGCATTTCTATACACTAGCAATAAACTATCTGAAAAGAAAATTAGAAAAATAATCCCATTTACAATAGCACCAAAAAGTGTATAATACCTAGGATTAAACTTAACTAAGGATGTAAAAAACTTGTATCCTGAAAATTACAGAACACTGATGAAAAAAATTAAACAAGATACAAATAGAAAGACATTCTGTGTTAATTGACTGGAAAACTCAATATTATTAAATGTCCATATTATCCAAAGCAATCTACAGTTTCAATGCATTTTCTATCAAAATCTCAACGATGCCCTGGCCGGTTGGCTCAGCGGTAGAGCATCGGCCTAGCGTGCGGAGGACCCGGGTTCGATTCCCGGCCAGGGCACACAGGAGAAGCGCCCATTTGCTTCTCCACCCCTCTGCCGCGCTTTCCTCTCTGTCTCTCTCTTCCTCTCCCGCAGCCAAGGCCTCATTGGAGCAAAGATGGCCCGGGCGCTGGGGATGGCTCTGTGGCCTCTGCCTCAGGCGCTAGAGTGGCTCTGGTCGCAACATGGCGACGCCCAGGATGGGCAGAGCATCGCCCCCTGGTGGGCAGAGCGTCGCCCCATGGTGGGCGTGCCGGGTGGATCTCGGTCGGGCGCATGCGGGAGTCTGTCTGACTGTCTCTCCCTGTTTCCAGCTTCAGAAAAATGAAAAAAAAAAATCTCAACGATATTTTTTACAGTAATAGAAAAACTCTAAAATTCACATGGAAGTACAAAAGACCACAAATAGCCAAATGTATCCTGAGATAGAAGGTAAAAAAATCTAGAGGTGTCACACTTTCTGACTTCAAACTATATTGCAAAGCAACAGTAATCAAAACAATATGGTACAGTACAGACAGACATATAAATCAATGGAACTAAACAGAGGTCTCAAAAACAAATCCATACATATGTTGTCAAGTGAGCTTTAACAAGGATCCAAGTATGCACAGTGGGGAAAGAATAGTTTCTTTAACAAATGATGCTGGGGAAACCTGGATGTCCACATGCAAAAGAATGAAATTGGACCCTTAACTTATACCATCCAACCCATGGTGAACAACATAGTGGGAAGTACCGAAGAAAAACTGCTCAAGCCTGAAGCTGTGATTTCAGAAAATGAGGGTGGGAGGGAGCAGCAGTGATAGAACCAGTTAATAGATTTAGGGTATGGCTAATTTTTTTTAAAAAGTAATCAATATTGTCTCTATGTGGCCCTGTGGTAAAATTTTTATCTCACACTAATTCTTGTAAAATAGGTTTTAAAATTACTTCTGTTTTACAGATTAAAAAACTACGGCACAGAAAGACTCAGTATTTTGCTCAAAGCCACAAAGCTATTAAGTGGCAGAACCACACGTACATCCAATTAGGAGTCCTCAAAAATCATACCCTGAACATTTATAGGGCACACATTACATGCCAGCACTGTGCTAAATGTGTGTGTGTGTGTGTGTGTGTGTGTGTGTAGCTTAGAGCAGCAACTTTCAACCTTTTTCATCTCATGGTACACATAAACTAATTACTAAAACTCTGCAGAACACCAAAAAATATTTTTTGCCAATTTGACCCAAAAAAAAGGTATAATTTTGAGTCATTCACACCAGAAAGCTATTGTTGTGTTGGATGTTGTCATTTTTCTATTTGACAATCTAAGGGGAAAGATGTCAGTGCCCCTAACTAGGTAAATAGTCAGATACTGTATGTTTTAAAAATTCTTGCAGGTTGAAAATCACTGGCTTAGAGCAATAATCTGTTCCAGGAGGCAGGTAGGACCGTTCTTGTCCAGAACAACCAGTACTGGGGCTGAGGCAGAAGCTCAGAAGCCTACTGTTACACCGGAAAGGGAAGGAATCTGAAACTGAGCTTAAGATGGAGAAATCTGACCACAGGGAACAACAGAAGCACTGGGAGGTCAAGCACAACAGTTTAGAGACTGGTGAGGTCTGTAAAAGTCAAGATAACCCACACAAGGAAGTCACCAGCCATCACTCTTGCTGCCGGCAGCAGCTGGAACACCCGCTGTGTACCGGCTGCCACAGCAGAGTGAGGTTCTTGTAAAAACACACCCCGAAGTAGATGACGCGACAACTGCTTGTCGCTGCTGCACTTACCACAGTAGGTACGCCACAGACTCACATCAGAGGAGTTGCAGACCCAGTGTTGCTCCTCGGGTTCCATAAATATGGAAGAAAACAAGGTGGGGAAAAGCATAAATGAGAACATGATTTCATATACCCAAAACTTTAAAAATGCAAAGAGCGTCAGTAACTCATCAGCAGGCTCTTCCCCTTTAGCAAGTTGAGAAAATTGAACTTAGTCATCAGTCACATGATTTCTAAATTCCAATCCAACTGTTTCCTCGTGTGTGCGCGTGCGTGTGTGAAATATTTGAGCACTTCTTGCAAAAGGAGAGAATAAAATGATTCAGAATGTACTCTTTTCCAACACTTGACACAAATGAGAGCACAGAGCTTTAAAAACAAAGCAAGGTATCTTTCAGGCAACAGTAGCAAAGCCAGTCTGTAGGTCTCCTTTAGGATTCCAACAAACGGCCCCCCCTTTTCCATCTGCATTGCTATGCACCCGCTCAGGCTCTTTAGACAATTTCTCATGGCCCAGAGTGCTGGGCATAGAGATATGAACTGAATATTCAATGCAAAGTAGTTCTGCTCAGCAACAGGTTCGGCCATGGGGCAGAGCCTGGCTGGGCGAGACCTTAGTCGGGACACTAGCTGAAGTTCTGCACTGTGGGCTGGGGCCCTGCCAGGCTTGAGAATGCACTTCCTTATGCAAACTGCAGCTCCAGGAAGTATTCTGAGCCCTGATAATAAAATGGTCATTATTTTATGTGTGGCATGTATTTCATTTCAAAACTTACTCTAGTCTAGAAAAACCTTTAAATTCTTTGCTGCTTTGAAATCATTATAGGTAGG
The DNA here is from genome assembly GCF_036850765.1 of Saccopteryx bilineata. Classification (NCBI taxonomy): domain Eukaryota; kingdom Metazoa; phylum Chordata; class Mammalia; order Chiroptera; family Emballonuridae; genus Saccopteryx; species Saccopteryx bilineata. The sequence continues at coordinate 71,134,915 of NC_089492.1, read as the reverse complement.
ATATAGCTTGGGATTGCAATGGCATGGAGTTGGCGCCTAAAATTCTACAAGTTTAGAGGAAAATAAGCATACGTTGGTAAAAGGTTTCATTAAAGAACTGTGCGACTTTCCCCTTTTTTTTAAAGCAAAAATCCACAGGGGGCCCTGGCCGGTTGGCTCAGCGGTAGAGCGTCGGCCTAGCCGTGCGGAGGACCGGGGTTCGATTCCCGGCCAGGGCACACAGGAGAAGCGCCCATTTGCTTCTCCACCCCTCCGCCGCGCTTTCCTCTCTGTCTCTCTCTCTTCCCCTCCCGCAGCCAAGGCTCCATTGGAGCAAAGATGGCCCGGGCGCTGGGGATGGCTCTGTGGCCTCTGCCTCAGGCGCTAGAGTGGCTCTGGTTGCAATATGGCGACGCCCAGGATGGGCAGAGCATCCCCCCTGGTGGGCAGAGCGTCGCCCCTGGTGGGCGTGCCGGGTGAATCCCGGTCAGGCGCATGCGGGAGTCTGTCTGACTGTCTCTCCCCATTTCCAGCTTCAGAAAAAAAAAAAAAAAAATACACAGGGATGAGAACATGAGCAGTTGTTCAATGGCTACTAAGTTTCAGGTTTGCAAGATAAAAACACTCTAGAGATTTGTTGCACTATTAACTAGAGGTAATACTATACGGAACTGTATTAAACTGCACGCTTAAAATTGGTTAAGATGATAAATTTTTTAGCATAATTTAAAAATATATTTATAAAGTGGCGGGTCTCATGGAGGAAAAGCCCCATGAATGCCCCTAGTGTTCTCAAAATACCATTTCCCACTAAAAGGAACAAAGACAGGAGAAATTTCTGATTGCAGGCAATGTACAAGATGAGCCTGAAATCCCTTATCATCTAGATAACCAATTTGAAGACAGCCCCACTGACCAAAGATGGCTTTCCTGTCGCTGCTGTAACAACCACAAATTCAGTAGCTTAAACAATACAAATGCATTCTCTGGCAGTTCTGGAGGTTAGAAGCCTGAAATCAATTTCCCTGGGCTGAAGTTGACAGAGTTGATTCCTTCTGGAAACTAAGGGAAGAATCCATTTCTCTACCTCTTTCAGCTTTAAGCGCTATAATCCTTCAATTTCTCCATCTTTAAAACTCAGCACTCCATCATCACATAGCCTTCTCCTCTAAGCTCTTGCATTCTCTCATAAGGTTCCCTGTGATTACACTGGAACCATTTGGATAATGCAGGCTAATCTTCTCAACTCAAGATCCATCTATAAAATCTCCTTTGCCATGTAATGTAACATTCACAGCTTTCATTATTCAGCCTATCTGAAATGCATTGAAAATACATTAAATATATTTAAGTCTATGAGTTCATCATAATTTCTTAAAGTCTAATTAACCATCAGATGATACTAGGAAAGCAACTCTATTTTGGAAACTGGTAAATAAAGGAAAAGAATCTAGCATTACCTTGACTTTTCTGCAGAAAATGAACTACTGATAACCAAATCATAGCAAATTTTCCTTGCCTTCTCATCTTCTTTTCTCTACTTTTAGAAGTATTTCAGCTATGCATCAAAAAGAATTAATAAATAGAATATAAATAACCATTTTGCAACACCTTGTGAATTAGTGAACTTGAGTATTGAACGTCACAGACAGAAAGACATTGTGTACCTCTTGATGGATGAACTTTGTGGTCACCAGCCTCCAAGATGACTCCCAATGCTCATTACTTCCCAATATGCAAATCCTGTGGAGCCTTTGCCAACAATGAATAATGCTGACTGTGTAACTAATAAAATATTGCACAAGAACAATGTGCAACATTCAAGGGAAATTATACAAAGTGGCTTCCGCCTCCCTCTCCTGGGTCAGTTGCTCTGAGGAAAGCAAATAGCCCTAAAGAGAGAGCCAGGTGGTGAGAAACAGGGGGCCTACTGCCAAAAAGCCAGCACCGATTTGTAGGCCATGTGAGTAAGTCACCTTGGAAACATGTCTTCTGCCCCCACTCAGCCTTCAGATGACAGCAGCACCAGATACCTTGGCTGAAACCTCATGAGTGCACCGAAGCCACAACCATTTAGCTAAGTCACTCCTGAGTGTCTGACCAGCAGATGTTGTACAGGCATTCAGGAGTGCATGTTTATGATTTTAAGCCTCTAAGTTTAAGGAGTAATTTTTTTATTCAACAATCAATAATACAAACAACATACTCTATAAATTAATGTTGTCCAAAATAATCAAACCTCAATCTGATAAAGGCTTAAATCTAACTACCAATTTATAGGAAATATGGAAGACAGAAATGTTAAATTATACCTTGGGGATAGAATAAAAAAATCCAAACCATGAAAACTTGTGGGCCTTGCCAGTTGGCTCAGTGTTACACCATCAGCCCGGCATGTGGAAGTCCCAGGTTCAAATCCTGGTCAGGGCACACAGGAGAAGTAACCATCTGTTTCTGCACCTCTCCTCCTCACCCTTCTCTCTTACTTTTTCTTTCTCTCTCCCCTCCCCTCCCACAGCGATGGCTCAAATAGTTCTAGCAGTTTGGCCCCAGGCACTGGGAGTGGCTCCATGCCTCACCTCAGGAGCTGAAATAGCTCAGTTGCTGAGCAATAGAGCAGCGGCCCCAGATGGGCAGAGCATTGCCCTGTAGGGGGCTTGCCCGGTGGATCCTGGTCACGGCACATGTGGAAGTCTGTCTCTCTGCCTCCCTGCCTCCCCACCTCTCGCTTAATAATAAAGAAAAAGAAAATTTGTAAAGGACAAACAACTCAGTTCCTTCAACAGATAATTTGCAAGGAAAAAAAACTGAAAAAATGCAAAGGCCCATAATTTGAAGTCTTAAAAGACATGTCAAAAATTGGTGACTCCCTAACCAGGTGATGGCACAATAGATAAGAACATTGACCTGGGACTCTGAAGACTCAGGTTTGAAACCCCAATGTCGCCAGCTTGAGCACCAGTTCATCAGCTTGAGGACAGGGTTGCTGGTTTGAGGTAGAATCATAGACATGAACCCAGATCACTGGCTTGAGCCCAAGGTCACTAGCTTGAACAAGGGGTTACTGGCTTGGCTGGAGCCCCCAGTCAAGGCACATGTGAGAAGCAATCAATGAACAACTGAAGTGCCACAACTACAATATGATGCTTCTCATCTCTCTGGCCTTCCTGTCGGTCTCTGTCCCTCTCTCACTAAAAAAAAAAAAAAAAAATTGATGACTAAGATGTGAACTTTGCTTAGATCAGTGGTAGTCAACCTGGTCCTTACTGCCCACTAGTGGGCATTCCAACTTTCATGGTGGATGGTAGCAGAGCAACCAAAGTATAAATAAAAAGATAGATTTAACTATAGTAAGTTATTTTATACAGATTTATTCTGCCAAACTTAGCGAAAATCTGACATAAAACACTTGGTAAGTAATTATTATTATGATATATGCTTTAACTTGCTGTAACTCTGCTTTATAAACTTTATAAAGTAAAGTTACTTCCCTATTTTATAAATCACCATTACTGTGGAACCGGTGGGTGGTTAGAAAATTTTACTACTAACAGAGATACAAAAGTGGGCGGTAGGTATAAAAAGGTTGACTACCCCTGGCTTAGATCTTAATCCAAACAAAATGTGCATGTGTGGGGGGGGGGTACTTATAAAACAATTGGATATTTGAATGGACAGAATATTTGATAACTGGGGGGAGGTATTATAATGGTATAGTAATTAAAATTTTTTAAGTCTTTATCTTGTAGAGTTACAAAATTAAATATTTAAGGTTATGACATCTGAGATGTTTCCAAATAAAAGCAGGGGGCAAGTGGTTGGAGTCCAGATGAAATAATATTGACCAAATTTGATCATGTTAGCTCCTTGTATTCTTATACTTCTGAATGTTTGAAATTCTTAACAAAAAGCAATAATAAAAGTACCAGCTCTAAAAAAGTCAGAATACAGTTTTACCAATTGTTTCCAAGCTAAGGCTATCATTCATACTGAAGACCATTTTATTCTTTTTGTTCTCAAAGGCTTCAGTCTTTCAACATGAAATCCTTTTCCTAAAAGTATTACAATGCATTTTATTGTCCAAGGGTGTATTATCTGATGTAACCCAGATGTCAGTTGGGATCACCCTGCCTTTTGAGGCTCATACAAAACTGACCCAATATCCTTAACATACACAGGGGAGGGACTCATCACCTTCCCAATCTTTTTTTTTTTTTTTTTTTTTTTTTTGTATTTTTCTGAAGTTGGAAACGGGAAGGCAGACAGACTCCCGCATGCGCCCGACCGGGTTCCACCCGGCATGCCCACCAGGGTGCGATGCTCTGCCCATCTGGGGCGTTGCTCTGTTGCAACCAGAGCCATTCTAGCGCCTGAGGCAGAGGCCACAGAGCCATCCTCAGCATCCGGGCCAACTTTGCTCCAATGGAGCCTTGGCTGCAGGAGGGGAAGAGAGAGACAGAGAGGAAGGAGAGGAGGAGGGGTGGAGAAGCAGATGGGCACTTTTCCTGTGTGCCCTGGCCGGGAGTTGAACCCAGGACTCCTGCATGCCAGGCCAGCACTCTACCACTGAGCCAACCAGCCAGGGCTACTTTCCCAATCTTTGCAAGATCACTCTGCCTGGGGTAAGGGTAGTGAAGCAGCGTGGAGAGATATACATATACTTTCTCCTCCTCCCCTTGGCCAGAGTTGTTTCTGCTGACTTACTTCAATGATGACTCATCATGTTATCCTCTGCATGCTGACCCATTCAAGAAGTTGTCTTTTTAGCTGTCTTTTAAGCTTCTTTCCCTGAACAACCAACTTGTCTTCTGAAGAATTATTCTGATACTAATAAAAATTTTCAGCCTGACCTGTGGTGGTGCAGTGGATAAAGTGTTGACCTGAAATGCTGAGGTTGCCGGTTCAAAACCCTGGGCTTGCCTGGTTAAGGCACATATGGGAGTTGATGCTTCCTGCTCCTTCCCTCTTCTCTCTCTTCTCTCTCTCTAAAAAATGAATAAATTTTGTTATGATTAACCTAATTTTGTTGCTAAAGATATTTTCAATAAAGTCAAATGTTCTGTAAATAAATAAATTAATTAATTTAAAAAAATTTTTAAAAATAGATTTTCACTTCATTACACAGGTGACAAGATGGTTACATGGATAGAGGACATTTAAAGAAAGATATAATGTACTAAAAACAAATTATGATGAATGCGACCCTTAGAAGAAAACTTTAAAATGTTAACAATGCTGGGTTGTTGTTTTTTTATAACTAGAAGTTTTTCTTGCTTCTACTTTCCAATATTTTATAATGAGTAATTTGATGATATAATAATTTTTTATAAAAAGATAGATATCACGGTAACTGCTAAGACAGCATCAGGTATATATCCAGGTAATGTAGGGCAGAACAGGCAGGCAGAGACCCAAACTGAGGATGCAGACAGCACCAGCTCGTTCATCTTTCTGAGACCTGGAGCCCACCCTCTGCCAGACAGGCTGGCTGAGCCTAGGTTGAAGGCTCTGGATCTCAGCAAAATAAGCATGCTTCTACACTGAACTGTAAGCTTCAGGCACCTTCAGATTTAAATGACCTTCTGAACTAGTGATGGCCCTGCTACTTCCCCATCAACCTCCCTTATGCAGAGGTAAACCATGAGGATTAGATTTATCAGTTAGGCAAGCCATTAAGATGTTAGGCAGCTGCATACAGTGTGGGTATTTTGTTCTTAACAGTGACTGGCAACTAGCATAGTACCCGACACACTCTAGGCGCTTGATAAGTATCTTCCGATTTACCGTATTTCCCCATATATAAGATGCACCCTTTTCTGAAAAATCTGGGGTCTAAAAACTGGGTATGTCTTATCCAGTGGTTGTAGATATTTTTTTACTTGTATGATATTTCCTGCTTCAGGAGTTGTATGAATTTTATAATGAATAAAACTTGAGTTCAATAACTTTATGTAATACATTTTTTTCAAACTTCAGGCCCCAAATTTAAGGTATGTCTTATACATGGGGAAGTACGGTAAATAACATGGTTTGAGGCCTTTTGTTCCCAGCTGAAAATCCTCCACAGGAACCAACATTCATTTTGCAATAAGAGGTAAAAATCTCTTTTTATTCTTTTTTCTTTTCCAACTGAGAAGAAGGGAGATAAAGGCAGACTTCCACATGCGCCCAACCAGGCACCACACAGCAGCTCCCCCCCCCCCTTCCAGGCTGATGCTGTACCCATCTGGGGCTATGCTTCAACCGAGCTATTTTTAGCAGTAGCCATACTTAGCACCCAGGGCTGATGCACTCAAACCAATTGAGCCATGGCTGCAGGAGGGGAAGAGAGAAAAAGAAAGACGAGGGGAGAGTGGAGAAGCAGATGGTTGCTTCTTTTGTGTGCCCTGATCTGGAATCAAACACAGGATATCCACACACCAGCTGACACTCTACCACTGAGCCAACCAGACAGGCCCAGATAAAATCCTAATATGCCAATAGAGTTGTCCCTCACCATATAACGGTTCACTTTTCACGGTCTCACTGTATTGTGGATTTTTAAATTGCATATATCTAATTTTGTATCGCAGATTTTTTGCTATATCGCAGGATTTTGCGGTATATAGGTATTTTTATATATTTATTAGTTTAATTATTTTTGTGATAAAATAAGCATTTCCTAGGCTAAAAAATTAAAAATAAATAAAAATATTAATTAAAACATTGGTATTCACTGGTGAGTACCCATATAGAATTTTATGTTGTTAAAATGACAGGTTTAAGAGTGTAGAAAGTGTTTAAGAGCATAGGAAGTGTTTATAAGAGTGTGGGAAAGGTTTATAAGAGGGGAGGGTTTATAAAGCCTTAAAATATAAATAATAAATAAATACAAGGTTGCTACTTTGCAGGTTTTCACCTATTGCGGGAGGTTCTGGAACCTAAACCCCGTGATAGACAAGGGAACACTGTACTTGGTAAGTAGCACAGATTGCTGTTTTATAAAATGAACTGTCCACCTAGTCACTACATGTGATTTTCCTACTGATGGGTGCACCAAGGGAGGAGTGCATGAGGGAGAAACAGGGCCACAGAAGACACTACTTGGTTCACCATTTCCCCCACAGCCGAGCACACTTGACAGCACGTGGAGAGCCTTCTTATGGGCCACCCACCCAGAGAACCTAGGGAACAAACTGTGCGCTGAACCAAAGGAAGCAGATTAACTCTGCTTTCCAGAATTCATAAATTTTTTAAAATAGTTTTTATTGTGAGAGAAGATAGTCTCTATACACTTAGAAAAATCCAGACACAAAGGGAAAATAATTTCCCCCCTTTGACATCTGATCCCCACACAAAGGAAAAAGAACTCCCCCTAACCCACTCCACAGCGGAGAGGCAACCACAATTACTCAACTGCACATGCTCACACCTGCATGTACATGTATTTTCACACCTTTTTAAAACACAAATGGTGAAATATGACGTTTTTTTCAAGCACAGCTTGTTATTATAAAGGAACATAATTCTCTAAAAATTAAGTTTGCTACAGTTTCAAATTATTTTTAATAATCAGTCACTAACAGAAAAAAGGAAAGGCAATTTTATTATTATACATGAGAAAATAAATCACATTTAAACACAGACATAAAAACAAGAGACTCATTTCTCATCTTTAAGGTGTTTCTTTTCACTAGTTTCTTCCATGTCAAAAGTGAATGGCTTGTCATAACCCATTAGATGGTCATAGTCTTGGGGGTTTGGAAAGAGACCTGGATTAACTAACAGTGATTTTGTTTTAGCATAAAATGTGGTAAAGACATGCGTGCTGCTTGGAATCTTCACATCCTTCTGGTGAAACACTGTACTCGTTTCTGAAAGCACGACATTGTAAGTAATGGCTTTATAAGTGTCTGTTGTGGCCTCGTGGTACAATCGAATGACGTAGCCTTTCGTAACAAAGTGAAGTAGTACTGGAGTGATCACTGTAAAGCTTCCTATGATGCCATAAAATAAGATTTGCAAAGGCAGACTTCCGAATATGATATTATTTTGTGCAAAAATGTACGGTAGAAATGCAAGGCTGATCATACTTGTAGAGTAAGAGAAACATTTCACACCTAAACAGAAAAACAAGGGAGAGGATTAATACTTTTAAATTTTACAAAAGAATCAAGCTATCCAATTAATTTTTGACCTTTCTTACTATATCAATGTTAAAACTACAACAAAATCAAAACACATATACATGTTGTAACAGTTCAGGCTCTGTTTTATGCACTTTATGTATTTTATTCACAAAGTCTATAGAAAGCCCTATAAGATATATACATAATCATTATCATGAGGTAATTTAAGAGATGAGAAGAAGGAGGAACTTGCTCAGGTCACATAGCTACCCAGAGGCAGTGTGTTGAGGCGCCAACCCAGGCCATGAGACTCGAGTCCAGGCTGTTGGCCTCTCCAAATGGGAAATCTGCTTTAGGGTTAACTGGCCTCTACCCCAGCTCCCCAGTAAAAGATTTAATATTATTCAAAGGTTCTTATGATTACTATAAAAATCAATACAGTTGGCAGATTATCAAATAAAACTCTATTAACAAGTACTTCCCATATCTAATATCAAATCTTCAAATGTGGGTTTGACTTTATCAAGCTAAGGTCCTATTAAAACAACAAATTAACAAAAATAAAAAATGACACCAGTGGATAACAAATATATGAAAATCATCATATTAGAAAAATTAAAAATCACTGATTTCTGAACTATACACTTAAAAATGATTAAAATCACAAATTTTGTTATATATTTTACCACAATAATAAATTACTTTATATGTAAATTTCTTAGTTTGAATTATACATTTAACATGATCCCAATAAAAATACCATCTGTTTGGAAAATTGACAAGTTGAGATCTTAGACAAATTGATTATAAAGTTAATTCAGAAAAACAAAAGGAGAAAAATAAAAAGGGAGGTGTTAGATACTAAAACACAAGACTATAATTAAAATAGCATGTCACTGGTGCTTTAAAAAGCAGATAGATCAATGGAACAAAATGGAAAAATCTAGAAATAAACCTCTTTGTATGCAGTAATTTAATACAGAATAAAGATCAATCTAAAATAAATGGGCAAAAGTGGTGTTGGAACAACTAGATCACCATACAGAAAAACAGAAAATTCAACCCATCCCTCACACCACATACCAGAAAAATTCCAAATAATCCAGAGACTTAAATATAAAAAATATGATAAGAAGTATAAGAAGAAAACATCTACGAAGTCTTTTATAATCTGAGAATAGGAAAACTTCTCTAATTATGACTCTATTACTGAAGCAACTGGGGGTAAGAGTGATAAATCCTATTACATTTAAAATATACATAGATATGAACACCATAAGCAAAGAGACAAATGAGAAAAATATTTGCAACTTGAATCATAGAGTTAACATTCCCAATATATAAAAGGTTTCTAGTTTATGAGAAGAAAAAAAACAACAACTCTAGACAAGCATGCAAGAAATATAAGCAGCCCTGGCCGGTTGGCTCAGCGGTAGAGCGTCAGCCTAGCGTGCGGAGGACCCGGGTTCGATTCCCGGCCAGGGCACACAGGAGAAGCGCCCATTTGCTTCTCCACCCCTCCGCCGCGCCTTCCTCTCTGTCTCTCTCTTCCCCTCCCGCAGCCAAGGCTCCATTGGAGCAAAGATGGCCCGGGCGCTGGGGATGGCTCTGTGGCCTCTGCCTCAGGCGCTAGAGTGGCTCTGGTCGCAACATGGCGACCCCCAGGATGGGCAGAGCATCGCCCCCTGGTGGGCAGAGTGTCGCCCCCTGGTGGGCGTGCCGGGTGGATCCCGGTCGGGCGCATGCGGGAGTCTGTCTGACTGTCTCTCCCTGTTTCCAGCTTCAGAAAAATGAAAAAAGAAATATAAGCAGACAGTTCAGTGAAACAAAAATGCACGTGGTCCTTAAATAGATGAAATGATGGTAAACTTCAATCATATGAAACATGCGATAATAACCACAGTTTTTCCCCAAACTGGCAAAAACCAAAAATTTGACAACATACTCTGTTGGTAAGGCCATAACAAAGCAGACAATCTTATACACTGCTGTTGGTTGAAGGCTTAATTATTTTGCATCAGTAATTTAAAAATAATTCCTTCCTCCCACAGCAGTTGCCATGCCACTGGTATACACGGGATACTATGTGGACCAAGTTGTCTCCTACATAAAAGCCTCTTCGGCCCTTCCAACTACCTACTTCTTTTTTCCCCATTACTTTTGTCACATTGTAGTAGGCTGAATAGCATCCCCCAAAAATATATGTCCTCCCTGAACCTCAAAATGTGAACTTATTTAGAAATAGGGTCTGTGCAGACAATTAAATATTGAGATGAGACCATATTGAATTAGGGTGGACTCTAACTAAATCCAATGAGAGTATCCTTATAAGAATAGAATAGGACAAACAGACACAGAGAAAGCCATGTGAAGTGGAACACAGAGATGAGTTACGTAGCCACAGCCAAAGAACACAAAAGTATTGCTGGGAGCTACCAAAAGCTGGGAGAAGCAAGGAAGAACACTTCCCCAGTGCCTTCAGAGAGAGCCCAGTCCTGCCAATACCGACTTCAGACTTCTACCCTTTAAATCTGTGCGAATAAATTTTTATTGTTTTAAGCAACCAAGTTCATGAAAACTTATTACAAGAGCCCTAGTAATCTAATACACACATATACTTCATCTTGCCTGGATTGAAGTAATTGCTATCTTTCCAACATATACTAGGCTTTCCCATCTTCCTGCCTTTGCTCATACTACTTCCATGCCTGGGATGCCCTTCTTTCTCAACTCTTCATGCTTAAATTCTACTCATCTTAAAATGGGGATACTATGACATCAGTGATTATTTGTTGGTGAATTATCAAAAACTATTAACTAAAAGGCCTTCAAATATCTTTAAACTAAGACCCATTTGGTATCTCGATATCTTAATGTCTCTCGCTTAGTTTTACACAGAAATAAATGCTTTTCCCTCAGTTTCTACATAGAATATTAACCCATGATAAGTATAGAAAGTAACTTTCTATTATAATACTGAAAGAACATTAAATTCCTCAACAAGTTATAATTCAAGAACTTTGAATACCCTGGATAGCTAAGCTCTTCCACAAATACTACATCCTTCCCACACCAAAATTAATTCCTATTAATATTCTCTTCTAGAATGGAGTTCAAGTGGGAACATGAGAAAAATTGATAAGCCTTCTCCGCATTTGAAGGAAGTGTCTGTTCAGAAGGAAGGGCACGACGGGACACTGTTAAAACAGCTCAGTGGCATGCATCAAGGTGCGCCAGGCCAGGGGCGTAACCTGTGTCAATGGCCTAAGCATGTGTTAACTTCTGAAGAAATTTCTAATCACTCAAAATTGATTACTGCAATAACTTTAGAACTCCACTCAATAGTGATAACCAGTCCTTATTCCTAGAAAGTTTTAAATAGCTAAAACTGTACTTTAAACATACTCTAGTTCATGTTACACGCTTGAGAACTTATAGATTTCCAGAGTAAATTTGAGATGACCGGTTGGACCAGCATGATTAAACACACAAATGCAGATGTAGGCGCTGAAATCCTATGGCAGACTTGGTCACAAAAAATAATCATGCAGATAGTACAGTAGTTATACATTTTTTAAGATTATAAGGAGATTCCCAAATTCTCTGGACCTTCCCTACTAAATTGTTCCATACTAAATCCTAAATTATAATCTAAGGAAAGAGAAGCTTTAAACTTGTAGTAGTTTAGCATGTTGTCTTTTCCTTCTCCATAACTCTACCACCTGGAAAAGCCACAATAAACATGTTTGTTAAAAGTTCTAAGATGACCTGAAAATGTAAAGAAAAGTATTACATGCATTAAATTTTAATTGCCAAATTTTTAAATATGAAATAAACATCTGTTCTTCTCAAATAACTACTCTTTAGAGGTATTCTTTCTTTTTTCTCCAGATATTCAAACATTACACAAATACACACTTTCTGTTGTTTTATTTTGTTGTTAAACATCCCCAGAGGTGACCAAAGGAAGAAAGCTTTACCACCCAGCCATAACATCACAAAGTCATAACAGACTTCAAAATCTATTTTGAATCTAAAAATGCAAAGATCTCACCCTCTAAATCTTACAACAAGCCACAGGAAAAAAATTATAATCTTAATTTTTCCTTATGTCTTGTAATTAAGAGGTGCTAACATGGTAACACATGCTAAGAGCATTCTTTTACAATTAAAAGGAAAGAAAAAGAAAATATCCTCATTTCTGATTACCCACCAAACACTGTTCGAGCCAGATTCCCAGTATAAATCAGCCTTCCATCCTCTGTTTTTTTAACTTGTGTATGTAAGCATCGAACACATCTTTCCAAACAAACAGGTATCTATTGAAACAGAGACCTTTATAAGTAAGTACATAATAAAGTGCATTTAGTCCAACTTTTAAATAAAAAAAAAAAAAAAGCCCTGTTGGGTAGCTCACTTGGTTAAAACATCGTCCTGTTAGTACAGAGGTTGCTGGTTCAATCCCAGGTCAGGGCACATACAGAACAGACTGATGTTCCTGTCTTTCTCTCCCTTCCTCTCCCTCTAAAATCAACAAATAATTATAAATTTTAAACAAATTAAGATAATGAAAAGAGAAGTTGGCCCTGGCCGGTTGGCTCAGCGGTAAAGTGTCGGCCTGGCATGCGGGGGATCCGGGTTCAATTCCCGGCCAGGGCACATAGGGGAAGCGCCCATTTGCTTCTCCACCCCACCCCCCCTCCTCTCTGTCTCTCTCTTCCCCTCCCGCAGCCAAGGTTCCATTGGAGCAAAGATGGCCCGGGCTCCTTGGCCTCTGCCCCAGGCGCTAGAGTGGCTCTGGTAGCAGCAGAGCGATGCCCCGGAGGGGCAGAGTATCGCCCCCTGGTGGGCAGAACTCGCCCCTGGTGGGTGTGGCAGGTGGATCCTGGTGGGGCGCATGCGGGAGTCTGTCTGTCTCTCCCCGTTTCCAGCTTCAGAAAAATACAAAAAAAAAAAAAAAATTAAAAAAAAAACAGAAGTTGTCACATGAGATAAATTAAGGAATTCTCCCAAATAATCTACAGTGCTCAAGAAATCAAACTGGCGCCTTAGCCGAATAGCGTAGTTGTTTAGAACATGGTCCAGAAGCACAGAGGTTGCCAGTTCCATCCCCTCTCAGGACGCATACATCAATATTCTTGTCTCTCTCTCTCTCTCCCCTGCCCTTCTCTCTCACTAAAAATCAATTTTCAAAAAGTGAAGAGAAAATAAATCAAACTGGCTAACACAATGGCTTTCCTCAATTCCAGTCATAAGTAGACACATGCTAAGCTGGAGTCTGAAAACCTAGGTTTGAATCCCAGCTCCAAGCCTTTTCTTTTTTTAACTTATTTTTATTATTTTAATTTTTTTACTGATTTTAAAGAGAGAAGAAGGGAGAGAGGGAGAGAGAGAGAGGGAGAGGGAGGGGGAGAGAGAGAGGGAGAGGGAGGGGGAGGGAGGGAGAGGGAGAGAGAGGGAGAGAGAGGGAGAGAGAAGGAGAGAAACATTCATCTGTTACTGCATGTGCCCTGACCGGGGATCAAATCAGCAACCTCTGTGCTTCAGGGAGTCGCTCTAACCAACCCACCTATCCAGCCAGAGCCCAGCTCCAAGCTTTTTAAATAGTGTGACATTAAACATGTAAAAAGTTTACTGGCATAGTTTCTTCTATTCCACTGTTAACAAGAACATCACTCTCATTTGATTGTCAAAGATTTACATTCATCTGCTCTTCAAAAACTAAAATTAATTTTAATAATATAAGTAACACACTGAAAAACCAGACGGTGTCAAGTCCAGACCATTTTAAAAAGATTCTAAAAGAAAAAAAAAAAAAAGGAGTAATTCTTTCCCTAAAGGCCTTGCGTCCCTTGTTCTTTTTAAGGAAATTTTCTTTGAAATCCAACATCAAATTTCACGGGACAAGAGTTCCCCCAAATATCTGAAAATAAATTTCACAGCACATACACTTCAAAAGGCATGCCTAATTCCTTTCTGCTGAAATATAACTAGATTTCAATTCCCATGTTAGGCATTTCTTCCAAAATTTCAACCATGTCTGCTAATCCTGACATTTTACAAGACAGGATTAGAAGACAATTTATTCAGATTAAAATGAGAGGGCTAACGTCTCCATTCCCTCCACCCGAGAGCAAAAGACTTCCTAAAAACAGAACCACTTAACCAAGAAATAGAACTCGAAGTCAGGTTATCCAAATTCTCAGTTTGGGCTCCAGATGATGCACGCACTTTTGTTGCAAACTGACCCTTCCCAGCTTCTGCTACCGGGCATTAGAGGAACTAAATCTCGATAAACCCGCTGTATTTGCAACCACCTGTCAAGTGCTTGGGACCACCCAGAGAACAACTGCTTTCCAGCGGACGCTCCTAGACAAGCGGGCGCCGTGTCCCCCGGGACCACGGGCTACCCCCGCCAGCCGAGGCCTGCTCCTGCGGACCCCGCAGAGGGCTCCTTCCGAAGTGAAGCCTGAGCTGTCGGGAAGCCGGGGCTCCCCAGGTGGACGCTACGCCCACCTCCCACCCTTACTGCGGCCCGCAAGCCCTCCCACGGCTAACCTGCGGGGGCACCGGACGCCAGAAAAGCGCGGCTCCCCGCAGCCCAGCGCTCCCGCAGCGGACCGGGCCTGAGGGTCTGCTGCACGAAGCCGCCCCTGAGACGGCCGCCCTGGGGCCTCGGAGCACGGTGGCCACCCATGGCACCGCCCTCTTCCTGCTGAGCCGCAGTCCAGCCGCCAATGAGCCGCCCACTGCCAGAAGCATCATTCCGCGCAAAAGAAGCGGGGACGAACGGTGCTGCGGCAGCCACGGGGAATGCCAAAGGCCGGCCTGGGTGAGTCGCGCATGCCCGGTCCCTTAGAGGCCCACCGGGCGGGATTGGCCACTGCCCGTGCGCAGAATCTGCGGCCCGCCGGCAACCTTCCCCGGTAGCGCGCGTTCCCTGTCCGCGGAGTTCTGAACCCGCTACACCGCCCCCTCCTACCGCAACCCGCCAGAGCTCCCAGTCAGCGCACGGGGCTTCCCCCTCCCGGTCCGACGCTCCGCGTGGCCGTGTGAAAGGACTGAGGAGAAAGTCATGCACAAAAGACAAAGACTGGAAGGCAGGGGTAAAGCTTTCATTCTCGTGGGCGTCATTTTTTAGGCCCCCAAAACTATTTTCTTTGCGGAAAATGATTCTAACCTCTTGGTAGAGAGGAATAATTAAGGTGACCAATCGTCCTCCTTTAGGGAGGATAGTCCTTCTTTTGTAAGTTCCGTCCTCCCTGGAAAAGTGTCCTCCTACATGTTCTCCTTTTTGATATTGGAAGACTAATCTGCAAATGTCCGTATTCGATCGATGCAGAGTTGATCCATTGCGTGTGAAGTGACATATTTGTATCTAAATGAATACTTTTTTTATATAATTATTAAAAAATTAATAGGCATGTAAGCATAAAATATTACAAATGTTTTCATTATGCATATATCATAGTGTATTGTTGCAATGAATAAAATGTTTCTTCTATTTACGATATTGTTTAATTTATTTTTGTGCTCCTTTTCATTGTAAAAAAGTTGGTCACCTTAGAATAATACTTTATATGATTGGAACAGAAATGGTAATGTAATGCAACCAGTGGGTTGATAGAAAATAAATGGAACTCATTCACAGAAGGTTGATACTTGTTAAATTTGCCTTAGGGAATCACATACACACTCGTTCACTTGTTAAAGTGGTATTAAGCATCCATTATCAAGACTAAGCAGATACCAAATATAATTGGGAATCCACAGTACTCACATAGTATAGAAACATCTATAAATAAGCTAAAATATAATGCTGTAATATAATTAAAATAACCAATTCACAAAATGCTACAAAGCCCATAAAACATGATTCATTTGGCCTCAGAATGTCTAAAGGCCTAATGTTCAGCTTAGTCTTGAAGGATTAACATCCAACTAGTAAAAACACTTTCTGTTTACTATTGAAGAACCGTTTTTGCCTCAATATGTTAAAATAATATCACCTTGGCAACTCCGAATCCTGTCTACCTTTTTCTAGGTACCCAAAAGGATAAAATTATACTACATCTTTATGAAAAACTTCATACTGAAAGTTATCTTCCATTTACATTTTTAAAACTCTAAACATGGCCCTGGCAGGTTGGCTCAGTGGTAGAGCGTCGGCCTGGCGTGCAGAAGTCCCAGGTTCGATTCCCAGCCAGGGCACACAGGAGAAGCAGCCATCTGCTTCTCCACCCCTCCCCCTCTCCTTCCTCTTTGTCTCTCTCTTCCCCTCCCGCAGCCGAAGCTCCATTGGAGCAAAGATGGCCCGGGCGCTGGGGATGGCTCCTTGGCCTCTGCCCCAGGTGCTAG
The DNA here is from genome assembly GCF_036850765.1 of Saccopteryx bilineata. Classification (NCBI taxonomy): domain Eukaryota; kingdom Metazoa; phylum Chordata; class Mammalia; order Chiroptera; family Emballonuridae; genus Saccopteryx; species Saccopteryx bilineata. The sequence goes on along the minus strand of NC_089492.1, from coordinate 71,118,470 downwards.
AGTGGCTCTGGTCAAGGCAGAGCATTGCCCCCTGGTGGGCAGAGCGTCGCCCCCTGGTGGGCGTGCTGGGTGGATCCCGGTGGGGCGCATGCGGGGGGGGGGGGGGGGGGAGGGGGGAGTCTGTCTCTCCCTGTTTCTAGCTTCGGAAAAATACAAAAAAAAAACCCTCTAAACATGTAATTCATATGTATACAACATCAAATATCCAATATTTTACTTGATTCAGTTACATATTTAACTTTTGCAGCTCATATAGTGTTTTTCTCTAATGCTATTAAAAATTGAACTGAGGCATATTAAAAATTTTGAGTTTGAGTAAAAATTTATTTAAATCAGGCAGTGCCAAACTGGAGGTGGTTAGGAGGGCTCAACTGACAGGGCTAATGGCAAGGTTTTTATAGAGAAGACGCACAGGCAAAGCAAAGAAATTGTTTTATTGGCTATAACTTAAGCCATTACGTTATTTGGGGAAGCCTAGTTGGCTGTTTGTGATTGGTTGTCCTTATCCTTGAGACAGTTACAGAAATTGATTCTGGCTGAGGCTTTGGTTTGCTTACTAGGCTACCAAGTATGAGAGTAATCTCAGACTAAAATGGCCTTCTCACTTTATTCCACTATATACTGAGAAAACCTGCATTTTTATCTTCTGTTAAGCTTAGTTTCTTCCTACAGATACAATCAGCAACTAAAAATAACATTTGGTCTACTCAAAGTTTCTAAATAGGTAAAATGAAATCATATTTTGAAAACTGTGCTATAAAATCATAGGGAATTTTTATACAATGTTCAATGGATTTTTGAAATCTAGTAACTGAGACATTTATTGAATGTAAACTACTTGAATGGGATTTTAGAATACTAAGGCTGTTTAAAAAAATAAGCTTTGAAGGGAGAAATAAGGGATAGAGGAAAGAAACAAAAACCTATTCATGTTCAGGACAAGTGTGGTGATTGCCAGTGGAGGTGAAGGAGGGTACAGCAGGAATAAATGGTGATGGATGGTAACTGAAACATAACTGGAGGCAAATAACAAACCTGAAGCTGTCCCTGCCTTGGGCACATCATGAGAAGGCTGTGTTCTTTGAAAAAGATAAAAATGCTGGGAAAAATAGGAGACAGTGGTAACAGAGGAAGACCAAACAGGAGATAGATTGATTCCATAAAAGAAGCCATCGGCTGAGTCTACAGGAGCTGAGCAGGGCTGCTGAGGACAGGACATTGTGTATGTCACTTATGCATGGGATTGCCAGGAGTCAGAGCTGCCTTAACGGCATGTAACACACACTATATATTTATATATAGAAACATATATATAATATCTAACACATGTGGTGTACCAAGATGTATTGTAGAATTGGGCTTCTTGAAACCTATATAAGTGTGTTAACCAGTGTCACCCCAATAAATAAAAGCTTTGATTTCCCCAATTGTATCATCTGTTCTATTTAAAAATGAAGGCTGACCTGACCAGGTGATGGCACAGTGGACTGAGTGTTGGCCTGGGATGCTGAGGACCCAGGTTCAAAACCCCAAGGTTGCTGGCTTGAGTGTGGGTTCATCTGGCTTAAGCACAGGCTCACCAGCTTGAGTGCAGGGTCGCTGGCTTCAGCGTGGGATCAGACATGACCCTATGGTCATGTAGGCTTGAAGCCCTACATGACTGGCTTGAGCCCAAGGTCACTGGCTCGGCTGGAGCCCCCCCATCGAGGCACATAGTATGAGAAAGCAATCAATGAGCAACTAAGGTGACACAACTATGAGTTGATGCTTCTCATTTCTCTCCCTTCCTGTCTGTCCCTGTCCCTCTTTTTCTTCCTCTGTCTCTATTTCTCTCTCTTCTTCTTCCTCTCTGCCTCTGTCTGTCCCCCCTTCTCTTTCTCACCTATATTGTCTGTCCCTGTCTCTATCTCACTCTTTCTCTTCCTCTCTGTCTCTCTCTTATGCTAAAAAAAAAAAAAGAAGTCTGATCCCAATAAACTAAAAACAAAAACGAATAATGGAGGCTGATAGAAAAATTGAAAATGGGTATCACTTGTGGACTGTATGGCCATCACTACTGTATGTAATTTTTATTAGTTGTCTTTCCTCCCCATCCTCCAATTCCCTTTCCATTCTTTAAGGTAAGACTAAGGGTAGAAAGGCATGATGGAAAAAAAGAAAAGAAACATTTTGGTAAAGCTAGTATATTTATAAGAACCCTAAATACCTCTTTATACATTACTGGTTTAAAGCACGTACTGGGAGAATCTTTCTAGAAAAGAATTTGTTAATAACTTATCAAGATCTTTTAAAATGTTCACATTCTAAAGAAATATTCAGGAACATAGTCAAATATTTCTTCAGAGATAATGAACACAGCATTACTTAAAATTACTTAGAAATGGAAATAAGATAAATGGCCAACATTAAGGAAAGACTTAAGCAGATCATGGCACATTTAGGTAATGTAATTCAATACAGACTTTTAAAATGATGCTCATGGAGATTTTGATTACAGAGGTTTGGGGGTTTCTGAGATTTGTTAAGTTGAAAAGTAAACAGTATACAGAACCATATATATTATTTAGATATTATATATATGTTTCTATATATAAATATATAGTGTGTGTTACATGCTGTTAAGGCAGCTCTGACTCCTGGCAATCCCATGCATAAGTGACATACACAATGTCCTGTCCTCAGCAGCCCTGCTCAGCTCCCGTAGACTCAGCCGATGGCTTCTTTTATGGAATCAATCTATCATCTCCTGTTTGGTCTTCCTCTGTTACCACTGTCTCCTATTTTCCCTAGCATTTTTATCTTTTTCAAAGAACCCAGCCTTCTCATGATGTGCCCAAGGCAGGGACAGCTTCAGGTTTGTCATTTGCCTCCAGTGATGTTTCAGGCTTAATTTGTTTTAGTACCACTTGTTCATCCTGGCAATTCAGGGTATCCATAGAGCTCTGCTCCAACACCATATTTCATAGAATCAATTTTTTTCCAATCAGGCTTAGAAATTAAGAATACAAGGGTGTGAATAGTCTTAGCCTTGGTTTATAATGACACATCTTTATTCGGGGTGATTTCTTCAAATTCTTTCATTGCTGCCCTTCCAAGTCTCAGCTTTCTCTTTATCTCTGGGCTGCAGTCTCCATTTCAATTGATGAGAGAACCAAGGTAAACAAAATCTAACAATTTCAATGTCTCTATTGTCTATGTTAAAGTTGTGTCTTTTTTTCTGTAGTCGTTTCTTGTATGTTCAAATGCAGTCCAGCTTTGGCACTTTTACCAAAAGTCATTTCAAATCATTGCACTTTCTGCCAGTAAGATGATGTCATGTCATCTGCATATCTTAAGTTATTGATACTTCTTTTACCAACTTTACTCCTCCTTCCTCTGACTCTAGCACACTTTTTCATCTGATATGGTCTTCATACAGATTAAATCAATAGGGAGACAAAATGCACTGTGTCTGACACCTTTGCTTATAAGGAAACCATCTGTCTCTCCATATTCTACCCTGGCAGTGGCTTCCTATCAGGATAGGCTACACATCAGAATGTTCAAGTGCATTATCTATGAAAAAGCTCATTAAAAAAAAAACTTACCTGCAACTTCTGCATTTTTATAATAAGCATGTATTATATTGATTACATAAACTAAATTTTAAAATAAAATTTTATTTTTATAAAAAGTCCTAGATTAGATTCCTGCCTTGACTCAGGCATTAGCTAGCCTCAGTAACCTCACTTGGAAAATTCTATCATCTAGACAACTCTCACCCTTTAGAGGCAAAAAAAAAGGCGTGGGAAATAGGGCAATGTAGGAGAGTAAAGGACGCTTCAGAAGTAAAGAAGGGCCCTGGCCCGTGGCACAGTAAATAAGAGTATCCTCCCGGATCGCCGAGGACGCTGGCTCCACCCTGAAGTCGCCAGCACCAGCCCCAATCGGCAGGCATAAGAAGCAATGAGTGGGTGCACAACTAAGTGGAACGAGTTGATACGTTTCTTACCCTTACTCTCTCTCAAAAAACGAAAAAAAAAAAAAAGAAAAAGTCTTATTTAAAATAGGCCCACAGCCTCCTCTTCTCACCCCATTGCATCTCCTCCCCACCAAACTGAGTACCGTTACAACCAAAAAAATTTTAAGTTTTTGCAAAGGCTTTGATAAATTAATCCAGGGCAGTCTTTCTGTAAAAAGCAATACAGTTTATCTGCCAAATCAACTAAAAATGTCTTCCAGGCAAAAGTCATTAAGTAGGTCAACAAACTTTGGATAGTTGTATGTTTCCCTTTATGGACATCGTTACACAACAGTGCCTCGTTGAGCAACTTGCAATGGTGAGCTTCTTGGCTTTGCGTTCCCTACATGCCACAGTCCTGTAAAGAGGGTGAATATTTAGCTGTTTCAGCCTTCTTGGAAAGGTGCCTGATGTTAACCACAGGAAAGCAAGTAAAAAGGATAGGCGGGTCGAGAGAGAGCAAGTGAGACACAGCAAGAGAGGGTGCGGGGGCACAGCGGGCGTGGAGTGACAAAGATGGTCTCAGAATTGAGCACTGATTCAGTCGCCTGGAATTTCTACGAATGACCTCAGAATCGAGAAGGGCTGCGCAACTCTAGGGCTGGGGAGGGGGGTAGGGCAGAGGTGAGGCGTGGTTAGTTTTCGGAAAACATTGAACGGTACCGGGAAGAGAGGAAATGAGGCCGGCCGATCGCTCCAGCAGTTATGCTTTCAACACTCACTGCAACTTCTCACAAAAGACAGAGACACTGCCTCCTCGAGTACACTATCTTGTTAGCTTAGAAACCGCACTCCCACCTTTCGATCTTTCCTCTGCACACAGTCTCCGGCCTCCTCGCATACCATCCTAAACGAGAGGTAGGGACAACCTCTAAAATCGCCCAAATTTTAACACCCAGCTTGAGAAACAACAAGTCCCAGGATGCACTGCTACCTCGTCCAAACAACAGGCCCGCCCGAGAAACTACAAATCCCAGGGTGCAGTGCGGCCTCGGACCCACGAGCTCTTCTTTGAGGCGGCTGTCCCCGCAGAAATTGGATGAGGGTCGGCGCTGTCTGCTGAGAATCAGAAGACTTATCAGATTGGTTGAGGTTTGCCAGAGATCTCTGTCCCCCACGCTGTCCTGGGGTACTGTGGTACAGGGAGAAGGGAAGGGGGCGCTGTGCACTTCCTCAGGACGGAAGTGGGCGAAAGACTCAGTGCGTGCCGCCTCACCAGATACTAATCTCCCGCGCGTCGTTGAAAGGGTCCGTGACCCGACGGAAGTGATTCTTCCAACTGCCCCGGAACCCACGGCGGCAGGCTTCTAGGGGTGGGGGGGCGGCCCTGGAGTGGGGGCTGTGGCGGTGCGCGGGGACCTGGCGCGGTGGCTGCGGGGCTGACCAGTGAGTCTCGGGCTGGGGTGGGGACGGAGCTCTGAGTCCGCGTGGGACACGGGGGCTTGTCCAGGGCGCGCTCGCTGCCCCAAACTGCCCACTTCTTCCCATTTGGGCGGGGAAGGAACGGAAGCTCCCATCCTCCCCGAGCCTCCTCAGCCCCTAGTTTGGGGGAGGGGAGAAGAGGGCGGCGGGACCTTTCCCGGAGCCGTTCGGGGGGCTCGGAAAAGGGTGGAAGGAGGGGCGGTGGCCGGGGAGACTGGGCCTTCTCTGGGCTGAGCGCGGGGAGGGTGGAGTTAGGGGCATGGCAGCCCTGTCGCTGTTCTTCTTTGCTTTCCCCGTGTGCACTGAGATTCGTCCTTCTCTGTCTAGGAGGCAGTCCCTAGTGATAGGAGAGGCCCTCGTTTTGCTGCGGGACCCCGAGAAGTTTACCTCTGGGCAACTTACTGGGCGATCAGTGCCGACTTGGTGGTTTGAGGCTGTCTACCTGCCTCCCAGTCTTGTCTGAAAGGAGGTATCCAGTGTCAAGTACAGTGGCCATTGAGTTTCTCTTGGGGAACTAAAACCTTTTTAGTAAACTATAGCTGTGGAGTTCGTGTCATTGACGCCAGCATTTCTACTCTGCATCGTTTTCAGCGTGGAAAACAACCGACATTTTTTAGAGTTTTAAAACCTCATTTTCAAACTACCACGTTTGCCTTTGGATCCCCTAAGAGTTGTTTCTTTTTCAATTTAGTGGACTAAAATGATAAATTTCTGACCTAGTTTACGTTTTGTAATTCACAATGCTGAAAGATCACAGTTTACACGTGGATTCATTCATTCTGGAGTAACAAGGGCAAGGAAACAGCTGTGATCCTAGTCATCATGGATATTGTTTATTGCCAGTGATTTAGGGTTCACACTTAATTTTTAAATGATTATTCTTTTTTCCTAATGTATGAGATTTATCTAATTATCTACCACCCTAAAAAACATTTTACATACATATATAAATTTATTTCAAGCTGAAGATGCCAGTTTCATTAGGCAATAGTGTGTAGTCAGAAGTTATAGTTAGCCTTATACATCAAGTTGTAAAGTAATATTAGTTTATGTCTTATAAAAAATGCTGTTTGGGGGGTTTTTTGGGGGGGTTAGTACTAGAAAATAATCTGGAAAATGTGTTAATGCATTTTAGCAAACCTGTGGTAAAACGTTTACTGTTCATAAGATCAGAACAAACTCATCCAGAGATGCCTGAAGTTTTAGGCCTTGGTTATTAAGGAAAAAAATGGTACCATTCATTCCAGAAACATTTACTGAGCAACTGCTATATGCCAGGCATTATACTAGGCCTGCCCTCTGGAGCTTAAAGAAAGAGAAAGGATATACAGTAAGTGAGCAAAGTGGTGATAAATGTAAAGATGACATAGCAGGAGTAGAGTCAGATTAAGTTAGAGTGGCCGGGTGCATGTCTAATTTTGATGGGGACATGAACAAAGATCTTCCTCTCTAAGGAGTTGCTGTTTTACCTGCAGACCTAAATGAGGAAGATGTGAGGGAAGAAATTTAAGATAGCAGTAACTGCAAATTCAAGGACCTTAAGGGAGGAATGAACTTGACCTATTGTAATTCTAAAGACACCCATGTGGCTGGTGCATTGTGAAGGAAGAGTGATTAACAGAGACTAAGTATGATGGAATTTGATACTCTTTTTTCCTGTCTTTAATGAGGAGCCATTAGAGGATTTTGTGCAGGGGAGTGAAATCTGATTTATGCTTTTGATGACTAGTTGCTGGGTGGAGAATGGACAGTTCAGAGAAAGTGGGGAAACCAGCTCCTAAGGAGGCTTGTGGTAGTCCAGTTGAGAAATGGTGGCTTGAACTGGAACTACAGACTTGTAAGTTAGTGAGAAGTGGTTTGATTGGAAATGTAATTTGAAGATGGAGCAAATGCCTTTACGTCTAGGACAAAAAAAATTTTTTTTATTTATTTTTTCAGAAATCAGCTGTTTTTCTGAGCATGTAGGTGAACAGTAGTGCCATTTACTGAAATGAGAAGTGAGGAGGGTGCACTGGTTTCTGAGGAATAAATCAGGAGCTCTGTAAAAGAGTCTGATCCCTAGTATACAGCTCAGAATATGTGCAGGAGCCAAGTTGGAGATCCATGAGATGTCCGGCAAGGGAGATAATCTGGGAGTCAGATTTTATAGATGGTATTTATAGCTATGGATTGAGCCCTGGCTGGTTGGCTCAGTGGTAGAGGGTCAGCTTGGCGTGCAGGAGTCCCTGGTTTGATTCCAGGCCAGGGCACACAGGAGAAGTGCCCATCTGCTTCTCCACCCCTCCCCCTCTCCTTCCTCTCTGTCTCTCTCTTCCCCTCCTGCAGCCAAGGCTCCATTGGAGCAAAGTTGACCTGGGCGCTGAGGATGGCTATGTGGCCTCTGCCTCAGGCGCTAGAATGGCTCTGGTCGCAACAGAGCAATTCCCCAGATGGGCAGAGCATCGCCCCCTGGTGGGCATGCCAGGTGGATCCCGGTTGGGCGCATGCGGGAGTCTGTCTGACTGCCTACCCATTTCCAGCTTCGAAAAAATGAAAAAAAAAAATTGATCATGATACCAGATCAAGTAGTTGAAATTTGATTAGAACCCTTCAATGAACTAGTGGGCCAAAAGTGATCAGAGTGGATTATGAAGAAATGGATAGTAGTGATGATGTTACTGCATTTTCATGTGTGGATAGGAATAATGGCAGCAAAATCCTTGTACAGTATAGATGTGCTTAAGTGGAAAGGTTGGCCTTGTATGCAAGGATGGTTTCTATTTAACTTTTGAAACAGGGTAGATACTATATGCTATATACATGCAGGTAGAATGAAGGAGGAAAGACAAGCAATTGAAGTGATTGTTTCCATTTTCTTGATGAAATAAGTAGTTAGGGCAGGGAGGAGAGGGATGTTGGAGGTTTCGAGGAAGCTGTAAATTTTCTCACAGTAGAAAAGCCTGTTTGCTAGGAGGATCAATACAATGCCAAGTTCCTGCTTAAAGTATGTGGGCATAAATTTAAAGTTAAGATCATCCAAAGTGGTTGTGTCTTTTCTCCAGCCACATTCAGCTCTTTGGTTGAGGCCTGAGCTTGGCAGGGAATTGGGTTTGGTAGAGTTGGGATTGGGAGGGGAATGGGGGGATACATACGTCAGAGGGGAGGGCAGGGAGTTAGGGATATAAGGGCAGTGAAACATGCATGGGCCTGACCTGTGGTGACGCAGTGGATAAAACGTCAACCTGGAATGCTGAGGTCACTGGTTCAAAACCCTGAACTTGTCTGGTGAAGGCACATAGTGGAGTTGATGTTTCCTGCTCCTCCTCCCTTCTCTTTCTCTCTCTCTCTCACTCTCCTCTCTAAAATAAATAAATAAATAAAACATGCATAGAACAAAAATAATTATTTGCCATTCAAAAAAATATATATAGTATATATCAAGATATATAAATCCATTTTGAATGGAAGATGACAGTTTCATTACCTTATGGTAATTGTGTAATATAATCAGGTAATAGTTTGTAGTCAGAATTATAATTAGCCTTATATATCAGGCTCTAAATTAATATTATAAAAGGCTTGTTTGGAGGGTTTTGGTAGATATTTTCAGTACTAGAAAATAATCTGGAAAAATCTTTGCAGTTACACTGATATGACTTAATCCGTCTAGCTAACCTATCCTAAATGTTTATTTTCTATATATTTATTTTTAGCCCAGCATTTTAAAGATTCTTTTAAATCATTTAATAATGTAAGAATCTATACTACTTAAATATATACTATAGAGTGGGAATATTTGCTCATACTTTTTAAACCTAAGCAAAGGAGTTTGGAGATCATTTCCTAAGGGAGGTTAGGTAGTTTACAGGGATGGGATAGATTCAGTGGGAACACAGCTCTGCTTTATAAAGATGGGAAAGTGGGAGTTCCAGGCATTTGTTGTAGAGGGAGGATGAATTTCCAGTGGGTTCAGTCATGAAATGGTAGAGCTGAAAGGGACTTGAAGATACGACTTAGCCCATTTTTAATTTAGGAGGTGAAGAAACAGAAGTCTTATCACTTAATCTATTTGGGTCTCAAGCTAGAAATGTGAAGATAACTGAATTAGTTCTAGGAAACATAAATTCCAGAAATCACATAGAGGAATATAGTAGTGGGTAAAATATTGTGAGACTGATGTTTTGATTATCATAATTTCATAAAATATGTCCATGCCCTGGAAATCTTTAAAATAAAGAATTAAAATTCATATTGACATAATTCTATTATGAAAGATGGAATACCATCTCCTTCCTTAGGCACTCTCTTCCCTCAATATAACCCATAATATTTCAAACTTAAATAGATGTTTCCTAGAAAGAACCATTTTTATTGTGGTTGTCTGAAAGTTCTACGTTTCTTAAAGACCAACATTGAGGACAAAACATGAAAAGAATCAATCTTGGTCAAAAGCTTGGTGCTATTGAATAACTTTTTTTTTTTTTTTTGTATTTTTCTGAAACTGGAAACGGAGGCAGTCAGATAGACTCCCACATGCGCCCAATAGGGTGCGATGCTCTGCCCATGGGGGGGGGGGAGTCTCTCTGTTGCAACCAGAGCCATTCTAGCACCTGAGGCAGAGGCCACAGAGCCATCCTCAGCAGCGCCCAGGCCAACTTTGCTCCAGTGGAGCCTTGGCTGCTGGAGAGGAAGAGAGAGACAGAGAGGAAGGAGAGGGGGAGGGGTGGAGAAGCAGATGGGCGCTTCTCCTGTGTGCCCTGGCGGGGAATCGAACCCCGGACTCCTGCACGCCAGGCTGACGCTCTACCATTGAACCAGCCGGCCAAGGCCTGAATAACTATTTTGTTGGAAAGCTCAGGATAAATAATACTACCTGTGTCTGTGGCAGATACATTACTGTATGAGACTTTGTTAACAGGACCACATAATTACCATTGTGTGTTTAATATATGGATTATAAAAATAAAGAACTTGGCCTTGTGGAAACTTAACAGCTAAGGTAGGGTGACAGGTAGATCTAAAAAGACGCACTTACAGGTTACTGTGAAACATTTGTGTCTAATAGTGAGAACTATAAATTTCACAGTGGAGGAGAAGATGGGAAAGGACACAGTTTGCTAAAAGTATTAAGACTATCTATCTACCTTAGAGTTAAATATAAGAGCATTGTTATAAGTGAATGGCCAGAATGAGAATTTTAACTCATCGTCACAGACATGGATTCAATGACTATAGCCACATTCTACGCAGGATTTTTTTTTTTTTTGTATTGAGTTTAGCAAGAGACAGACAGAAGGGAACATCGCGCTGTTTGTGTATTGTGCCCTGACCCCGTGGTGATCGAACCAGCAACCTCTGTGCTTCGGGAAGATGCTTTAACTAACTGAGCCATCCAGCCAGGGTGAAACAGTATATTTTGATGTCTTATTAGAAATTGGAATTGTGTCATAACTTCTGTCAATTTGTATAATATGGCTGAAGCCTCTTCAAATAGACCTGAGCATTGTGTAATTCTTGGTTAATGTGATTTACTTTGCTTTCCAAGCATCAGGCTGACTGACCATTGTTCCTTTAATGTGCTGCTTGGTTCTACACGTTTACTTGTTGCTTTTTTTTTTTTTTTTTGTATTTTTCTGAAGTTGGAAACGGAGGCATCAGACTCCCACATGTGCCCGACCGTGATCCACCCAGCATGCCCACTAGGGGGCGATGCTCTGCCCATCTGGGGCGCTGCTCTGTTGCAACCAGAGACATTCTAGCGCCTGAGGCAGAGGCCATAGAGCCATCCTCAGCACCCGGGCCAACTTTGCTCCAATGGAGGCCTGGCTGTGGGAGGAGAAGAGAGAGACAGAGGAAGGAGAGGGGGAGGGGTGGAGAAGCAGATGGGCGCTTCTCCTGTGTGCGCTGGCTGGGAATCAAACCCGGGACTCCTGCACACCAGACCGACACTCTACCACTGAGCCAACTGGCCAGGGCCACTTGTTGCTTTTTTATTTTATTCTTTTATTTAGTGAGAGGAAGGAAGGCAGAGACAGACTCCCACATGCACCCTGACTGGGATCCACCCAGCAAGCCCTCTAGGGGGTGAATGCTCTGTCCATCTGGGGGCCTTGCTGCCTTGTATCCAGAACCATTTTTTTAGTGCCTGAAGTGGAGGCTATGGAGCCATCCTCAGCGTCTGGGGTCAGGTCGCTCTAATTGAGCCATGGCTGCAGGAGAAGAGAGAGAGAGAGAAGTGAGAGGGTTAGCTGTGTAGAAGCAGATGGGTGCTTCTTCTGTGTGCCCTGGTCAGGAATCAAACCTGGGACATTGACATGCTGGGCTGATGCTCTACCACTGAGCCAACCGGCCAGGGCCAACCTGTTGTTTTTTAAAAATCAGTTTTAACCCATAGTTTTCTAGTTATTTACATTTTTGAAGGTGTATTTTTATTCATTTGTTGATCTTCAGAAAACACTAGATTAATAGACAAGAAGTCACTTATTTTACATAATGGCAGCAAATATTAATCTGCTTTTTAAAAACTGAAGTTTCTCTTGGTACAGTGATGTAAAGTACAGGATAGGGAATATAGTCAATTGTAATAACTATGTATGGTGTCAGGTGGGTACTGACTGGTAATATTGGGGGCATACTTTGTAAAGTTTATGATTTTCCAACCACTATGCTATACACTTGAAACTAATACAAAGTAATATTGAATGTAAACTGTAATTGAAAAATACAATTTAAAAGGTTTATCTTGGGATTTCTGAATTGTTACAAATACAGATATTATTTTCAGTTCTTCATTTGTATGCATGTCACAGTGAAGAAAGAGCTTTCTTACCTTTGCACACTGTGTGTGCTAGGGTATCTTTAAAGTAGATAGCAAGAAGAACTGCTGCCTTTGCGGTGTGCCATTTATTCAGTATCTCCCATTTTCCCTCCCCTCCAATACTGATTCTTAGCAAGTTTGAATATTTAAGTTTGCATTTTACTGATTACATTGAGACTGAGCATATTTTTGCAGGTCTCTCTGAGCCATTTGTATTTTTTTTCCAGCTATTTTTCCAGAATGGTGTTTTTACATTTGCTACTTTAATCTGTAGTATATTTTGTGAAGGACATCAGACATCTAACATTTTTTTCAAGTAAATATCCACTTTAAAAGAGAGAGAGAGAGAGAAATACAAAGAGTAGATTTACTTTCAGCTGTTGCAATAATCCTACTTAAATAATCCAAGCAAATCAACTGAAAAACCATTAGAACTATTAAGAGACTTTTCAAACCTGACCAGGCGGTGGCACTGTGGAGAGAGCGCTGAACTGGGATGCAGAGGACCCAGGTTCAAAACTCCAAGATTGCTGGCTTAAGCATGGGCTCATCCGGCTTGAGCCCCAAGGTCACTGGCTCTGCTTTAGCCCCACCTTACTCTCCCTCCCCCATCAAGGCACATATGAGAAAGCAATCAATGAACAACTAAGGTGCCACAACAAAGAATTGATGCTTCTCATCTTTCTCCCTTCTTGTCTGTCCCTATCTGTCCCTCTCTCTGTCTCTGCCTTTGTCACAAAAAAAATAAGAGAGACTTTTCCAAAGATGGTACAGTTGAAAATCAACTTACTGAATTAAAAACCTTTTTTTAAAAAACATGAGCAATAACCTTTCAGAAAGTATAATAAACCCAAAAGTAGACCTAATAAGAAATGTGTAATAACAAAAAGGGAATTGTCCAACCATTTAGCAAAACATATTTTATCAGGCTGTTCTATTTTAAAACAGTGGGGGGGAAATTAGGCAGGCATCAGCAGGTTGATGGAACAGAATATAGTCTAGAAAGCCGTGTAGCAATACACCGTGTTTCCCCATGTATAAGACGCACTTTAATTTGGGGGCCTGAAATTTAGGGGAAAATGTATTACATAGTTATTGAACTCAAGTTGTATTCATCATAAAATTCATACAACTCATCTGCACAAAAAAGCGGGAAATGCAACTTTAAAAAAAAAAGCTACAACCACTGTATAAGACGCACCCAGATTTTAGACCCCAAATTTTTGGGAAAGGGTGCATCTTATACATGGGGAAATAACAGCAGTATATGAAACAGGTAAAATTTCAAATCAGGAATTGGACAGGCTATTCAAAGATCTTTTCAGTGTTAGATGATACTAGATTCAAAACTGATTTCAGTGTACACCCTGGGTTAGAATTTCTACAGTGTGTCCATAAAGTCATGGTGCACTTTTGACTGGTCACAGGAAAGAACAGAAGATGATAGAAATATGAAATCTGCACCAAATAAAAGGAAAACTCCCAGTTTTATACCTATCCAGTGCAGTTCGATGTGGGCTCATGCACAGATTTTTTAGGGCTCCTTAGGTAGCTGTCCCATATAGCCTCTACAGCAGGGGTCCCCAAACTTTTTACACAGGGGGCCAGTTCACTGTCCCTCAGACCGTTGGAGGGCTGGACTATAAAAAAAAACTATGAACAAATCCCTATGCACACTGCACGTATCTTATTTTAAAGTAAAAAAACAAAATGGGAACAAATACAATATTTAAAATCAAAAACAAGAAAATTTAAATCAATAAACTGACCAGTATTTCAATGGGAACTATGCTCCTCTCACCACCAATGAAAGAGGTGCCCCTTCTAGAAGTGCAGCGGGGGCCGGATAAATGGCCTCAGGGGGCTGCATGTGGCCCACGGGCCGTAGTTTGGGGACCCCTGCTCTACAGACTCATCACTGACTGATGGCCTACCAGAACGGGGTTTCTCCACCAAACTGCTGGTTTCCTTCAACTGCTTATCCCACCGAGTAGTGTTATTCCTATGTAATGGTGCTTCATTTTAAACGCACAGATATTCACGTTGCACTTTGGTCACAAATTCAAACTTAGCAAGCCACAGGACACACAACTTTCCTCTGTACTGTTCACATCTCGACTGGCATGGCTGTGGGCTGCTCCGCTGTATACACGGTGTTACGTCATCACCTGCATATGCGCACATGCTGCCACATCATCCTACAGAAACTGGGAGGGTTTTCCTTTTATTTAGTGCAGATTTCACATTTCTATCGTCTCGTTGCTTTCCTGTGACCGATCAAAAGTGCACGACTTTACGGACACACTGTATTTGTTACCAAAAATTTAAAAATTGTGAAAGAGTAATGTTTACATATAATACTCTAAGAGCATGATGACATCTCGGTCAGCCCATTGTTCACTGTGACTTCTGCCTGTACGTACTCAACCCACTCACTGCTCCTTGACCACTAGCTTTTACCTGCCTAATTCATATTTCCAGAACTCGGAGTAACTATTCCAATTATGGAGTAGATGCTCAAGTATTCAAACAGATTTTTGCTGCCCCAAACTTAGGTTTCTAGTGGGTTAAGTCCAAATTGAATCTTATTTCAAATATTTTTAGCTTCTATCTGGGAATTAGAATTGTTCTAAATTCTTTCTATAGCTTTGCTCTTTCTTTGTTAGTGATGGGGAATCTTCCCCCTCCCCCTTTAACCCTGTAGAAATGGTGGAATTAATTTACTATATTAAGAAGTCTGTGGAGAAACTGTTGCTACCCAAAGGGCTTTTATGATGTGACTTTGCATGGTTGCCTAGCTACTGCGAGTTAAGTAAACATTTTCGTATTTAGCTCTGAAAATTTTTCCAGATAGAAAAGTTGGCCCTTGAAATGCTTGTTCTTCTAGCTCTTCTAGGATTTTGTTCTTTTGTTTTGTTTTTTAGAAGAATGATACAAAATAGTATGAACAGAAGAAAATAACTGATATATTTTTAATTGCCTACTAATATAAAATGACATAGTGCTGTTTTTTAATTGTAAAGACTGTTCTAAGGAAATGTGTCAACAGCTCTCAGCAGTAGTGAATGAGCAGTTTTAACTGGAGCCAGGATTTTTTTTTACCCTTACGATATGGAATAGTGGAAGGGAGTATGGGCCATAAAACCCTACCTACCTAGGTTCAAATCCTCAGGCTGCCACTGAAGCTGTAGAATTCTTGAACAAGGAGCAGCCTGTGAGTACAGTAGTTCCTCTTCTTTAAAATGTGAGCAATTATTTTCTTGAGAAAGTGTCATTTTAAAATAAGATAATGTGTGTAAGGTATTTCATGCAATGTTTATCACTTACCAGGCCCTTGGATTTCTGGTAACAATGCTACATCAGCACTGCAGCCCTAATCTCACATTAGAAATGGTACTTTAAATATCTCTGTCTGTGCTTAGCAAGTGTTCTAGACTAACAGATTTGATTTCTGCTCCTGCTCTGTCACCACATGGAGTAAGTCATTCATCCTCTCTGTACATCAGTGACGTTACCGTTTCTTAAGGTGAGAGATGACATAGGTTATCTCCACATTCCTTTCTTCTTCTAAAATTTTATGGTTTATTTCTTGACCCTTTCCTTAAGGCTAGAATTAAAACATTTATTGGTCAGGAATTTCTTAGAGAAAAAGATAATGAGAATATGCTGTTTTCCTGATAGTGACACAAAAAATAATATTGGTATTAATAAAATAAAATCCTCCTTTGAGGAAATGCTGTTAAAATAAAAACTATTGTAAAAATGAGCCCTTTTCATTTAGCAATTGCCTTATTTTGTAATATTTAAAATTTCTTAAATTTTTCTAAAATTATAAATTTTTACCACTCTGTTACATATCAGAACTTTGGTAGCCTGCATTCTGAAGGGATGAAAAAGTAAAATGTGTTATAAATGTACACATTTGCTTTGTCTTTTGTTCTCATGAAAGCTACCCCATGTCCTTGGATTTATCATGTTATTCATTCAGCAAATATTTTCCTTTTTATTTTTTTGTAGTATTTTTCTGAAGTGAGAAGCAGGGAGGCAGAGAGACAGACTCCCGCATGCACCTGACCAGGATCCACCCGGCATGCCCACCAGGGGGCGATGCTCTGCCCATCTAGGGCATTACTCCATTGCATCCAGAGCCATTCTAGCACCTGAGGCGGCGGCCATGGAGCCATCCTCAGTGCCCAGCCAACTTTGCTCCAATGCAGCCTTGGCTGCGGGAAGGGAAGAGAAAGAGAGAGAGGAAGGAGAGGGGGAGGGGTGCAGAAGCAGATGGGCACCTCTCCTGTGTGCCCTGGACGGGAATCGAACCCGGGACTTCCACACACTGGGCTGATGCTCTACCGCTGAGTTAGCCGGCCAGGGCCTCATTGAGCAGATATTTTCATGTCTACCAGTATCAAGTAGTACCGTGTTCAAAGATGATTAAGGCCAAGGATCCCCTTCAAGTTCAGTTTAGGTCCTAAGGAACAGCATCTGTTTTTTGTTTTTTCAAAATGAAAGACAAAAGAATGTGCACAAGTAATAATGGAGATGTTATGGAGGGAGTGACATGACCTCGATTCTTGTGTCTTTTTTAAGAGAAAGAAGTTAGTAAAGACAGTACTTACTGTTCGTGTAGGAGAAGAGGGAACCCTGGAGACAGGTTCAGGGGGTTAGCCCAGGATAAGCTGCCTCTGCCCACTGCTCACTGGATGCAAGTCTCCTGGGGCTCCTTAAAGGTTAGGAGAGTGACAAGGAAAACATAACTGGGGAAAAGAAAAGAAAAGAAAGGGAAAGGTGCAGGCATGCTCCAGGAAGAGAGAGTCCAGTCTCTGTATTTTAAACTGTTGTCAGAATAGTTGCCTTAAAAGAAAAAATAAAAGAACAAATCTTTATGTCGACTTCATTGTCCTGGAGGTGATCATCTTTTCTCCAGTGTTCAGAAACTAGTACTGTTGCATGTTACGATGGCTGGGAAATACTTGGTTAGCACAGAGAGTTCTTAAACTTGTAATACCAAAGACATACTAAATAATAATGGGTGAAAACATGTTATTTCAGCATTAGTCTTAATATAGCATTGTTATATTTTCAGGAAACTACTAAACTTCCTGTGGAAGCGAGTAGGATTTTATAACATAATGGGTAAGTTTCATAATAAAAAAATAACAGGTTAAGTATTTCAACTAGTAGAAGTTGGTTTTTCTTCTCAAAGACAGGCCTTCGATGTCAGTGAGTGAAAGCTATTAAATGATCAGAGTACACCAAAAGTAGTTGTTTAAATTAACAGCTTATATTTACTGTATATTCTTGAAAGACAGAACAGTAACGTTATTGTACCAAATAAAATTTGTGATTCCTAGTGAGTAAATTGTACTTTAAGATATTAGAAACTTTCCCAACATACATACAGAATGGTTCAGCTTGCAAAAAGTACTAGAAGTGTAAGTTTAAATAATTGATAATTGTTTTTGTTCGAGAAATTGGCAAAAACTGCTAAGAATCTTTATGTTTGGATAGTCTATAATGTAGAAGTTACTTGCATCTTTATGAGTTGCCCAGCTTTTTATAACAAAAAATTGCAAGAGTAATATACTATATGGCTTTTACCAGCTAATGCTGTTTTTGCCACATTTGCCTTCCCTCTGTGTGTATGTTATTTATACACCCATATACTTGTGTGTGTGTGTATATATATATATATATATATATATATACACACACACATAAACTTAAGAAATACCTTTTTCTCCATTTAAGATTTAATTGTCCACATCTAAATATATCAGCATGTATTCAGTTCATATTCAGAGTTTTTCAGTTGTTTCAATAGTGTTCTTTATTAACAGGTTTATTATTTTAAATCCAGGAACTGATTAGGGATCATTTACTGCATTAATTTGTCTCTAGTCTCCTTTAAATAGTTCCCTACCTGGGAGTGGGGGTGGGGAGGGAGGTCGTCCATGGCTATTTTAAATTTAGATTTCAGTGTTTTCACCTATTACATTCAGATTAAACATTTTGAGCAGCTGTAGTACATAAGTGATATTGATATTTATTAATCTTAATTTTAAGGTTTCTAAATTATTAAAAAATAAATGAGTAATGGGTGTTAGTAGCTGAACACTACTTCAGTCTCATCCTCTGTACTTCTCTCTAGGACACTATAAATTTTTAGAGTAATCCAGAAGAAACTTTGTTTCAGATATTGGTAACCATAAAAATTAAATTTCCACCAGTTCAGTACTATAAAATTACATGTGTGAGAAAGATCGTAAAGGTATATACAAAAATATATACTCCCCCAGAAAGTTATGAGCTAGTCACTGGCCAAAGCCAGGAGCAGAGTGACACCTGCACACTCTCCCTGTCCCCTCTCCTCTACTTTCAGGTATTGTCAGTATTCATTACTTTCATTGTGCAGTCATTTAAACTAAGCAATAAAAAGTTTGATAATTGTTATCAAATTATGGATCCAGAGTAAAATGCTAAGTAAAGGAAGCCCTGACATTTAGAATTTGGACTTGTCAGAAATTGAGCTCACATGACGTAAACATTCATTTGTAAACACACTATGCATCTTATTTGTAGAATGCATATTTCAGGTGATAGAATTAAAGTTTTACTATTTGGATAATTTGTTTTAGTCTTCAAATTTGAATGTGCTGCTGTGGTCACAAAAATATTGTTAATACTTTTTGAGAAATGCTGGTAAATTTTTGTCTAAGACAACATTCTTGAGTGTAGAGTTTATTCTGATACTGGAAAATGTGTAGAGAATAATAAATAAGATGTTAAAAAACTTTCAAATCTTGGTAGTTATTCCCCTTCAGAAATCTTGCTGGTCTAAGTTCTTCAAATATTGACCCTGGTAAACCTATTTGTTGTTAATAAATTTTGTGATTCAAAACCATTTTACTACTTGACTTTAGATGGAGAAGAGAAAACCTATGGTGGCTGTGAAGGCCCTGATGCCATGTATGTCAAATTGATATCTTCGGATGGTCACGAATTTATTGTGAAAAGAGAACATGCACTGACATCAGGAACAATAAAAGCCATGTTGAGTGGCCCAGGTAGGAATGCTATTTGCTCTTCATGTAACTTCACTTTCAGTGTTTGATGAATATATTTTTAAGTTGAATTAAATGACTCATAACATTTAAAAGACAATAACTATTTGAACATTGCAATATTATGTTGCATTGGGAAAAGTTGGCTTCTGCCATATCCTGTTTTTAGTGTTGACCCTAGTTTCAGTGAGGCCAGACTGGCGATTTTGTAATAGGAAGGCTCATTTCCCAGGTGAGTTTCAGGGTCAGCTTCAACACAGGACACTGCTGATCTGTGCTCCTGCTTCCATTTCTGCTCCGACTTCTAAAGTTTATCTGTAGAAATTACCACTTCCCAAACTGCTAGTAACATTTTCTTTGAGGTGATTTATTTTAACACAAGAAAAAATTTTTTCCTAGGAAGTGGAATTTCAGGAACGTAGGGTAATTTGGGGGGAAATGCCAAATTTGACACGGTGACTGAACCATTTTCCATTCCTACCAGCAATGTATGAGGTTTCCCCCTGTGGTTTTCTCCACATCCTCACTGACACTTTTTATTTGCCTTTTTATATTCTAGCCACCCGAGTGGGCATGAGCTAGTGTCTCATTGTGGTTTTGATTAACATTTCCCTAATGACTAAAGGATCTCTTCATGTGCTTGCTGGCTGTTTGTGTATCCTCTGGAGAAATGTCCCTTCAAGTCTATCACCCAGTTTTTAATTGGGTTGTTTATCTTTTTTGTTTTGAGTTGTAAGACTTCTTTATACATTCTGGATAGTAGATTCTCATCAGATACATGATTTGCTAATATTTTCTCCCATTTTTTAGGTTATCTTTTTCCTAATAGTGTCTTTTGACAAGTTTTTTTTATTTTGTTAAAGCCCAATTTATCTTTTAGTGCTTTTTGGAGTCCTGTCTAAAAATCCATTGCTAAATCCAGTGTCATGAAGATTTACCCTTATGTTTCTTATATGAGTTCTATGGTTATAGCTATTACAGCTAGGTTTTTTATTTTAAGTTAATTTTTGTACATGGTGTAAACCAATAGTTTTTTATTCTTTCACATGTGGGCATACTAGTACCATTTGTTGAAGAGACCATTCTTTACCCTGTTGAATGGTCTTGGCAACTTTGTAGAAAATCAGTTGACCACAGATGTGTGGGTTTATTTCTGGACTCTTAATTTTTCTTCCATTGATCTACATATCTATACTGTCCTAGTACCAAACTGTTTTGATTACTGCAGCCTTATAGTAAGTTTTTGACATTGATAAATGTGAGGCCTCCGACTTTTTCATTTCAGGAGTGTTTTGGCTATTTGGGGTCCCTTGCAATGTCTTTTCTGATTTTTTTTACTATGGAGATTTCAAAACATACATGGAGGTAGAGAATAACACACTTCCATGTGTGCAGTGTAAATAGTTATGGACATTTTGCTTCTCACTTTTTTTAACAAGTATTTCAAGCAAATCCCTGGTGTTGTCATTTCATTTACAAAATCTCTGATAGCCCCCTGCCCCCTCCCTTTTATCCAGACCATCAGATTTACAAGGCTATTTCTATAATTTCCACATCCTGATTAGACTTAATGTTACATCTTCTCAACTCATAATTAGAACCCCAGAGACTTGAATCGAATCTGGTTCATTTTACTAGGCAAGACTTCATAGGTGTTACTATTGTATCACATCTTTTAGCAATGTCAAGATCAATTAGTAGTTCAGGGTTATTAAGCTGATTCATCCATGAATAATTCTCTAGACTGACTTTCAAACAATGGTTTTAGCATTTATTGTGATTATTGCTGAGATATACTTCAATTGGAATTATAAAACAGTGATTTTCTAATTGCATAATTTATTCTGAATTTATTAATTAGAATTCTCCATTAAAGAGCTATTTGGTTACCCTGAAATAATAGTCTGTACAAGAAAGAAAAGATTAAATGCTTGATTGTCCCCTCCTTTACATATAATTTTTCAAAATAATGAATTGAGCCTGACCTGTGGTGGCGCAGTGGATAAAGCATCGACCTGGAAATGCTGAGGTCGCCGGTTTGAAACCCTGGGCTTGCCTGGTCAAGGCACATATGGGAGTTGATGCTTCCAGCTCCTCCCCCCTCCTCTCTTTCTCCCTCTCTATCTCTCTCTCTCCCTCTCTCTCTCCTCTCTAAAAATGAATAAATAAATAAAAAAAAAAAAAATTAAAACCAAATGACCCTAGTCATCCTTGTAAGACAGGAGACTTTCATATCTTTCTATAAAAAAATAAAATAAAATAATGAATTGGTTCTCCAGCATCCTCCAATAGCAGTGTTTTGTATGTTTGTTTATTTGTTTGTCTTTGCATGTCATTATCAATTCATGGCTTTATATATATGATAGCTTCTAATCCAGTGCAGTCATTCTCACTGGTACTCAAATTGCTCCATTTTTATGCCAGAAGGAGCCACATTAGGTTGGCTCCTGTGTTCTTTTGATGGGCCCCATTAATCTTGGATAGCTATACTACTTTCTGTAATAACAAGAGTTCTCAGGCTCATTTTGTACATTACTTGTCAATCCTGGAAACAGCCATTTTTCCAAAGAGCCCTGATTTCTTTTCATGGGAAATGGTACTTAGGGGACATCAGTCTGGGTGTTAACAGGGCTTGTGCTCCTGGGTTGAGTTGCTTTTAAACTTTTCTCCTGGACAGAGCGAGGACATACTTTAGGGGGAACAATCATGGGTACCAAGAAAATTTTAATTAAAAATTAAAATTAAAGGATTTTTGTTTTTTTGTGAGCTTGGTCTCCTTTAATTTAAAAATAAGAGCTTTGGCCTGACCTGTGGTGGCACAGTAGATACAGCATCGACCTAGAACACTGAGGTCACCGGTTCGAACCCCTGGGCTTACCTGGTCAAGGCACATATGGGAGCTGATACTTCCTGCTCCTCCCCCCCTTTCTCTCTCTCTGTTTCTCTCCTCTTTCTCTAAAACTGAATAAACAAAATCTTTAAAATAAATAAATAAAAATAAGAGCTTTTATCTTGAAGACCGAACTTTCAGCCCAAAACTCATGTTTACGTAGAGAGGAGTGAAGTACTGATACAAGCTACGATGTAGCTGCAGCCCCAGAACACCGCGCTGAGTGAGAGAAGCCGTCCACAGAGGGGGCATGCTGTGATTGCATTTCTGTGAGATACCAGAGTAGATACATCCATAGGGACAGAAAGTGGATTGGTGTGGTAGGAAGTAGAGGTTGGGGGAGGGAAAGCGGGAGTAGTTGCTGAAAGGGTCCAGGGTTTTATTTGGGGGTGATGAAACTGTTTTGGAACAAGATAGATGGGGTGGTGACACAACATTGTGAATATACACTGAATTGTACACTTTAAAATGGTTAATTTTATGATGTGAATTTTACCTAAAAAAAAAACAAACCCTTATTACTGTGAATTACTTGCTGAAGCCTGCTTGTCTTTCTTTCACCCCTCCCCACAACCAATACACAATTATTAAAAAAACTTTTAGCCCTGATCAGCCAGTTCAGTGGTAGAACATTGGCCTGGCATGCAGGAGTCCCGGGTTCGACTCCCAGCCAGAGTACACAGGAGAAGTGCCCATCTGCTTCTCCACCCCTCCCCCTCTCCTTCCTCTCTGTCTCTCTCTTCCCCTCCCACAGCCAAGGCTTCATTGGAGCAAAGTTGGCCCGGGCACTGAGGATGGCTCTGTGGCCTCTTCCTCAGGTGCTAGAATGGCTCTGGTTGCAACAGAGCAACGCCCCGGATGAGCAGAGCATCGCCCCCTGGTGGGCGTGCCGGGTGGATCCCGGTCGGGGGCATGCGGGAGTCTATCTGACTGCCTCCCGTTTCCAACTTTAGAAAAATACAAAAAAAAAAAAAATTTAAATACTACATTCTCAAAAAGTATGTTTCTCTGCCTTTTGCAATCAGGTCATAGTACTACTCCTTGACTCCTAAGAAAATATTTTATCCCTATAATAAAAGCTAAGTGATAAAACCTTTATATAGCTAAAAAATTGTGAGGAATTACTAAAAATTGTTCGTGAAGTGTTATGAAATAAAGGGAAGTACTTATAAGGAGATTTCATTAACATAATCATATTTTTAAAAGCTAAAGGGGGCAACAGTAGATTTACTTTCCTGAAAAGATTTCTAAAATACTGTTTCATGGCAATTCCGTATAGCACAGGGCTCTCCTGGTGGCCCGTGAAGACTTGACCCCTACTTACCCTTCAGTGATCCCACCATCAACAGTCTTAGAAAAAGCTCCCAAAGTGTTCAAAGTTCTCGGAGATAGAGTTTTAAAATGCAGTCTTAGTGAATCTCAAATGCTATCTTAATATAAGATTTTTATGGTTATACCAAAAAATCAGAGTTAGTTTGTTTGATGCTGGTTGGGTATATGTATTTTTTTCATGCTATAATAGTTTGCTGGGGCTGCCATAACACACTACTGTAGGCTGCTGGGTGATTTCAACCCCAGAACGTTGTTTTCTCCTGGCCCTGGACCGTAGAAGTTCTGGGCTTGTCTCCTAGGTGGTTGTCTTCTCCCTGTGTCTTTACATGGTCTCCCCTCTGTTTCTGTGACCTGATCTCCTCTTCTTGTATGGATACCAGTCATATGAGATTAGAGCCTGCCCTAACAACCCTGTTGTGCCTTAATTACCAGTTTAAAGACCCTGCCTCGATGCTCGCTTTGGCAGCACGTATACTAAAATTGGGACGATAGCATGGCTACAGTGCAAGGATGACATGCTAATTTGTAGGAACGTTCCATATTTAAAATGCTTCCTGAACAGGAAAGAAAACACCCAGTTCCAAATACAGTCACATTGCGATGTACTGGGGGGAGGGGGCGCTTCAACATAGGAATTTTGGAACCCACCCATAACAAACATACCTTTTTTTCTTTTATAGGTCAGTTTGCTGAGAACGAAACTAATGAAGTCAATTTTAGAGAGATCCCTTCACATGTGCTATCAAAAGTATGCATGTATTTTACTTACAAGGTTCGCTACACTAACAGCTCCACGGAGATTCCTGAATTCCCAATTGCACCAGAAATTGCACTGGAACTGCTGATGGCCGCGAACTTCCTAGATTGTTAAATAAAATAAATTATAATAAACTGTTAACTTTTTTCAGTATTTAATACCTGTAGTTCAGTCAGTAATTTTTCATCTATAGCATGCTGCCTGTGTGCTACTGAACTTTAAAGTTCATTGCCAAGCAGATTATTCTCTTCTTTTGCATAGCAAAGTTGGAATTTGTTTGCTACACCAACAAATTAAGGACACTTTCACAAATTAAGAAATAAACAAATATGCCAGTTCATAGGTAGTTTTGCCTTATCCTTTGGATGTGATTTTTAAAATTAGAGTGATGGTGATATAGTAAATGCTGCAATTTAGTCATAAATGAACATATTCTACAGGTAAAATATTCGGGCTACATATTTTTATGTTTTTAGTGTGTTTTTTTTTTTTACCTATTCTGGTCTTCGAGCCGTCATAAGCATTACTAGAATTATGCAAATAATTACATTATAAACATGTTTATAACTTAGCCAAATAATGATTTTTTTTATAACTGTCAAAGACATAAGAGTTGAAATTTCTTACCTGTCTTTTGATAAACTTCAGTATTGTTTCAGTGTATCTTGTCTTTTTGTTTATTGGTACATTTTAAGAGCTTTATTTAAAAGCAATTTTGGAAGGTTTACTAGGTACGGCTTTTGGAGCAATGACTTTTTGAACTGTAGCCACACGGTCAAAAACTAAACTACATGACTTGATTTCATGTGTACTGTGCATTTTGGCCAATCCAAAGTACTGTACTTTCATTGACTATAAAACTTCCTTTGCAATATTCATTCTTCTTACATAGTCTTCTGTTGTGATTATACTTCTGGTTCTTTAAAAGTTTTAAAAGACTCACTATGAACTTTACCAAGATCTTAAAAGCTAGACTTTTCTGAATTATTCCAGTCTTCCTGCATCCAACTGAAATGTTATAAAATATGACAAACGTGGAGAGATGCAGTGCAAGTCTTATAATGCACTTTGATATAGTTTATGAATTATCTTCTATTAATTAAAATGTGTCCCAATAAATATGCCCATCATCTGTGGGTCTTCTACTGAAATCTTAACTTCTAAAGAGGTCATTCAGCTTTTATGCTAAGCAGATTAAAAATTTTTTCAATAACTATTACAGCCTCTCTGCTTAGGCATGGGAAAAAAAGCACTCGTTTGGCTTATTATTGTTTCTCTTAGTAAATCAAAGCTGTCGTCAGAGTCTGTGAATTTAGTTTTCAGCTTAGTTGTTCAGGACTGGTTTAATGTAGACCAGTTTTTCTGGAAACTGCAAAAACCATAAACAACCAAGATCAATAAATAATTTTCCTCTTAGAAGATTTAACATTGTACTTTCCAGCTTATGGAAAGCAAATATATATATATATATATGTTAATTGCATATATTTTAGTAACTTCTTAAAACATACTGGTACATATTTTAGTATAGAAGATTATCAAGTACAAGAATTATATTCTGCTACTTGAGGACAAATAATGCCAATTATAAACCTAAATAATGATCTTAAAGGCTAAGATGATAGCTAGAATCAAGTTTGACTTTGACCGGTTTTAGTAGGTTACTTTTTGTTAGATCCACAAGGGACCTCACGTTAAAATATTGAAAAAGAACCGAAAGATTAGGAAAACTTGTATATCTTGTGGCAAATGATACTTGCATGTTAATAAAGGCTCTGTTGACTGAAAGGTTTGATGAACACTTGGTGTTTGATCTTTTTAGCCTTAATTTTCTCTTTTTTCTGAGGATTCATGAAACTATTTGCTTCAGGATATCTTGCCATATGATTGAATAGCAGAGATTTTTATTTGGTTAAATTTAAGAGTTGATTTTATATAGCATTGAGACTTTTTTACCGGCTTTTTGACACTTGGTAATTTAGTTTACTTTTTAAAGTATGGGCAAGTCTCCTCGATACTTTTTTCTGCACAGAAAGTATTACCACAAAATCCTTTGTTTTAATTCAGTTAATATTTCATTTTTATACTGTCAAGATTATTTATTGCTTTCCAGATTGCTTACCTTTTGTGCAATTGTTGACAGGTAACGGTCCCCTTTAGAAGAATTTTACTGATATTGAGAAATACAATTTGCTGTAAGCAGTAAATTTGGCTCATATTAAAAGAGATATGTTTAGAGACATCTTGCTGTTCATGGACCTGTCATCTTAGTCATCTTGCTAAGTTTATCAATTATTATTTCAAATTAGTACAAATACTGTATACTGAGAGATAAGATGAAATTGCTGTTCAAGATTGAAGAGTGTGGCCCTGGCCAGTTGGCTCAGTGGTAGAGCGTCGGCCTGGCGTGCAGGAGTCCCGGGTTCAATTTCCGGCCAGGGCACACAGGAGAAGCGCCCATCTGCTTCTCCACCCCTCCCCCTCTCCTTCCTCTCTCTCTTCCCCTCCCGCAGCCAAGGCTCCATTGGAGCAAAGTTGGCCCGGGTGCTGAGGATGGCTCCATGGCCTCTGCCTCAGGCACTAGAATGGCCCTGGTTGCAACAGAGCAACGCCCCCTGATGGGCATGCCAGGTGGATCCTGGTTGGTCGCATGCGGAAGTCTGTCTGACTACCTCCCCGTTTCCAACTTCAGAAAAATACCCCCCTCCCAAAAAAAGATTGAAGAGTGCCTGACCAGGCGGTGGCGCAGTGGATAGAGCATCAGACTGGGACACAGAGGACCCAGGTTTCAGACCCCAAGGTCACCAGCTTGAGTGCGGGCTTATCTGATTTGAACAAGGCTCACCAGCTTGAGCCCAAGGTTGCTAGCTATAGCAAGGGGTCACTCAGTCTGCTATAGCCCCTCGGTCAAGGCACATATGAGAAATCAATCAATGAACAAGCTAGGAGCCCCAACGAAGAATTGATGCTTCTCATCTTTCCTGTCCATCTGTCCCTCTCTCTGACTCGCTCTGTCTCTGTCACAAAAAGAAAAGGTTGAAGAGCGATTAAATTAATCCTAGTGCCCTGGCCGGTTGGCTCAGTGGTAGAGCGTCGGCCTGGCATGCAAGGGGTCCCGGGTTCGATTCCTGGCCAGGGCACACAGGAGAAGCGCCCGTCTGCTCCACCCCTCCCCCTCTCCTTCCTCTGTCTCTCTCTTCCCCTCCTGCAGCGAGGCTCCATTCGAGCAAGGATGGCCCGGGTGCTGGGGATGGCTCCTTGGCCTCTGCCCCAGGCGCTAGAGTGGCTCTGGTAGCGACAGAGCGACGCCCGGGAGGGGCAGAGCATCGCCCCCTGGTGGGCAGAGCGGCGCCCCCTGGTGGGCGTGCCGGGTGCATCCTGGTCAGGCGCGTGCAGGAGTCTGTCTCTCCCCGTTTCCAGCTTTGGAAAAATACAAAAAAAAAAAATCCTAGTAATTTCTATATAGAGGAAATTTCATACAAATTAACAAAGCTTGGATGTACCCCAGTTTAGCAGTGCTTAATTGATATTCTGATTGGTTATATCTAAGTTTGATAAGACTATCTGGAAATCAATAGATGCCATCGATTATATGATATTTTAGTTGCAATATATAAGTGGTTTAATTTCAGATCAGTCATATTTGTGCTAAAGTTTTATATTTTTATTGGGATAAACTCTTAAATATTGTACCTAATGGTTTGTTTAAACAAATATTCGCCCAGAAGTATTTTGGTATATTATTAGAGCACCAAATGAGAGTTAGAAAGTCTGATATCTTGAGTTAATTAGCCAATGTAATATTGAACAAGTCACCAGGCCTTAATTTCACATCTAGGGAATTAGGAAATTGCACATCTATTGGGTGATATTTACCACTTTTTATGAGCAAACAAAACTGTGTTTATGGATGTTGCTTAAATTCAAGATTACAATATTACTGGTGATTAGATTGTAGAATTATAAATAAGAGAAAATGGCTTTCTTGCTGCATCCCTTAAACACATACACATTTCACTTTTTGCTACTCCTTTTTTTTTTTTTTTTCGTATTTTTCTGAAGTTGGAAAAGGGGAGGCAGTCAGACAGACTCCTGCATGCGCCCGACCGGGATCCACCCGGCATGCCCATATGGGGCGTTGCTCTGCCTCAATCAGAGCCATTCTAGAGCCTGAGGTGGAGGCCATGGAGCCATCCTCAGTGCCTGGGCCATCTTTGCTCCAATGGAGACTCAGCTGCGGGAGGGGAAGAGAGAGACAGAGAGGAAGGAGAGGGGGAGGGGTGGAGAAGCAGATGGGCGCTTCTGTGTGCCCTGGCCGGGAATCGAACCCGGGACTCCCGCACGCTAGGCTGACGCTCTACCACTGAGCAAACCGGCCAGGGCCTTTTGCTGCTCTTGATTGGGCATTAAGTATTACACATCAGTACTAAATGTATTAACTAGATTAATTTAGGATTCTTACCGATTCTATTGCCTGCTGACAAAAAAAATGCAACTTCAGCTATGGTTATCAGTAATTGTTGATATAAAGAGAAAGTTAAGTGCTGTTTTCATGCCAGTATATGTAATGCCAGGTCAACCTGAAACTCATTTTTCATTCATCCTCTAATTTAGTTAACTTATCCTGAATTAGGTGCATATGTAATTTATTTGTCCATTTCATGTATCTAAAACGTTTTTTAATGCCCTGTGGAATGTTCGGTTTTCTTCCTCCACATTCCCTAGTTGGTACGCCCCCACCCACACTTTTTTTTTTTTTTATTGATTTTTAGAGAGAGAGGAGTGAGAGAGAAATAGAGAGAGAAGGGGGGAGGAGCAGGAAGCATCAACTCCCATATGTGCCTTGACTAGGCAAGCCCAAGGTTTCGAACCAGCGACCTCAGTGTTCCAGGTCGAAGCTTTATCCCACTCTGCCACCACAGGTCAGGCTACACTTTTTAAAAATATATTTTTATTGATTGATTTTAGAAAGGAGAAGGGGAAGAGAGAGAAAGAGAGCAGAAACATCAATCTGTTCTTGTACATGCCCTAACTGGAGCTCACACCAGCAACCTTTCAGTATTAGGATGATGCTCTAACCAAACTGTCTGGCCAGGAGCACCCAAGTTCTTTTTGTTTGTTTTTTCAAAGAGACAGGAACATCAAGTTGCTCCTGTGTGCCATGAACGGGGAGTTGAACTGGCAACCTTTGTGCTCTGGATGATGTTCCAACCAACCATCTTGCCAGGGCTTAGTTTTTACTGATGTTCAGAGAGACCAGAAAAGAAGGGAGAGAGGGGAAGGGAAGGAAAGCATTCATTTGCTCCACTCAGCTGTGTTTTCGTTGGTTGCTTCCCACGTGTGCCCTGACCGGGAATCAAACCCGCAACCTTGTTGTTTTGGAACAATACTCTTAACTGACTAAGCTAAGTGGCCAGAGCCATAATTAGGACATTTTTAAGTTGCTTTGGGATAGAACTTACAGTCTTAATCATCAAACTGTTCTATAAGCTTTGTGTTTATGTCTTTCAGAGGACCCAGATGCATCAGAATTAGATTTTCCCCTCTTTAGTACTGGATCCCTACAGTCATTTTTAATAGACAATATTTTAAGCCCTGGCCATTTGGCTCAGCAGTAAAGCATCTTCATAGTGTGTGGAAGTTCCAGGTTAGTTCCTGATTCCTGGTCAGGGAGCACAGGAAAAGTGGGCATCTGCTTCCCCATCCCTCCCCCTCCCCCTCCCCCTTCCCCTCCCCCCCTCTCTCTCTTTCTCTCTCTCTCTCTCTCTCTCCCTCCCTCCCTCCCTCCCTCTCACAGCCATGGCTCATCCAAGCAAAGCAAGTCGGCCCTGGGTGCTGAGGATGCTCAGGTGCTAAAATAGCTCAGTTGCCCAGCAATGGAGCAAGGGCCCCAGATGGCCAGAGCATCACCCCATAGAGGGTTTGCTGGGTGGATCCCAGTCAGGGTGCATGTGGGAGTCTGTCTCTCTGCCTCCCCACTTTGCATTCATCTGGGTACATATTTATGTGCTGCTGACCTTTATTTGTGATAGGATCTATTGCTTCAGTTTTTAGAGAAGCATGTGAAAGATGCCAGCTTAGGATAAAAATGTAAACTTCACGACTTTTCTCCCAGCATTGTCTAAAATCTTTTAATTAGAGTCTTGTTTTACATCATGAAATAAGGCTTGTGATTAGTTCTAAGGATAACAACTGGCCTAGATCCCTGTTAGAATTTTTTTTAATACATTAGTAGGATCTTAACTCCAAGTATAGTAATTTTTTTTTTTTTTTGTATTTTTCTGAAGCTGGAAACGGGGAGAGACAGTCAGACAGACTCCCACATGCGCCCGACCGGGATCCACCCGGCACGCCCACCAGGGGGCGACGCTCTGCCCACTAGGGGGCGATGCTCTGCCCCTCCGGGGCATAGCTCTGCTGCGACCAGAGCCGCTCTAGCACCTGGGGTAGAGGCCAAGGAGCCATCCCCAGCACCTGGGCCATATTTGCTCCAATGGAGTCTCGGCTGCGGGAGGGGAAGAGAGAGAGAGGAAGGAGAGGGGGAGAGGTGGAGAAGCAGATGGGTGCTTCTCCTGTGTGCCCTGGCAGGGAATCGAACCCGGGACTTCTGCACGCCAGGCCGACGCTCTACCACTGAGCCAACCGGCCAGGGCTATAGTAAATTTTTTATTTTAATTTTTTTAAAGATATTTATTTGAGAGGGGGAGAGGGAGAAGCAGGAAGTGTCAACTGCCATATGTGCCTAGACCAGGCAAGCCCAGGGCTTCAAACCAGGTCGACACTTGATCCACTGCACCACCACAGGTCAGGTGGTATAGTAAATTTTGATGCACATTTATCAAGTATATTTTACTTTTGAGTACTGTACTTCTGCTCTAAAAAACTTGAAGGGTCTGTATATCTCAAGTATAATTTTGAGTTGGAACGTAAATTTTTTTCTGATCATCAAAGACAATTTTTGTCTTTCCATAATTTAAACTATTTTTGCAACTACATATTGTATTAGTTTCTTACAGCTGCCATTTGAATCAGCCAATATATTTTGTTTTTGTTTTAATGGGAATCCAACACAAAATCTGAATAGTCCAATGTCACAACCTAATTATGTTGAGATTTTAGATCCAGATTGTAGTCAAAATTAGAACAAACATGGTGCTTATATTCTAGAGCAACCTATGAATGCTACATCCAAAAGAAAAAGTCATGTTAGCGTATTGAAAAAAAACCATATTCAGAGTATTAAAATAGTAGAATTGAGGTAGGGAGTTAATGCATAAGCTGTGCCTATAAAATAATAAATGCAAGCTATGTAATATTTCTATCCGATGAACATCATCCTTCACTTAGTAGGGCTATTGTTTCTCAAAAGTGTTTCTGGAACTGGCTTTAGAGCTTATAATCAACTTTTTTTTAATAGCTTCAGTAAGGAAAGATTACCTTTAAATGTTTTGCAATAGTAAATGTTTTTGATCCAAACCTGCTGAGTAAGATAAGGAGCCAGCCTGGGTCAGGAAGGTACATAACTAAAGAAATTAGAGTAGCTTTCTCAAGTAGCCAATAACCGGGCTCAGGTACCATGGCCTGTCACAAAACAAAATTTAAGAAACCACATCATAGTTGGGCTTTTTATGACTTTACATATATTATAGCCATTCCACCAATCAGTGTAACTTCATGGCCTCAGCTCGTTAGAAATAGGTTTCCACTGGAGAGTACCTTGAGTATTTAAGGGCGGGGTGTCTTCGCTCTGCTTCCCAGAGGTTTCCAGCTCCATTTTAGATTGCTCACAGTAATAGCAACTTCGTTTTTCTGTTTTTCTCTCACTTTCTATCAAAATCTTTCTTAGAAAGCATTGATGATCAACCATTAGGAAGTATCACTGATCTGTCATTGAAAAGCAACATTGACCTCTCATCTCCATGAAGGCTCATTTCCAGTATATCATGTCTCGCATAGGAAGGAAAGTAGTTTCCTGAGTGTTCAATAGAAGAGCTTATGGCCACATTTAAGCCACAGGGAGGCTTGTTGGAAGTACAGCTAAATCATATTTCTCACATCGAAAGTTCTTTGGTATAGGTGGTCTCAGATATGTTTGTTGTAACATCTCTAGGTATTGGGCTACCATTATTCTGGTAGTGGCAATTTCTGGTTGTTCAATGCATCTGGTAAGACACCTGATTAATGTAGCAAACAGTATAATCATAAAAACCACTATACTGAAGAGCCTGTGATATAGAACAAAGCCAGCTCCCTATTCCTGCAGGCAGCTAGCTAAATAAGTCTATTCAATTCCAATTTAGGGGCTCATGTTCTGTCCAAGGACTGTAATGTTTAATTTCAGAACCTCAAGCTGTTGTATCACTTTACCTGATTTGTTGACATAGAAACAACACTGCTCTTCCAGTAGGGCAAAAGTCCCACATTGCTGGGCAGGTAACACATCTGGAGCCTTAAAGTTTTATAGTACTAACTCAGCTACATAGTCAATCAAGAGCAAGCTACTCAGTCAATCAAGAGCCATGGCAGAAGCATTCCATGTTTGTCCTCCAAGAATAGATTTTTTTAAAAGATTTTATTTACTGTGTTAGAGAAAAGAGAAAGGGGAGGAGCAGGAAGCATCAACTCACAGTAGTTGCTTCTTTATGTGCCTTGAACAGACAAGACCAGGGTTTTGATCCAGCAACCTCAGCATCCCAGGTCGACGCTTTATCCACTGCACCACCACTGGTCAAGCCCAAGAATAGATTTGTGATGGACTTTTCTAATTCAACTATTTTATACCAAAGAGAGTTCTAGCAAAGGCACGCCCAAAGCCTTGCTTATCTAGTTTGCAGTTTGGGGTGGAGAGGACCAAAAAGACCACATTCAATATCCCAATTTCATTTAGTTTGTTTTGGTCAAAGTTTATAGACCAAACCAAAAAAAAAAAAAAAATTAGGGATGATGATGATGGCAGAGGAAGAATTTTTCTGGTGACAGCATTAGGTACTAACAACAATACCACTTTTACTTCATCTCATCATCAGCTTGGCAAGATGACATATATTTGGGTCCTACATAAGAAGAAACACCAGGTGCCCTCAAGTGAGAGCCTGTTATTAGGCCCTTCATCACAGATACTGAGGGCAGTATTAAGTCCTGTTTATCAAGCACAGGGACTTCACATCCTCCAATTGTTGGACAATTATAATAGTTGTCAACATTGAAGATATTAAAGTCATGTGATTTATCACAAGTGATTAAAAGAGCACCCAGGATTTTGATGTATTTGGGTCAAGATTGGAAGATTAGTATGGGTTTGGTTGTTCCAAGTTTTCCAGGCTGGGATTCCTCAAGCAGTTTTTGTTTTCCACCAAAGACCAGGGTTTTTATCTAGTCCCCCAGCAGAATTCTAGAGCGGAACGACTCCTGCTTTCCAGGATTGAGTGATGTTATTCCCTTCATTTCCCCACATTAAGGAGACATCATAAGAAGTAAGATTGTTACTTAAGGCCGATTGAAGTGTGAATTTTGCTGTCATCTCAATCACATGAAAAAGTATAATACATTTTTATACTCAGTAAATGAAAGGTGGTCAAAGGGAAAAGACCAAATGTAAGGGTTGCTGAGTAGAATCACATATTACTGGCCTGGTGTGGGATCTTGGGAGAGCCATCTACATCAAGTGCCATCTGATTTGATCCTGGAATGAGAATTCTAGTGGTGGTCTTCGGTTGTTCAAAGACTTTCAGCTTATGATCTCCCGTAGGTTGAGATGAACGCTCAGGTGTCGGTGTCCTTTTCATATGAAAAACATGAATTCATGAGTCAATACCCTTATATCAGCACAAGGTTAGTAAGTAATACCTCATACAGCCCTTTCCATATGGAGATGAAGTCTGAATGGAGATCATGAGGTTGACCTTCATCTCATGGGAGTGCCTATACCCGTGATGGCAAACCTTTTTATAAAAACCGCCCACTTTTGCAGTGCTGGTCAACCTGGTCCCTCCTGCCCACTAGTGGGCGTTCCAGATTTCATGGTGGGCCAATTGCTGCGCCGTTTGGTGCTACAGCCTACCATGAAAGCAGGAACGACCACTAGTGGGCAGGAGGGACCAGGTTGACCAGCACTGCAAAAGTGGGCGGTTTTTATAAAAAGGTTCGCCATCACGGGCCTATACAATGATTGCTCTGTGAACTGACTGGGAGTTGGTCTTAAGGGCCCTTATAAGTTCTTTACAGTAAATCAGGATGGCTCCACTCAGTAGTGCAGGTATAAATTTCTTGATCTAATCTCATAGGTCTGCCAGTAATCATTTCAAAAGGAGACAATCTGTGTTTGTGGAAGGGAGGTCTTTGATTGAGCAATACCAAGGTAAGAGCCTTAGGCCAAAGCAAATTAAAAGACTCAACCAGTTCTGTCAATTGGGTTTTAATTGCCCCATTAGTTCTACAAGGCTGGCAGACTGGGCATGATAAGCACAATGGAAATATTGCAAAATCAGTGAGATCTTACAAAGAGATTGCACAATTTGTCCTGTGAAGTGAATTCCTCAGTGACTATGGAGCCCTATGGGGATGCTCCAAGTGGGGAAGGTCTGCTCTAGAAGGGTGTAGGGGCTGTGGAGGCTGTGGTTCTGTGCCATGGGAATGCCTCCACCCAATGAGAAAACATGCAAGTCATCACAAACACATATTTATATCCTTGGGAAAGGAGAAACTGAATCGAGTCCACTTGCCAGACCTCAAAGGGCCTATGGAAGGGGAAACGCCCAGCAGAGGTATGACTGGGCTTTCCAGAGCAGTGCTTTGGACAGACTTGACATTTTTGGTTTACCTGGGAAGTTATCTTTTAGAATGACTTCCAGTAGTATTGTTTTCCCAATAAAACCATTTTGTCAGGGTTCCAGTGAGTTGTCAAGTACGTACATAATGTAACAATGTACATACAATTGTATGCAATCAGAGAACACTCATTTGACCTACTCATAAGTTTTTTAGGGTCTAATTTACAGCTTCCAACCGTTTGTATATTGTCAAACAGCTCAATGCTGTGCCTCCATCATGTTATCTTTTAAGTCCCCAATTGCTTCAGACAGGATCACAGATGCTTCCTTTAGACGCTGAGATTGTTTTAATGCTGCTAAGTTCACAATGGCGTCAGCCAGATCATTACCTCTACTTTCCTCCAAATTTGCCATTGTATGTCCAGGAATTTTTATGATTGCTAAAAGTCTGGGTAATTGGATAGCTTCTAAGAGTTTGAAAACATAACAACTGTTTTTTATCTTTCATCCAGAAGTTAAGAATCCTCTGTTTCCAGAGCATACCAAAGTCATGGGCAACACCAAAGGCATACCTGATGTCAGTATAAATGTTAACCATTTGATCTTTGGCCAAATTGCAAACTCAGGTCAATGCATAGAGTTCTTCTTGTTGTACAGAAGGTTCCTGAAACATTGGGTTGGCCTCAGGGGTTTCATTTATAATTACATAGCCTGCTTGATGTTGGCCTATTCCATCTTTTAGGTAAGAACTGTCAGTAAATCAAACTAATTCAGCATTTTAAAGAGGTATTTCTTGTAAACCAATTCATGGAGTTATTAGTCAGTCTGTTAATGTCAGGCAGTTGTGAGGGGTTTTTTGGGAAGGAAGAGGAAGGAGAGTGGCAGTTCAGAGTATTACAGTGGGCAGCAAGCATTTGATGGAGATAATAAAAGAACTTCTAGGTTTGTCTGCTAGCAGAAAAGGCTGAGTCCGATGAGAGTTAAGTACGGCTTCCATTAAATGAAGCTAATAGTCAGTGGAGATTCCGTTATTACTGCTTCCACAACGCTATAGTAAATTGGCAGTGTCTGTAATAGCTCTCGTACAGGGAGGAAAACATTTGCCACCGGATCTGTTGACTAGTATCCTATGGACCTATATTGGCTTTCACGTCATTGGGTCAATACAACTAAGACATTTACCTCTCTTACATGAATAAAAAGGAAAAAGGGCTATTGATAATTAAGATATCCAGGTGGAGATGGGACCCTAACATCCTAGTACAGAAGCTAAAAACACTCTTCTTTCCTGTTTCTTGATTACCAGGGCATAGGCACATGACCAAGGAGCCTGCCACATTGTTCCAGGAATTGCCTTTTCTTTTCTAACTAGGCAGTTCTAGTTGCTTTCAGTTAAGAACTGTGACTCGTCTACGGCCATACCAGCCTGAATGCGCCCAATCTCGCCTGATCTCGAAAGAACTATGACTCAGAAATTAGTATTGAGGATAGGTTGCAGGCAGCAAACCATTGAGAAAATGGGGGAATCTGACTTTGATTACCTTGCCTAGCTATGGCAGTTTCATAGTATTCATAAATGGGAATCTAAAAGCCAAGAGTTCAGGAGGGTAAATAGTTATTCAAGTTAGTTCTTGCTCATTGAAAGCAGGGCTTTGGATGCTTGCAATGCATGAAGGATTAACAGCGTGAATTTATAGCCAGAGAAGTGGTTCTGTCGCTTTTGATGGACAGCTTTAAAGAAACAGTACAACTCAAATCCTGTTTCTTTTCGAGGCACAGTTAGAATTCTAGAAAATTTCTAATATTTTAAAATTTTACTCTTCAGCCACACACAACATTTTTTTTCTTTTTTTTAAGTGAGAGAACAGACAGGGACAGACAGACTAGAAGGGAGAGAGATGGGAAGCATCAATTCTTTGTTGCAGCATCTTGGTTCATTGATTGCTTTTTTATATGTGCCTTGACGGGGGGGGGGGTGCTCCAGCAGAATAAGTGACCCCTTGTTAAAGCCAACGACTTTGGGTCATGTTTATGAGGCCTCACTTAAGCCCGCGACCTTGGGGTTTGGAACCTAGGTCCTCTGCATCCCAGTCCAATGCTCTGTCCACTGTGCCACATCACCGCCTCGTCAGGCCAGACAACTGTAAAACCAAACTGTAGATTGATTTCTAAATTGCTGGATTAAAATGTCAGTTGAGTCGGCAGCTGGCAGCTACACATCTGTTGTGAAAAATTTAGAATATTGATTGAGAAAAGAGTAGGATCCCAAAAAATTAAGCAGGGATCATATTCAGCCTCTCATAACCTTTGTCAACAGCTAAGTCAATCTGCCACCATCCTCTAGATGTAAAGCAGCAGGGACTCTCAGACCTGGAGATATATTTCCAGGAAAGCAATGATGAGAAGGGACATCCATGTTTTGTTCCTGGTCTTAGCGGGGAAGCTTCCATTTCTCACTGTTAAGTATGATGTTAGCTGTAAGTTTTCTTAAGGTAATTGTTATCAAGTTGAGGAAGTTCCCCTATGTTCCTAGTTTACTGAGAGCTTTGATTATGGATGGGTATTGATCTTGTCAAATGCTTTTTCTGTATCTATTTTTTTGTTGTTGTATTTTTCTGAGGTTGGAAACGGGGGAGGCAGTCAGACTCCTGCATGCGCCCGACAGGGATCCACCCGGCATGCCCACCAGGGGGCGATGCTCTGCCCATCTGGGGCATCACTCTGCCATAATTAGAGCCATTCTAGCGCCTGAGGCAGAGGCCATAGAGCCATCCTCAGCGCCCGGGCCAGCTTTGGTCCAATGGAGCCTTGGCTGCAGGAGGGGAAGAGAGAGACAGAAAGGAAGGAGAAGGGGAGGGGTGGAGAAACAGATGGGCGCTTCTCCTGTGTGCCCTAGCCAGGAATCGAACCTGGGACTCCTGCACGCCAGGCCGACGCTGTACCACTGAGCCAACCAGCCAGGGCCTTTTCTGTATCTATTGATATGATCATGTGATTTTCTTTTTTTAGTCTGTTAGTCTGATGGATTACATTAATTGATTTTGAATGTTGAGAAACCTTACCTACCTGGGAAATTTCCCCCTTGATCATGGTGTATAACTCTTTTTATATGTTTTGAGATTAGATATGCTAATATTTTGTTGAGGATTTTTTCATCTACATTCATGAGGTATATTGGCCTATAGTTTTCTTATAATGTTTTTCTTGGTTTTCCTATTAAGGAAATACTTCCTCATAGAGTGAGTTAGGAAGTATTCCCTCTGCCTCTATCTTCTGGAAAAAATTATAGGAACTTGGTATAAATTCTTCCTAAATGCTTGGTATAATTCACCAGAGAACATATCTGGGCCTGGTACCTTCATTTTGGAAGGTTATTAATTATTGATTCAATTCCTTTAATAGATGTAGGCCTATTTACATGTCTTTTAATTCTTACATGAGTTTTGGTACATGTGTTTTCAAGAAATTGGGCCATTTCATTTTGGTTATCAAATTTGTGAGCATAGAGTTGTTCACAATATTCCTTTAGTCTTTTAATGTCCATGGGATTTGTAGTGATGTCCACTTTCATCTCTGATTGTGTTAATTTCTTTCTTCTTTCTTCTCCCTTCAGTAGGTAGCCATTTATTGAAGGAATTGCATCATTTGTGCTGTAGAATTTCCTATCTGACTTCAGCTGTTTGCAGCCTCATGATATGGTTTAGCAAGTTCTCTATTTTGCAACTCTCTCACCCTTATTTCCTATGAACTGATCATGAGATAAAATCTTGATTAGACATTTTGGCAAGAGGATTTTATATTATTTCCTATTGTACCATCTCCAGGAGGCTCAGAATATCTGGGTGCCCCACTTTTATTACTGATATTAAAATTGGTCAGGCTGAAGTTCCCCCACAGCTTTTCATCTGAGCATTTTCACAGCCATTGATGAC
Source organism: Saccopteryx bilineata (assembly GCF_036850765.1). NCBI lineage: Eukaryota > Metazoa > Chordata > Mammalia > Chiroptera > Emballonuridae > Saccopteryx > Saccopteryx bilineata. Next base: position 71,079,508 of record NC_089492.1, on the reverse strand, counting down.
TGATGTCAGGCTCTACTATCTCACTGCTTGCAAAATTATTATTCTTCTTTCTTCATAGCTCCCATGTACAATAGTTGAAGATATTATATGAAGAAGAACTTCACTTTATCAACCATTTGGTTACCTTGAAGTACAGTGTATACAGGAAAGATAGAAAAAGGTTAATTTTCCCCTTTTCCCTCAATGAGTTGGTAACCTAGCAAACGCCAAAGGTGACCAATGTGGTTTTTTCTTAGTATCGTTATGAATTTATGACATGATGTGGTTTTGTCTGTGTGCACATAGATATACATACATATACCTATATTTTTACATACATAATTATGTACTTCAGTTTATTGCAGTCCTTGTTTTGTTGCTCAACCCGTCTTATCTTCAACCAGAAGAGCTTTTTCAAAGTTGGCTTCTCTAATAATTTTAAAGCTTTTGTTGTTTTTCATTGCATTTGACAAAGCCAATTAAGCAAAAGAAGCCAGCAACAAGATGAAATTTAATGAATTTACCTCAGTGATTCTCTAAGTTTCCATTTAGTAACCCTGAGTGTACACTTGAATATCAAAAAGTCTGAAGAGCCTGACCAGGCGGTGGCGCAGTGGATAGAGCATTGGACTGGGATGCGGAAGACCTGGGTTTGAGACCCCAAGGTCGCCAGCTTGAGCGTGGGCTCATCTGGTTTAAAAGCTCATCAGCTTGGACCCAAGGTCGCTGGCTTGAGCAAGGGGTTACTTGGTCTGCTGAAGGCCTGCGGTCAAGGCACATATGAGAAAGCAATCAATGAACAACTAAGGTGTCACAACGAAAAACTGATGATTGATGCTTTTCATCTCTCTCCATTCCTGTCTGTCTGTCCCTATCTCTCCCTCTCTCTGACTCTCTCTCTGTCTCTGTAAAGAAAAAAAAAAAAGGAAAGAAAAAGTCTGAAGAACATTCTATTTTAAATAACTTACTAAACAATAAAACTCATGCTCTAGGACAATGTACCGTGTTTGTCCTGCAGTTCCATATACCCTGCCATATCCTAGGATTTTGTTTCCCCCCAGTTCTATGATATTAAGAGTTAAGCTTGACCAGGCGGTGGCACAGTGGGTAGAGCATTTGACTGGGATGCAGAAGGACCCAGGTTCGAGACCCTGAGGTCTCCAGCTTGAGCGTGGGCTCATCTAGTTTGAGCAAAGCTCACCAGCTTGGACCCAAGGTCACTGGCTCAAGCAATGGGTTGCTCGGTCTGCTGAAGGCCCACGGTCAAGGCACATATGAGAAAGCAATCAATGAACAACTAAGGTGTCACAACGAAAAAACCAATAATTGATGCTTCTCATCTCTCCGTTCCTGTCTGTCTGTCCCTATCTATCCCTTCCTCTGACTCTCTCTCTGTCTCTGTAAAATAAATAATAATAATTAAAAAAAGAAGAGTTAAGAAGCTGTTAGGAGACTTCCTCAACATCTAAATACAGTGTGTCTGTAAAATCATGGTGCGCTTTTGACCGGTCACAGGAAAGCAACAAAAGAAAATAGAAATGTGAAATCTGCACCAAATAAAAGGAAAACTCTCCCAGTTTCATACCTATTCAATGCAGTTCGATGTGGGCTCACGCACAGACTTTTTAGGGCTCCTTAGGTAGCTATCCTGTTTACACAGGAGGCCAGTTCACTGTCCCTCAGACTGTTGGAGGGCTGCCACATACAGTGATCCTCTCACTGACCACCAATGAAAGAGGTGCCCTTTCCGGAAGTGCGGCAGGGGGCCAGATAAATGGCCTCAGGGAGCCAAGGGCCGTAGTTTGGGGATGCCTGGTACTAGAATGGGGTTTCTCCACCAAACTGCCGGTTTCCTTCAACTGCTTATCCCACCGAGTAATGTTATTCCTATGTGGGGCGCTTCGTTATAAATGCACTGATATTCACGTTGCACTTTGGTCATGGATTCAAATTTAGCGAGCCACAGAACACACTGAACTTTCCTCTGTACCGTCCACATCTCGACTGACATGGCTGTGTGCTGCTCCGCTGTATACACGATGTTACATCATCATCTGCACATGTGTACATGCTGCCACATCATCCTACAGAAACTGGGAGGGTTTTCCTTTTATTTGGTGCAGATTTCACATTTCTATCATCTTTTGTTGCTTTCCTGTGACCAGTCAAAAGTGCATCATGACTTTACGGACACATTGTACATATGACCCACACAGCCTTCCCCCTTCAAACATCTATCACCCTCTCTGTTGATTTTCTTTCATGTATGAAAATACTCAAATCTCATTCTGAAAATCAAACAAAAACCAAAAGTTTCCCCTACCCTTGATGCTGCATGTGTCTATTGTATAGTCTAAGCCTCTTGATATCTCTATATCTTCACTTGCTAGTTCTCTCCACAATTCAAAAAGTAATCTTATGCAGATCACTGATGGACTATTCCACACTGCCAGTTCAATTTTCTTTTTTTTATACGAATCCTCTTAGGTGAATTTACATTACTAATAACTTACTCCCTTCTCCACTCTCTTTTGCTTCTGTGCTATTCTCCTCCTCTTAAATGTTAGTGTTCCCCAAGCCTCTGACCTGAAACACCTATTCTTCTTTCTCCTAAAGAAAGAAGAGGGAGTGATCTTTTCTCTGTTGGGGTGATCTTTTTATTTTCATGCTTTCCAATATAATCATTTTACTGAATGAGCTGGACTCCTGGTGGGGCTATCTCCCACTGTCCTTTCGACCTGCTCCATGGGCCTTCTCTGCCTTGGAAGAAATCTCAAGAAGGTACCAGAACTCTAGTCGCTCTGTTATAAAACAGTCCTTTATCAGGCATTAAAAATTACAGTCCATCTAATGTTAAATCTCAAACTACACTTGAATGAAATCTTCTCCCTACCCTCTCCAGCTTAAGGCCTGTGATGCAGAACTGCCTGATGAATATATCCCTTCAGATGTGGTGGTGGACTTCTGTACTTTTGAATCTCTGGGATCTCTCCTCTTATCTTCCCTCATTCTACTATAAGCAGCTTCTTTCTTATGGGAGCTCTCATTACATGTGATTTGTGCGGGGCTGACCCAGAGGCATACCCATGCCGCAGGAGTCAGCCCAGGCCTGACCATTCAGAGTGCCTCGCCTCTTCCATCACTGATTGGTTGAGAGGTGGAGCTTATTAAAGCTAAGCCAAACAGAGCCCCACTCAGATCTTTGCTGCTAGAACTATCCACTGGGGTTACTGAGATAGATATGAGTTGGTTGGATAAGAGTCTGGGGACTGGAGGCCACCTTGTTCATCACAGAGACCGACAGAAAAGAGCCCTCCACACCAGCTGAGCCTCTGTTCCCAGGATTTCTAGTCAATTCATTTGAGATAGATTTTCCAACTTCCCCCTGAAAATGGTATAACACAGGGGTCCCCAAACTTTTTACACAGGGGGCCGGACTATAAAAAAACTATGAACAAATCCCTATGCACACTGCACAAATCTTATTTTAAAATAAAAAAACAAAACGGGAACAAATATAATATTTAAAATAAAGAACAAGTAAATTTAAATCAACAAACTGACCAGTATTTCAATGGGAACTATGCTCCTCTCACTGATCACCAATGAAAGAGGTGCCCCTTCCAGAAGTGCGGCGGGGGCCGGATAAATGGCCTCAGAGGGTCGCATGCGGCCCACGGGCCGTAGTTTGGGGATCCCTGGTATAACATGTCCTATAGGAAGTTTAAAATCCTCAAACATGTCCAAAATGGAATAATCTTTTCTTCCCTTTACTCCCATTCCTTTTATTTCTACCAACTCTTTTATTTTCACATCAGAAATTTAGCACTCAACTCTTTCCTTATCCCCTGCATACTGACAACTTCAGTTCTAGGGGTTCCCCTCCCTAAATCTCTCTAGAGTGCTTCATTTCCTTCCTCCACATGCTCCAGTCCAAGCCTCCATCCTCCGTCTGCCAGATTTTACAATAGCCTCGTCTGATTTTTATTGTCTGAGCTTATCTGATCAAATCTGTTTGGCCCAGAGTGGGCATTCCTAAACACAAATCTGGCCTCATCACTTCCCATTTGATAATGCCTCAAGTTTGCCAAATGGTTTCTAAGATGAAGTCCAACCTCCTCATCAGCCAACAAAGCCTGCAATGACCAGGTCTTGCCTGCCTCTTGTCTCCCATCTCCTTCCATAAGTTTGCATTGGGCAATACCAAACTGTCAGCCCCTGTAGACACCAATTACATAGGTCATGCTCCCTCTGCCCAAATGCCTCTCTTTGACCTCTTTTCACTTCTTCTCAGGCTTTGGCTCTTCCAGAAATTCATCTTCAGCTCCTAGGCAAGACTGTGTGAGACATGGCCAGATAGCTCAGTTGGTTAGAGCATCATCCCAAAGCACAGAGGTTGCCAGTTTGATCCCCAGTTAGGGCACATACAGGGACAGATTGATGTTCCTGTCTCTCTCTCTCCCTTCTTCTCTCTCTAAAATGAATAAAATAAACATTTAAAAAAATATATTTGTGAGACCCTGGCCGGTTGGCTCAGTGGTAGAGTGTCGGCCTGGCGTGCAGAGGTCCCGGGTTCGATTCCCGGCCAGGGCACACAGGAGAAGCATCCATCTGCTTCTCCACCCCTCCCCCTCTCCTTCCTCTCTGTCTCTCTCTTTCCCTCCCACAGCCGAGGCTCCATTGGAGCAAAGATGGCCCGGGCGCTGGGGATGGCTCCTTGGCCTCTGCCCCAGGCGCTAGAGTGGCTCTGGTTGCAACAGAGCGACGCCCCAGAGGGGCAGAGCGTCGTCCCTGGTGGGCGTGCCGGGTGGATCCCGGTTGGGCGCATGCAGGAGTCTGTCTGACTGTCTCTCCCCGTTTCCAGCTTCAGAAAAAAAAAAAAAAAAAAAAAAAAAAAAAAAAAAAAATATATATATATATATATATATATATATATATATATATGAGCCACATTTATGACCCCATCATAGGCAATAAGTAGCTTTTTCCATATTCTATCAAAATCTTTCTTTCATCTGTTTTCCTCATTGTAAGCAATGTCAATATGGGAACTGTGTCTTCCTCATCTTTATAGCCCCAGGCCTGGCATTCAACATATGCTTTTTGGTAAAAATTGCCACTTTTTTTTTTTTTTTTTTGTCAAACTGTGTGAAAATTCACCAATTAGATATATCTGGGGGCATCAGATATTCTTGGAGAAATGTAAAACTCAACTTGCCTATTAAGTTCATAGTTTAAAATGAATCAATTTGATTAGACTTATTTTTATTTTAAATCCGATTGATGTGGGTCATTAAGAGAATGGAGTAGGAAGGACGATGCTGTATACTAAATAATTCAGTCTTCAGAGTCATGCAGTCAGTGGTCCCAAGGCAGAATTCTGACTCTACTATTCATCAGTTGGGTGACTTTGGCAAATTTTCTAGCTTCTCTAATCCTCTTTTCTTTTTTTTTTTTTTTTAAGTTTTTTTTATTCTTGTATATTTTTTTAATTTATTTATTCATTTTAGAGAGGAGAGGGAGAGACAGAGAGAGAGAGAAGGGAGGGAGGAGCTGGAAGCATCAACTCCCATATGTGCCTTGACCAGGCAAGCCCAGGGTTTCGAACCAGCGACCTCAGCATTTCCAGGTCGACTCTTTATCCACTGCGCCACCACAGGTCAGGCTAATCCTCTTTTCTTACCTGGAAAATGGGAATTGGTTTTTGTACCTCATAGTGCTGTTTGAAAGTTTAAATAATACAAGAAATACAAGTACCTCTTGCAGTGCCTGTGCTTGTAAATATTGAATTCAAGGTAGCTGGTATCAATATTGTCATTAATCAGGTCTGGGAGGATGCCATATATGAGTGGAGTGGGAAGAGGCAACATCTCAACCTTGAAAGTTTGTCTATGGCAAGCTCAGTTCAGAGAAGTATCTGCTCAGACTCGTCTGCATTCATGGTAATAGGAAATTTGGGAATCTTGGCCTGGGTCTTTCTCAGTCACTGCCGTATGCCTCACTTTTTATCTCTCGCCAACATCTCATTTGCCCACTGGAGAGAGAACAGAGGAATATAGAAGGAAAGTCAGGTGTTGCCTCTCATCCACGTGGTGCTGTGCCATTCACAGAACCCCTTCACACCATCGTTTCATTGAGCCTCCCCCACGAACAAACGCATGCAGGCATTTCTACCCTCACTTTACAGAAGACAAAACTAGGGTCCAGAGAACTGAAGTGATGATCCTGAGTTAGGATCCAAATCTAGGCCTTTTGATTTCAAACATAGTGCCTTTTTGAACACATGTTAAGCAAGAGCAGACAAAAATGCTCATGAAAAAGGGGTGGGAAAGCTAGGCAGGAGATGAGGTCAGAGGCTGAGAAGGACTGTCTGGCAAGGACAGAAGTCACTAGGGCTGCCATCCTCCTAAGCAGCAGAGGAAAGATAACTATGCACTTGGGCCATGATGGCCTGGTGAACAGGTGGAAGAAAGCACTAGGAATTAGGATGACACAATCATGCAATTCTTTGACAAGGAAAATACTTTATCAGAAAGGTTTTGAAGAAATGCAGACCCAGGGAGGTAACTGACCATACCATTGTCTCATACCATTAATGGGAGAGCCCATCCGAAGGCCATCTAGGCCTTACTGGTGTGGCCGTGTTAAAATACAGAGATGACCTTCTCTTTTTTTTTTTTTTTAAACAGTGACAATAATGACTTAATAATTTTGAGAAGATGTACAGAGGGTCCTCAGGTTACAACACAATTCCATTCCTACAACAGTAATGTAACCCAAGTTTTGGTGTAAGCTGAAATACACCCCCGCCTAAGTCACTTACCTATCCTAACACAGTTGTAAAATCATAATCTGGAATATGAAAACACAACTAAGCACAGAAAAAGGAAATGGACATAAATATACTGTATTGTACACTCACTGTACTGTAGTAACAGAAAAAATGATGAAAAATGAGTGTAAAAAAGAAATTCTTGCCTGACCAGGCAGTGGCGCAGTGGATAGAGTGTCGGACTGGGATACCGAGGACCCAGGTTCGAGACCCCAAGGTCGCCAGCTAGAGCGCGGGCTCATCTGGTTTGAGCAAAGCACATCAGCTTCGACCCAAGGTCACTGGCTCGAGCAAGGGATTACTCGGTCTGCTGAAGACCCGCGGTCAAGGCACATATGAGAAAGTAATCAATGAACAACTAAGGTCTCGCAACGAAAAACTGATGATTGATGCTTCTCATCTCTCTCCATTCCTGACTGTCTGTCCCTATCTATCCCTCTCTCTGACTCTCTCTCTCTCTGTCCCTGTAAAACAAAAAACAAACAAAAATCTCTTACCTTTATACCTGTAGTTGGCTTGCACATTGGAAAGGGCTACAATGCTAATGGTATAAGCCGAAACAGTCACGTCTCAATTTTTTAAATTTTTATGGGAGTGAGCATCATAAACTCGAAATGCCTTATGTCGAGACTGTCGTAACCCAAGGACCCCCTGTATACAGTTGTGCAACCATCAAAACAATCTACATTTAGAACATATCTGTCAACCCCAGAAGAAAACACTAGAATACTTCTTTAGAGGTTAGTAATAGTCACTGCCCTCCACCACCCCCTCCAGGAATCTCCCTTCAGTAGCCTCTGAATTGCCACACAGGTCCCCATGGTCTAATTAGAGATACCTGGCCCACCAGGTGGGGAGCATCCAGGACCCTTCCCCAGAACCGAGCAGCTTCTGTTCTGCATGGTTAGCTCCTATACCACATCTTTTAAGTAAGTTTAGTATCACCCTTGGGAAGGATGAAGGCAAGCGCTCAACACTTCTGGTTCCCAATACAGCATCCTGCTTTTCAGGAAGATTGGAAAAACAAACAAATGGAAAAAAAAACAAGTTCTATGAAACTATGTCTGTGTGTCCTGGCTGGTTAGCTCAGTTGGTTAGAGCTTTGTCCTGAAACATCAAGGTTGTGGGTTTGATCCTGGGTCAGGGTACATATGGGAAGCAACCAGTGAATGCACAACTAAGTGGAAAAACAAATTGATGCCTCTCTATCTCTCTCTGTCTCTAAAATAAATAATTTTATAAAAGAAAGACACTTGGCCCTGGCTGGTTGCTCAACAGTAGAGTGTTGGCCTGATGTATGGGTTTGGGTTAGCCCGAAGTCCTGGGTTCAATTCCTGGTCAGGGCACACAGGAGAAACAAGCATCTGCTTCTCCACCCCTCCCCCTTCTCTCCTGCAGCCATGGCTCAAACAGTTTGAGCAAGTTGGTCCTGGGTGCTGAGGATGGTTCTGGTGACTTCACCTCAGGCACTAAAATAGCTTGGTTGCTGAGCAATGGAGCAGCAGCCTCAGACGGGCAGACCATCACCCTGTAGGGGGTTTGCCAGGCGAATCAGTTGGGGCACATGTGGGAGTCTGTCTCTGCCTCCCTGCCTGTTGCTTAATAAAAAAAATTAAATTAAAAAGAAAGAAACCATGTTTGTGCAAAAGACAGGGTTTGGAGGACAAGAGATTGAGCTGATATGTATTGTCATCTCTTCAGTAAAGGTGTTCTTATCTTGAGGTTAACACACCTCTGCCAATAGGTGGATTTGTGAGGGTCAGGTAACTCCCTGAAATACGAAATTTCATGTGTGAATGTTTCTCTGTAGAGCGAATCCATGGCTGATTTTATGTTTAAAGGGTTCTACGGCAAAAGCTAAGAACATGTTTGGTAAGAAGTCTAGGGAGAAGCAAGCAAGGAATATATATACTCAAGGATTGCTGATCTGGATAAAGGAGAATTCTTGCTAGAGATGAAGTTTTCCTGATCTCCTGATTTATAATTTTATTTACAAACTAGGTATGTGTCTAAATCAACTATTTTGACATGTAAAATAAGTTACACATATAAACCATTTGTTATTTTGTTAATTTTCTTTGTTCTTTATTAGGGGATTCACATGAAACAACTAGATTGGGCTCAGAATTATGAAAAATAATATGCTTTTATAGATGTGCCTTTTTTAAAGTATCGCTCTAAATACAGAATTCGAAGGTTCTGCTGCTTTATGAAAATTCATCTATAGCTCAATTGGATTACATTAGCATTTTAAAATTGTTAACTAAAGCCCCTCCCCCGTATTTCTACATAAATTACAATAGAGCCAAATTCATTCCTTATTATATTTATAAAAGTGACTTTTGTTCCCTCAAAAGAGTGCATCATTCCCAATGCATATATCTTAAGACTTTTTAACATGGTATTTTAGAAAAACCATTTAAAGTTTTGATTTCATAATAAGAGCCTGGAATTTGAAATCTGGAAGAAACCTTGAAAATAATGCAGTAGGACTTGCAGAGGGATTACAAGCCTTGCTAATGATAGTCCTAAAACAAGAACATGAGCCTTGGGTTCCTAGCTTGGTGCCTTTTCCAACACCCAATAAGCTGTTGGCTGTGGAACTGCCTCAATTTCTCTGATGAGGTCAGCCAGTAGGAGACCAAGAACAAAGCACTCCACGGAGCCACAGACTCAAGCAAGGACTCATCAACACTGCCTCTTCATGCTCCCACAAGCATATTCCCATAGGACTGCTCCTAACTCTCCAGTCTAATGAATTTCTAAAATTCAAGCATTTGTAAATCACATTCTCAGTACTGCAGCATTTACCCAGAGGATCTCTTTGTGGGTCCTTCAAAAGGGAAGACCTCGGGCACATGCACAGCTTGTGTCGGTCCTACTTTTTTTTTCTTCTTTCAGGGAGGTAGAGGGGTGAGATAAGAATGACTTCCTTGAACCTGATGGTCATTTGTAGTTGCTTTTTTTTAAGTGGAATTTTTTTCTTTTATTAAGTAAAAGGAGGGGAGGCAGAGACAGATGTGCCCGACCAGGATCCACCCGGAAAGCCCACTAGGGGGCGATGTTTTGCCCATCTGGGGCCCTTGCTCCGTTGCAATGGGAGCCATTTTTTAGCTTCTAAGGCAGAGGCCATGGAGCCATCCTCAGTGCCTGGGGACAGTCAAGCTATGGCTGCAGGAGGTGAAGAGAGAGATAGATTGAGAGAGAAAAGCAAGAGGGGAATGGTGGAGAAGCAGATGGGTGCTTCTCCTGTGTGCCCTGGCTGGGAATCAAACCCGAAATTGAACTGAGAGGGCCACACCTAGGGCCCGATGTTCTACCACTGAGCCAACTGGCCAGGGCCTGCTGTGGAAATTAAAAAAATGAATATCATGATCAACTCTAAAAAAATAGTTATTCCTTTATATTATCTAATATCCATTTTAATTTTAAATTCTCCAGTTATCTCATAAATATTTTTTACATTGGTGTGTTGGAATCAGGATCCAAACAAGGTTAACATTTGTTTAATATGTCTTCTAAGTATCTTTTATTGCAACTTATGCTATTAAAAAGATTCTTTAAGGGTATGGGAAACTTTAAATTTACTGTTGCTGCCTGACCTGTGGTGGCGCAGTGGATAAAGCGTTGACCTGGAAATGCTGAGGTCGCCGGTTCGAAACCCTGGGCTTGCCTGGTCAAGGCACATATGGGAGTTGATGCTTCCAGCTCCTCCCCCCATCTCTCTCCTCTCTCTCTCCCTCTCTCTCTCCTCTCTCTCTCCTCTCTCTCTCCCTCTCTCTCCTCTCTCTAAAATGAATAAATAAAAATAATAAAAAAAGATTTAAAAAAAAAAATTTACTGTTGCTGAACTGTTTACAAAGTGATTATACCAATACCACACCTATAGAGTTTATGAGAGTTCTACTTCCTCTTCCACTTTTGGGATTGTCAGGAATTTTACCTTTTGTTTATCTGATGATAAGCTGTATTCTGTAAAGAACTTTCAGTAGTCTTCAAACCTTGTATAATAAAGCGTTTTACATATAAAAATTTCATGCTCCCTGTCCCAGTAGAGCTCAAGCTCTACCTCGATCAGGCATCCCTGATTCGGCTTCCCCATGCAGTGGGACACTCCTGCTTATCAGCAGGGCTGGCAGCCTCTTTGAGACTACTCTTGATGTGGCTATGCGGATTCTATTGATCAGTGCCGACACTAACTGCTACCAGAGGAAAAACATGAGACCAACACACAAAGTTAGTTGCAAGAATCACATAGGCAATTTATTACTCACAAATCCTTTTGGCGTGCCTGGGTAATTGTAAGGGGGCCCTGTTGGTGTGCTCCTCTTGGCTGTCCTTGGTCAGAGCAGTGTGGAGACAGTCTATGTTCATGCTGGGGTCTGGGCAACTACCTCAGCAGGGGGCTCTTTAGCTTTAGTACCTTTTCTGGTCAACACCTTCTAACAGGTGTCAATCTACAGAATTATCACCACAAACCACCTTTTGGGGAGTTCCTCGAAGGGAGCCCTTTTTATGTTAATCTACTGAAATGTTACATTAAGCAACTTTAAAGATGTTCCTAGGGAAGCTTCTTGGTTATGTTAACTTACAGAGTTATGTCATCAAGCCACTTCTTATCTATGTATAACTTCGCACACATACTGGGCCCTGCTTGAAACTCAGAGTCTATTTATCACATCTGCACACACTATATTAATTTCTATCCAGATGGCATAACTTTATTTAATTTCCTTAATTAATTTTAATTATATCTTACTTTTATATATTTTTCATATTTTTAAATATTTCTATATATTTAATTAGTATAACATCATATTAGTACAACACTTCCTATAGATAATTATATGCCTCTACCCCATCTGAAAGTCACCGTTTTAGGTCCTGAGTACATCAGGATATTTTTATTCTATATCAAACCTTTGAGTAGTACAAACGTTCATGTATGTCCTCATGCCTCCTCACCATCCAGTGTACAAAGGTACATGTGTAATGCAACATTAAATAAAGGCAAATGTATGTTCTTTTTGTTTCCATAAATTGGTTATCAAACAAACATGATTTTAAGTTAATAAAACTGTAACTGCGTCGGCCTGGCATCCAGAAGTCCCGGGTTCGATTCCCGGCCAGGGCACACAGGAGAAGCGCCCATTTGCTTCTCCACCCCTCTGCCGCACCTTCCTCTCTGTCTCTCTCTTCCCCTCCCGCAGCCAAGGCTCCATTGGAGCAAAGATGGCCCGGGCGCTGGGGATGGCTCTGTGGCCTCTGCCTCAGGCGCTAGACTGGCTCTGGTCACAACATGGCGACGCCCAGGATGGGCAGAGCATCGCCCCCTGGTGGGCGTGCCGGGTGGATCCCGGTCGGGCGCATGCGGGAGTCTTTCTGACTGCCTCCCCGTTTCCAGCTTCAGAAAAATACAAAAACAAACAAACAAACAAACAAACAAAAAACCCGCATGCGCCCGACAGGGATCCACCCGGCACGCCCACCAGGGGGCGATGCTCTGCCCATCCTGGGCGTCGCCATGTTGTGACCAGAGCCAGTCTAGCGCCTGAGGCAGAGGCCACAGAGCCATCCCCAGCGCCCGGGCCATCTTTGCTCCAATGGAGCCTTGGCTGCGGGAGGGGAAGAGAGAGACAGAGAGGAAGGTGCGGCGGAGGGGTGGAGAAGCAAATGGGCGCTTCTCCTGTGTGCCCTGGCCGGGAATCGAACCCGGGACTTCTGGATGCCAGGCCAACGCTCTACCGCTGAGCCAACCGGCCAGGGCCCCGGGGCCATCTTTGTTCCAATGGAGCCTCGGTTGCGGGAGGGGGAAGAGAGAGACAGAGAGGAAGGAGAGGGGGTGGAGGTGGAGAAGCAGATGGCCGCTTCTCCTGTGTGCCCTGGCCGGGAATCGAACCTGGGACTTCTGCACGCCAGGCCAACACTCTACCACTGAGCCAACCGGCCAGGGCCTAATTTCATTTTTTTTTTTTTTTTTTTTTTTTTTTTTTAGAAAGACAGAGAGTGAGTCAGAGAGAGGGATAGACAGGGACAGACAGAAAGAAACGGAGAGAGATGAGAAGCATCAATCGTTAGTTTTTCATTGTGCGTTGCAACACCTTAGTTGTTCATTGATTGCTTTCTCATATGTGCCTTGACCGCGGGCCTTCAACAGACAAAGTAACCCCTTGCTGGAGCCAACAACCTAGGGTTCAAGCTGGTGGGCTTTTTTTTCTCAAACCAGATGATCCCGTGCTCAAGCTGGCGACCTCGGGGTTTCGAACCTGGGTCCTCTGCATCCCAGTCCGATGCTCTATCCACTGTGCCACCGCCTGGTCAAGCTAATTTCATTTTTTGAAAAAAAAAAAACTCACTCTCAGAGGTCAGAGAGCATGAAAAAAATTCACTACTCAAAGGGTAAGAATAAAAATTATGTTAACTAGTGTTGCCCCAATAAATTCAATATAAAGGGGAAAATAATAAAAAAAAGAATGAAGAAGATAGTGAAGTAATTATATACTATTTAATATTTCCTAGGAAAGATATGACTGATACTTGACTCTTCCCTCCTAACACATTCCCTCCTTTTTTTTTTTTTTTTACTTTTATTAATTTTTAGAAAGGAGGGGGAGAGAGAGAGAGAGAGAGAGAGAGAGAGAGGGAGAAGGGGGAGGGAGGAGTAGGAAGCATCAACTCCCATATGTACCTTGACCAGGCAAGCCCAGGGTTTTAAACCGGCGACCTCAGCATTCCAGGTCGACGCTTTATCCACTGTGCCACCACAGGTCAGGCACATTCCCTCCTTTTTAACACATATAAAAACCAAGGGACCAGATGGTGATTTTGCTGTGAGGCATATCAAGATTCCAATAGCCCCTGTTCTTAGTATGTGTCACAACAGGTTGTCAGCTCTGATGATGTCATAATGCTTTGTGAGGTCATCTGATGTCACATTTTAGGGAGAATTAAAACAGTGTGAATCTTAGAGGTAAAATGTGATCTTCTGGAGCAATTTTCTGAGATCATATGGATAAAAATCTCCGGAAGAAAATGAATCTGGAAAAGCTTTCCTCTTTCATTGGTATATATGGGTTTTACTCACAATTGAAATGTTGACAACACTTTGGGATAACACCTGAAGTGCTTCTGGGTTATTTTTGGTTGCCAAGAGTCTTTAAACAGCCTGACCAGGTGGTGGCGCAGTGGATAGAGCGTCGGACTGGGATGCGGAAGGACCCAGGTTCGAGACCTGAGGTCACCAACTTGAACGCGGGCTCATCTGGCTTGAGCAAAAAGAGCTTACCAGCTTGGACCCAAGGTCGCTGGCTCCAGCAAGGGGTTGCTCGGTCTGTTGAAGGCCCGCGGTCAAGGCACATATGAGAAGGCAATAAACAACTAAGAAGTCGCAATACGCAATGAAAAACTAATGATTGATGCTTCTCACCTCTCTCTCCGTTCCTGTCTGTCTGTCCCTATCTCTGCCTATGTAAAAACAAAAAACAAAAAAAGAGTCTCTAAACATTCCTAAGGACACAGTTATTTTTGCACACAAAGGGAAAACCAGCCCATTTCTGGTAATTAGGGTGGAAGTCTGAGAGCATAAAATGAAGTATACCAATATAATAACTTCCTCTCTCTCGATGAATAATAGAGTGTTTATTTTTATACTATAGAAAAATTGGTGTAAAGATTCTTTTCATTTTGAACATTTTACATGAGGAAATTTCTCAGAGAATATATCATAATTTATCCTAAGAGTGGAAAGGATGATATCCTACATTGTTCTTGTATTTAAATCTTAAAGAAATTTCTAAAATATTTCTACATTAATGATAAATTTTAAGCTTTTTATTCTGGTAAAGTAAAAGCCTTCAACTCTATATATCAGCCACCTTAACTTTTTTTAGAGATGGAACAGGAGGTACAAGCCATTGGCTTCCATTTTCCTCATATAGACCAACTACATCTTCAGTTCTGGAATCGCTTTTTAAAACGTGGCTTCTGATAAATTTTGGCAGAACTGGTGCATTCCCAAAATAAATTCTGTATGCTCAGTTCTCCCTATTCAAATACACCCGTTGGTCAAATGAAACTGTTCCCCACAAAACAGGTTGATGTGAATTCTGGGTATGATAAAAGAAAGGTGACACTGACACATTAAAACAATAAATTCATGTCTAGGGTCAAATGTCTAATCAAATGTCAATGCTCTAACCGAAACTATTAATGATACAGGTGAAATTTTAGACTGAGGTGCTGGGGTGAAGGGGTGGAAATCGCGCACAGACCCAGAAAAAAAACATTTCCTTTTCCCTTCTGGGCAAGTCTCAGCTCTACAAAATCTACATTTGTCTTTCAAGTAAAGTACTGTTCTGCTTTCAATGCTCAAACCGCTGCACAAGGAAACTGTCTTTCTTCTCCAAATTAGGGACGTGAGAAGACTTCCAGTTTCGAAAAACTAAAAGCAGCCCCACGGAAAGTTTTGTCCCGCCCCAAGGGCGTGAAAGTGGGCAGACCGGTGAGGAAGACATCCAAAAGGGAAAATCTGTAAAACTTGTGGTTGGAAAAACAAAACAAATTTAAAAAAACCCACGGGTCCCGACATCATTAGGTTCTCGGGGTAAGACGAAAAAACCCCCACAAAACCGGGTCAGACTGGAGCTGCATTCCCTGAGTGATCGAGTCAGCGGGTGGGCTCGAAGGGGACGTAGGACAGCTGGACGGGCCAGAGGAGACTGACAGCGCCGTTTACGCTCCCCACCCCGCCCCCTTCCGCGGTGCCCAAAGCGCCAGCCAATCCCTGTGCACCATTCCTTGGAATCGGAGGCCCCGCCCCCGCGCCCGGGATGCTGGTCCCCCGCGGCGTGACGTGAGCACGGCAACTCCGCCCCCTGCGTCTCTGGCCCCGCCGGCCTTTGGGGGATGGTTCCATCATGGCGTCAATGCAGGTGAGAGGAGTTTGCAGCATCTGGGCGGGCGAGGGAGCCTCCGAGAGGATGCGAGCGCTTCGTCGGGGGCGGCGTCTGGGACTCTGGGGCACCGGGCGGGCTCGGGAGCGGCCCTGGCGGCCAGTGCTTTCCCAGTCTTCGGGCACTGGGGAGGAGTGAGAGGCGGCGAAAAGAAGGGCGGGGGGGGGGGGGGAGGCGGGCTCGGTCGGTGGAAGCGGACACCAGCCGGCCGGGAAGTTGGGGGATAAAGAAGGCGAAAGGGAGGAGAGGGCGAAGTTTGGCGTTGGGTCGGCGGTAGTCATTACGAAGTCATCTCGCTCGCACAGTTGGCCGAAGCCGGCCTGCCCGCCCGCCCAGGGATGCCTTTTCCTCCGCGGTCCCTTGCGGGGCGGAAACAGCTGCTCCGGCCCTGGTCGCCGAGGCAGGGGCAGCCCCGCGAGGGGCTGCGTGTGGGGGAGCTGGGAAGGCGTTCCCGGGGAGGGCGGCTGGCTGCGAGGGCGCTCGGCGGCCTCTGCCCAGGCTTCCCACGCCCGGCCTCCCTCACCGCTCCGCCCGTCCGCTCTCCCTTGCCGCTTAATCCTTTGCCTCTTGGGTACCTTCGTCTGTCAGCCTCCCAACTCTCGGCAAACAGCTTGCTCTCTCTCCCTCTCCCTCTCCCAGAGCTGCCCTTAGTTCGTCAGCATCACTGGCCGCCTCCTGTGCGCTGTCCCCGAGAGCCAAGTCACCAGCCCGCGGAGCCCTCCCGGGATAGCTCGGCTTCGATTTCCCCCCACTCCGGCGCCCCACCCTTGTGGTCGCGGTCGGGCCGGAGCCCTTTGCCCTTCCTCTTCCCCGGGTTTTCAGTGGAACCGAGGAGGTGTTTGTTAACCCGTGTCACAGCTACCTGATTTGGCAATGCGTGGTTTTCTGGCTTTCCAACTTAATATAACCGTTGTGTGTGTGTGTGTGTGTGTGTGTTTTTAACGAATCCAAGGAGTTTGGGTTTTTTTCTGGCAAAGATGGCAACCACATTTACAGTTTTGTGGAGATTGACTCCGCGTTATCAGTGGCCCCCTTGTAATTTACCGATGAAGACAACCTGCGTCAAAGCACAGAGGAAGACAGGTGGAACTCTAGTTTGGGGTGTCAGCTGAGTGCCTTTTAGAGTTTTAACGACTCTTGAAGAAAAGAAAGAGGTCACCTTCTTTCTTAGAAGGATTTTGTGCTTTTGTTTCTGGAATAATAAGTCTCCCTATCCCTCCTCTGGATTTTTCTTTTTTTCTTGTCCAGAACAGTAGTTTTCTTTGATCTCTTCTCCTTTATTCATCATTTTCCTCTTTTGTGCACATACTTGGTTCACATTTCCTTATGTGTTTTTGCATTATCCCTTTCAACCTGTTTTTCATACAGTATTTTACCTTTGCTTCTCTCTCTAGACTTTTCTGCAGAATAGAAAAAAATAATGTATTTATATATAACATTTGAAAAGATGTCGTGAAATGCTGCAGGGGAAAACCAAGAACAATTTCAGGAAACATTATACTTTACACTAATCTCCCCAGGGATGTTAGAGAAGTTCCGTCATTTGAGGCCTCAAAAGGAACTGGAACACTGGTTAAACAGTAGCTGGGCTATATGACGAGTTTAAGATTATGTGTATTAACATTAAAAGTATTTGTTGTAAGATTAAAATCCACGATATATGTGATTATATTTCTCAAGAGAATTGTTGGAGTAATGAATTAGTGATTAGATTTAAGCTTCAAGAGTCTGGAAGGTTTGCTTTTAAGAGAAAAATGAATCAGTATGGAAGTTAATATTGATAACCATGAATTTTACATGATGACTTAAGCAATGGAAAAAAATACTTGCCTGCATAATACTGCATTTTTCTGTATCTCAGTTACTACCTTGGACTGTCTTACCACCCTTATTCTTTGTGTTTTCTGAGAGAAATGGAAAACTAATGTTCCCTATTTTAATTAAAACTAAACCTTTTTACTTGTATTTTTAAACATCTCATATAGATTGTCTGGTAGTATCTTGACAAATATTTTAATACAGATAAATCAAGCTTTTTTCAAATATAACATGACCCTGTATGTGGTTATTCTGTGTCTTTGGTGAACATTTATTTTCTTGACCGTCTTGATAGTATAGCTATCAAAGCTTAACTTTTTTCAAAACAAATTTACACTTAAAATTGCAATCAACTTATAAAACTTTTTCATTCTGTCATCAGTTATTTATTTTTTTAAAGATTTTATTTATTCATTATAGAGAGGGGGGAGAGAGAGAGAGAGAGAAGGGGGGAGGAGCAGAAAGCATCAACTCCCATATGTGCCTTGACCAGGCAAGCCCAGGGTTTTGAACCGGCAACCTCAGCGTTTCCAGGTTGACACTTTATCCACTGCGCCACCACAGGTCAGGCATCAGTTATTTTTTGATGGCCCACTATGTGTCAGGTATTCATCATCCAGATGCTGGATAAAGTGTCAGAGCTTTGCGCAGTGGCAGTATTATAGCCAATGAGGTTTATCCAAGGAGTGATTATTCCTAATAAAAAAAAAATAGCCTAGTTGGGGGAGATAGATATGAACAAAATCTTTAAGTTAATTGTGTGTTATGTTAGACGGCTTTATTGTGGAGAAAAAGTGTGGAAGGAGGTTAGGAAATGGATATTTTGGGGGTTTCGTTAGAGTGCTTAGGAAAAAGTGTGGCAGATACGAATGCTGCTCTGAGCAAGTCTTACCTAAAAACTTGACAGATTTCTTTATCTTGCCCACCAGGATATTACTGCTGCTGAAAAGATTACTTAAGCAGTAAGAGGAACTGCATTTTCAAAACATGCATATTATACAAATGGAACACAGGATTTGTTTACTTGAATTGATAAGAATGGTCTTTAGGATCAGTAACTAATAGTAGACTTTGAATTTCTCCTTAGAGAGAAAGTATTCTAAAGTTTGAGGTATTGTAAATATTTTAAGTGTTGAGGTTGTAACTGCTTTAGTGTATTCTTTCAGTGCCTTCCAACCTTTTTTTTTTTTTCAGGTCGTGGCACATAGAGAACATACTTTTTGAATTGCATGCTAAGATGGGTGAGGTTGTTGGAGGTAGAAAGCACCTAGCTAGGCAGTTCTGTGACACGTTTGGATGAGGATCAGTATTCTGGTACACCTGCATTGCTGGGGAAGCTCTGCTCTGTAATACTGCTAGAGTTCTTTAATGGAAAGTTCAAGATTGTGGCTTTCAGACTCACATACAGCCTTTTAGACATTGTTTCCCAGTTTTTTCTTTTTGGAACAAAATGACAAATCACCAAGATTATGTTTAGAGTATGTTTTAAGAAACTATTCTTAGGGAATGGTGGTCTCCTAACAGTACTTAAAATTGTTAGCAGTTAAACATTTACATTTGATTTTGATAATTCTATAAATCTTAAATGAAAGTTCTTTGTTAGGAAATTTTTAGATTTAGCATTTTAGAGACTTTGATTTATTTGGTACAAACTTTCCCCAAGCTACAAAAGCACTATTAAAGAGAATTTTATGTGACCCTAAACATCCTAAAAGTATAGCAGTATGGGGTATTCTGTTTTCAGCTACACCATAAAATTGTATTTTGTATGTTATGTTCCATTTTATTTTTGTATTTAATTTTTTTTCTTTTCCTATTGCTCATTTCATTGACAAATATGTATTATGAGACAATTTAAGTAACTTGGCTTCCTGGATATATTTTCTGATTTTAGAATATAACTTTCATCAAACTTCTTTTATGTTGGCAAGTTTCAAGTATACTTGGTATCCTTTTCTAATTTGACCATTTAGATTTATTTCTTAACTTAAGTTGTGAAATTCCTTTACATTATATCTGAGATCTTAGAAAGTGATAATTGATATTTGTAAACTAAAAACTGGTATAATTGAGAAAAACTGTCGATTGAATTTTCTGTGGATTTTCTGTGTTTTCTTCCTCTTACCTGGTTGAATCTTAAGACTATTCTTGATTTGGCTAGATGGAAGGAGACTGAGATTTAGCAACGAAAGATAGATTACGAATGTGTACTTATTTTGAGGTGACTTAGAAATAAATTATTTTGGATTATTTACAACTGCATTGCCCTTTACTCAAGTAATTGGCTGTCGTGATTGGGAGAGATAGAATATGGGCTCTTGCCAGCATTACTGTTATTGTACTCATGTTGCCTTGACAGAGTCCGTATGACTATTTGTTGATCTTATTATGAAAGGTTACAGCATAATTAAAAGTTAGAAAATTGATTGTCATCTTAGATACTGAGGCTTACTGAGTGCTGGGAACTTGGGGAATATTGCTAGAATTATAATATTTGAGAAGTTTGGCTGAGTATTCTGACTGGGAATAGGGCTGTTCAGGAGCTGTTGGGGCAAGTGCCCAGGGAAAGGGGAAAGAGCATATAATAGAATTGAAGGTGTTCTCTGTGAATGATAAACATCAGTACATAGATGTAGCCGCATATAGGTGAACAAAAGCATAAAGCTATCATCTTCGCTCAACGCAGTCATTGTGCTACTTTTTTTTATGAAAGACTTTATTAGATGCCTTTTATATTTTTCCCAAAGTGTTTGTTTGGGTCTTTTGTTTAATTCTTCCATTCCTCTGGGCCATAGAATCCGTGAGAATAATACATGCTTTCTCCTTGTCCCTTAGTTGTACCCATAGTGACTATGGTAAATAAATGACCATAACTTGACACTTCGAAGCATTCCTAAAGAGCAAATTCTGCATCGGTTTAATTCTATTTTAGAGAAGTCTATTAAGCAATTCTATAATGGTAGGGTTGAGAACCTATAAAGGCATAATTTAAAGTTTATATTTCTGTATATGCATATTATGCATATCCTACCCAAAGTTGGAGTATTTTCTTGATTTATGTGTTTGTCATAACTTTTTTTTTCCAGTATTTTTTCATATTCTTTCTCTCTGGATTCTTACTCCAAACTTGTAAAATAGGAAGTCAAGAGAATCTCATTTCATTGTAATAGAAACAGAGTGACTTTTAGTACATAATCACCTGTTTGAAAAGTGACTTATCCAAAACAACATAGCAACTGATTAATGAAGCTGTGATTACGAACCAAGCTCTGAAATCTACTGATGCTGTGAAATTGTAGATAATGAGCATATTAATAAATTTGGCATTGTAGAGAAATCATTGGGATAGTTATTTAAATTTTCAGTCAAGAATTAAGCATTTACTAAAATATAGCTTTATAGCTAAGAAAATGAGAGGA
Organism: Saccopteryx bilineata; assembly: GCF_036850765.1. NCBI lineage: Eukaryota > Metazoa > Chordata > Mammalia > Chiroptera > Emballonuridae > Saccopteryx > Saccopteryx bilineata. The sequence continues at coordinate 71,058,509 of NC_089492.1, read as the reverse complement.
AAACATTCCTTATACTGTATATTATAAAGTTATTTTATGCACCAAGTTTTAAAAGAGGTTCATTATGCATATACCTGTGAAATTATAGTGGCAAATCTTTACTGTTCAGAGATAATCTTTATTATCGAGCAGAGCTTTTAAAGTAGGGGTGATCTGGCATCTTTCTGAAAATAGACTCTACATAGTATTTGTCTAAATTGAGCATTTGTGCATGGCCTGTGGTGACTCAGTGGATAGAGCGCTAACCTAGAATGCTTAGGTCACTGATTCAAAACTGGGTTTGCCCAGTCAAGGCACATATGACAAGCAACCAATGAATAGCTAGAGTGAAACAACTACTTCTTGCCCCCTCTCCCTTCTCCCTCTGTAAAATCAATAAATAAAATCTTAAAGCCTGAGCAGGTGGTGGTGCAGTGGATAGAGCATTGGCCTGGATGCTGAGGACCCAGGTTTGAAACCCCGAGGTCCTTGGCTTGAAAGACGTCACTGGCTCAGCTAGAGACACCTCCTATCCTTTCCCTATCTTCTCCCATCCTCCCTCCCTCCCTCCCTTTCTCCCTCCTCCCATCAAGGCACATATGAGAAAGCCATCAATGAACAACTAAGATCCACAACTAAGAGTTGATGCTTCTTACCTCTTTCCCTTCCTGTCTGTCTGTACCTCCCTCCCCTCACCTCTTTCTGGCTTAAAAATAAATTTAAAAAGATAAATTGAGAATTTGTTAGGTGAATTTTATTGCATCTTTGTATCATTGCTGTTTTAGTATTAGTTTTATTTATAAAATACTTGTTCATATTTGTCAGGTGTTTTTACAATTTTCTCATGTGATAGCCTTTATTTATAATGCAGTTTTTAGATCACCAACTGGTGCATGCCTTTGAATTAATTATTCTGAGAAAAACTCTTAATTTCATTCACTTGCTTTTGTAAAAACATCATTAGGAAAAAAAGCACAGAATCTGGAATCAAAATACCTAGATTCAGGTTCTTTTTCAGTGCTTAACCCTTTGAGTAGTGTGTTTTATTCATGTTCCCTGTCCCTCAGGAGTGAGATTTCTTTTTTTTTTCTAAAAATGAAATTAGTTCTGTTACAGTTTTATTAACTTAAAATCATGTTTGTTTGATAACCAACTTATGGAAACAAGAAGAACATACATTTGCCTTTTCTCAATGTTGCCTTACACATTTTTAAAATAAAAATTTTTGTTATCTCATGCAATTCTTATGTACCTCCCATCTGTAAGTAAAGAAGTACAGTGGTACCTTGAGATACAAGCAGACCAACATACGACTTTCTTAAGATACGAGCTGCAACTCAGTCCGAATTTTTGTTCAAGATACAAGCGAAATTCCGAGATACATGATTTGGGAAGTTACCACTAGTTGGTGCATTGGCGCATGGGTCCAATATCGGCAGCACAACACCAGCATCTCGTTCTTTCTCACGTGTTACTTGCAGAACCAAGTCGAATCTTGTGCGTTGTACTTGTTCTTGCATCATTTTTGCAGTTTTTACTAACTTTTCTGTGTGCTATCATGGGGCCGAAGAAAGTGAGTGTAAAGGACAGTGGTGAGAAGAAGAAGAAGATGATGTTGATAGAAGTAAAGCAAGAAATAATAGAAAAACATGAGCGTAGTGTATGGGTGATTGAACTGGCAAGGCTGTAGGACAACAATACATGTACAATTTGTACCATCCTTAAACAAAAGGATGCCATCAAAAGCGCAAATCCAGCAAAAGGAACTACAATTCTGTCCCAATTAAGGACAAATATTCATGAAGAAATGGAGAAGCTTCTGCTGATGTGGGTGAAAGAGAAAGAGCTGGCAGGAGATACAGTGATAGAGACTGTCTTATGTGAAAAGGCATGTATTATTAAGGCTACTTGAAGAAGAAAGAACCATTAACCTCAAAAGAGGCAGCAGAAGATACGTTTAAGGCAAGTCACGGCTGGTTTGAAAATTTCAAGAAGAGATCTGGCATCCACTCGGTGGTGAGGCATGGTGAAGCTGCAAGTGCTGATGTTAAGGCCAGGTTATGTGGCATGCCAATGCTAGGGCATGGGTTACGCGGCAGTTTTTTATTGAATGGGTAAGTTTCGTCTTTGGTCTTGCAGTGAAGAAATATCTTCAAGAAAATAAACTCCCGATGAAAGCATTACTAATCCTTGATAATGCTCCAGCCCACCCACCTGGTCTTGAAGATAACATTCTTGATGAGTTCAAATTCATGAAAGTCCTCTACCTCCCACCCAACATGACTTCAATCTTGCAACCTATGTATCAGCAGGTCATTTCCAACTTTAAAAAGCTTTACACAAAGAACTTGTTCCGCTGCTACTTTGAGATGACTGAGAATACAATTCTAACCCTACAAGAGTTTTGGAAAGATCACTACAACATCGTGATATGTTTACGCATTATTGACTCGGCATGGCAAGAGGTAACAAGAAGAACCTTGAACTCGGCATGGAAAAAGTTATGGCCTGATGTTGTTACAGACAGGGACTTCGAAGGATTTGAACCAGAGACCAAGACCGAGGTAGAAGTGTTGGAGGAGAATGTGCTCCTCGGAAAGTTGATGGGTCTGGAGGTAGATGAGGGTGACGTAAATGAGCTCGTTGAGGAACATGAGAAGGAACTCTCAACTGAGAAGTTAAAGGAACTACAGATGATGCAACATGTGGAGCTACTGCAAGAGATTAGTAGTGAGGAGAAGGTAGAGTCGGAATAAGTAATTTCTACAAGTGAAATTAAAGACATGCTGGCAATTGGGAGAAGCTTTCCAGTTTGGGAAGTTACCACTAGTTGGTGCATTGGCGCATTGAAAAGAAACACTCAGAAAAAGTTTCAACTGGTGGTGCTTCGGCACTTTTTAATGACACTTGTTTGTCACATTTCTGTAACATTTTAAAAGGCAGGCAAAAGCAGACCTCTTTGGATACATTTTTATTCAAAAGTCCTGCAAGTGAAAGTGTCGGAAGTGCAGCCAAAAAGGCAAAAACGGGACGAGTAAATGAAAAATATGTAATGTTAAGTTTAGGTTAAGTTTAAAGTTAAGAAAGTTCGTTTTTTTACAATTAAGTTTTTGTGGTTTCATTTTAAGTAGAGAAAGTGCAGTTTTAGTTTTAAGAAAATGCAGTTTTAGTTTACATTTAGTGTTAAGAAAGTGCAGTTTTAGTTTACGTGTCTACAGTGCCTGCATCCCTTCCTCCCTCCCTCCTCCTCCGACATTTCACCTCCGTTAGCCGCACTCATCTGTCTCCAAGGTAAGAATACAGTACTAAATAACACTTTTTTCTTTTATTTCATATATTTTGTTATGCTTTGGTAAAGTGTACATGTGTGTTTCTTAATTAAAAACATGTCTTTTTTCATAATTTATGATGGTTTGGGGATGTTTCACAGGGCTGGAACGGGTTAAATCTATTTCAGTTATTTTAAATGGGAGAAATTTGTTTGATATACGAGTTGACTGGCTTACGAGCTCAGTTACAGAACTAATTAAACTCGTATCTCAAGGTACAATGGTAGCTTTATTGATTTGAGAGTGGGAGATAGAGAGTGAGAAGTATTAACTCATGATTTCTTCACTTTAGTTCATTGATTGCTTCTTGTACATGCCTTGAAGGGGGAGGGGATGACTTAAGCTGCGCCAGTGACCCCTGCACTCAAGCCAGTGACCTTGGGGTTTTGAACCAGGAACCTCAGCGTTCCAGGTAGACACTTTATCTGTGTGCCACCACTGGTCAGGCTCTATAGCTTTATTGACCTCCATACATACTGTTTCTGCCTTTGCCTTTATTTTCTCTGCTTGGAGTGTTTTGCAAATATTTTTTCCTATTTTGCAAGCTGTGTTAGCATATTCTTCTTGAGAGAGAAAGAAACACCAGTTTGTTGTTCCACTTATTTGTGCTCTTATTGTTGTTCCACTTATTGATTGACTCTTACAGTGCCCTGACTGGACATTGAACCCACAGCGTTAGTGTATTGGGATAACACTAACCAACTGAGCCACCTGATAAAGGCCAGCACATTGCACATTCTTGATGGTGTGCTTTGAAGCACAAAATTTCTAAATTTTAATGAAGTTCAATTTATTTTATTTTCATCATTTGTATTTTTAGTGTCATAGCTAAGAAATTACTGTTAGCTAGTCCAAAAACCACAAAGATTTACACTTGATTACATTCTGAGTGTGTTACAGTTTTAGCTCTTATATTGAAGTATTTGGTTCATTTTGAATTAACTTTTGTTATATGGTGTGAGGTGTATTTAGTTTTTGTTCTGTGTGTGTGTGTGTGTGTGTGTGTGTGTGTGTGTGTGACAGAGAGAGAAAGGGACAGATAGGGACAGACAGGAAGGGAGAGAGATAAGTATCAATTCTTAGTTGTGATTCCTTAATCTCCTTAGTTGTTCATTGATTGCTTTCTCATATGTGCCTTTACTGGGAATCTGCAGCAGAGCGAGTGACCCCTTACGCAAGCCAGTGCAAGCCAGCGACCTTGAGCTTTAAGCCAATGACCTTTGGGCTCAAGCTAGAGACCATGGGGTCATATCTGTGATCCTATGCTCAAGCCAGCAACCCCACGCTCAAGCTGGTGACTTTGGGGATTCGAACCTGGGTCTTCCGCATTCCAGTCCAATGCCCTATCCACTGCACCACCGCCTGGTCAGGCTATTGAGTTTTTTAGTATTAATATAGCAGCTTGTTTTCGTGTAGAATTTGTATACCGTATTTCTCTGTGGAAAAGACGGTCCCATGTATAAGATGCACCTTAATTTTGGAACCTGAAATTTGAAAAAAAATGTCTTATGTAAAGTTATTGAACTTATTTTATTTATCATAAAATTCATACAACTCCTCATCACTGTCAAAACTCCCATCCGTTAGCTTGTCCTCATCTTTGATGACAAATCACTGTCTTCATTTATTACCTCGTCTTCAGTTCAATCTATGGCTTTTGAAATGCCACACTTCTTAAATGACTTGACGATGAACTCAATCTTGATATTATCCCAGGATCTTTTCACCCAGGTACAAACTTTTCCTATAGTTGGTTTCTTCACTCTTCCTGCTTGTGTCAAATTGTTCCCAGAAGACTTCATCCATTGGTTCCATTAATCTCTTATGGAACTTTGAAGGGTTTGTTAATGCTGACATCAAGTGGTTGGAGCTGGGATGTCAAGCCTCCAGGTATGACGACAAGTTTTGTTTTTTGCTCTGCAGCAATCTTCTTTGTGTTTTTTGTTATGTGTGCCCTGAACTGATCAAGCACCAATAGGGCAGGTTTGCGTAACAGCCCACCTGGTCTCCTTCTCCAAACTTTCTCAAACCAGATCTTCACCCCAGCCTGATCCATCCAACTCTTGTTAATGAACGTGGGCAATCACTCCTTGAGGAATGTCTTCTTTTGGCAGTTTTGCATTTGAAAATTGGCATAGGAGCCAGCTTGGTTCTTTTGGCACAACAAGCTAGAACAATTCTATAATAGCTGTTTTCGTGTCCACTTGTCTTCACAGTTACAGTTTGCACCTCCTTCTTACCAACAGTTCTGTTACTTGGAACATCAAATTGAAGGGGGGTTTTGTCCATATTTGCAGTCTGTCCCAACTCAAACTGATGTGTCTTCCGACATTGAATGATAAATGGTGAAATTCAAGGACCTTTTGCTCATAACTTTCAGGCATCTTTTGGGCAAGTCTGGTGCGTGTACGCATGCTTAGTCCATTCTGTTTCATGAACCTGAAGCACCAGTTGTGCCCTCCTTTGAAATCAGTAACTTTTTTTTCATCAGCATTTTTTTTTTTTTTTTGCATTTTTCCGAAGCTGGAAACGGGGAGGCAGTCAGACAGACTCCCGCATGCACCCGACCGGGATCTACCCAACATGCCCACCAGGGGGCGATGCTCTGCTCCTTTGGGGCGTCGCTCTGTTGCATCCAGAGCCATTCTAGTGCCTGAGGCAGAGGCCACAGAGCCATCCTCAGCACCCGGGCCAACTTTGCTCCAATGGAGGCTCGGCTGCAGGAGGGGAAGAGAGAGATGGAGAGGAAGGAGAGGGGGAGGGGTGGAGAAGCAGATGGGCGCTTCTCCTGTATACCCTGGCCAGGAATCGAACCAGGACTCCTGCACGCCAGGCCGATGCTCTACCACTGAGCCAACCAGCCAGTGCCAGCAATTCTTCTTGCCTCATGCTGAACCATCTTTGTGGACACAGGAATTTCAGTTGCCCTTTGCTCTTCAATCCATATTTTCAATTCCCTCTCTCAATGAGGCCATTTTGCTGACTTGCCTCTCATGGCCTTAGGCTGTGGTATTGTCAGTAGGGTTTCTTATTCCCATAGCTAGTCTTGGATTGATTTCTCAGTTGGAGGAAGACCAAACTTCTGTTTAGCAGCACGATTTCCATTCATTTTTGCAAACGGTGTCACTTTTTTTTTTTTAATGTATTTTCTGAAGTTGGAAACGGGGAGGCAGTCAGACAGACTCCCGCATGTGCCCGACCAGGATCCACCCGGCATGCCCACCAGGGGGCGGTGCTCTGCCCATCTGGGGCGTTGCTCTGTTGCAACCAGAGCCATTCTAGCGCCTGAGGCAGAGGCCATAGAGCCATCATCAGCGCCCGGGCCAGCTTTGCTCCAGTGGAGCCTTGGCTGCGGGAGGGGAAGAGAGAGAGAGGAAGGAGAGGGGGAGGGGTGGAGAAGCAGATGGGCACTTCTTCTGTGTGCCCTGACCAGGAATCGAACCTGGGACTCCTGCACGCCAGGCCGACGCTCTACCACTGAGCCAACCGGCCAGTGCCAATGGTGTCACTTTTAACTTGAATACAGCCCTGTATGAAAATCTTTTCTGAGCCATTTCTGGGCGGAACATAGCAAAACGTAACCTATCGTAATACACTGTTAACAAGTGAGAAACAATGAGCGCAAAGACAGCAAGCACTAAAAAGCGGGAAATGCAAGTAAAAAATCTACAACCACTGTATAAGATGCACCCAGTTTTTGGACCCCACATTTTTTTTTTTTTAATAAATTTTTATTAATGGTAATGGGATGACATTAATAAATCAGGGTACATATATTCAAAGAAAACATGTCTAGGTTATTTTGTCATAAATTATGTTGCAAACCCCTCGCCCAAAGTCAGATTGTCCTCCGTCACCCTCTATCTAGTTCTCTGTGCCCCTCCCCCTCCCCCTAACTCTCTCCCTCCCTCCCTCCCATGTCCTCCCTCCCCCCCACCCTTGGTAACCACCACACTCTTGTCCATGTCTCTTAGTCTCATTTTTATGTTCCACCAATGTATGGAATCATGTAGTTCTTGTTTTTTTCTGATTTACTTATTTCACTCCTTATAATGTTATCAAGATCCCACCATTTTGCTGTAAATGATCTGATGTCATCATTTCTTATGGCTGAGTAGTATTCCATAGTGTATATGTGCCACATCTTCTTTATCCAGTCTTCTATTGAAGGGCTTTTTGGTTGTTTCCATGTCTTGGCCACTGTGAACAGTGCTGCAATGAACATGGGGCTACATGTGTCTTCACGTATCAATGTTTCTGAGGTTTTGGGATATATACCCAGTAGAGGGATTGCTGGGACCCCACATTTTTGAGGAAAGGTTGCGTCTTATACATGGGGAAATATGGTAGGCCCAAGGTGGGAGTCCATCAGGTTTGATAGTACACTACTGGATTCAAATTATTTCTGAAAGTGGAGATGTTAGCTGTTCTTCAGAGTAGAATTTATATTGTACCCCAAACTACTAAACAAAATGTGATTGTAATCCTGATAACTATTTATGTATTCATATATTGGCTATTGCAATTAAAATAGGCATACCAACTTTAATTTTTAGACTTACAAAAACTTTGAGTCATAAGGCATTTTAGAGCTCGTGTATATTGTCCAGCCATCATACTTTTCTTTAAAATCATTGCTGCATTGTGTGATTAAAGATAATTAATACAATATAATATACTTTTTTACTACATAAAAGGAAGTAGCCTGACCAAGCAGTGGTGCAGTGGATAGAGCATCGGACTTGAACACAGAGGACCCAGTTCGAGATCCTGAGGTCACCGGCTTGAACCCTGGCTTATCCGGCTTGAGCACGGGCTCACCAGCTTGAATGTGGGGTTGCTGGCTTGAGACCAAAGATTGCTTGGTTGAAGCCCAAGGTTGCTGGCTTGAGCAAGGGGTCACTCGCTCTGCTGCAGGCTCTCCCCACCTTCAGGGCACATGAGAAAGCAATCAATGAACAACTAAGGAGCTGCAATGAAGAATTGATGCTTCTCATCTCTCTCCCTTCCTGTCTGTCTCTATCTTTGACTCTCTGTCAAAAAAAAAAAAAAAAGAAATACTGAGCAAATTGAGCGTATTAGGGGTCTTTTAGTCTATATATTTTGATATAGAGAAATTGTTACATTCTTAGGAAAGCTTTAAGATTCTAGTGGTGAAAATTGCGTAGCCGGACATGTTGGTGCCTTCTTTGCTCTTGATGTTGTTTAGTAGAAATGTCATAGAATTCATGTCTTTATAACAATTATTTTAAATTATCTTGATTTGATATGTCTAAAATTCATCTTCATTCATGGATTCTGTATTTGTGAATCCACCTACTCAGTAAAATTTATTTGTAATCCTAAAAATGGATATTTATGGTGCTCTTATAGCGATTTATTTGCACAACAGGTGGGCAAAAAATGAAAAATTTGAGTTGAAAGTTTGTGTCCCAGCTGAGGTCAAATAAGGTGATGCTCAGCCTTGTTTCAGTTGTCATACTATAAACAAGAGTCCTTTTCCCAGTTGATGTATTGCCACTTTTTTCACATTTCTGTGTTTAAAATGGCCCCTAAGTTGATTACTGAAGTGCTGTTTACTGTTTGTAATTGCAAGAAGACTGTGTGTCAAGTAACCTTGTTCAGGCACATGCAGTCGGCCCTGTGTTCAGTGTTAAAGAATCAACAATCTACATTAAGGTGGTTTTCAACAGACACAAACCATTATTTTTGGTTGAATGTAATCAGAGGATTGCAGGAACCTAACCCTTTATTTCCCCTAGGAACCATGGTTCAGTATTTGCTGTGACTTGATAGAACATAGCTACTGTGAATAATAAGAATTCACTAGTTTTTTTTTTGTTGTTTTTTTTTTTTTTTTCTGAAGCTGGAAACGGGGAGAGACAGACAGACTCCCGCATGCGCCCGACCGGGATCCACCCGGCACGCCCACCAGGGGCTACCTCTGCCCCTCCGGGGCGTTGCTGTGCCGCGACCAGAGCCACTCTAGCGCCTGGGGCAGAGGCCAAGGAGCCATCCCCAGCGCCCGGGCCATCTTTGCTCCAATGGAGCCTTGGCTGCGGGAGGGGAAGAGAGAGACAGAGAGAAAGAGGGGGGGGGTGTGGAGAAGCAAATGGGCGCTTCTCCTATGTGCCCTGGTCGGGAATCGAACCCGGGTCCCCCGCACGCCAGGCCGACGCTCTACCGCTGAGCCAACCGGCCAGGGCCGAATTCACTAGTATTTTGATTTAAATTATTAGTCCACCTTTGATTTGAAATATGTTAAAGCCAGGTTAAAACTCATAAAAAGTAATGTTACTACATTCAGATTCCTTCTTTTCCTTTTTCCATTTTCTAACATAGATCTGTACCTTCCCCCATTTATTTTCTTGAGTTATACACAACTCAAGATAGAGGTTTCAATTTTAGTACTATATTTTAAATTACCTGGGAAGCTTTAAAAGGAAACTGTCTCCAGGGCTTGATTTATTTGGTCTGGCACACATCTTGAGCATTGGAATTTTTTTCAGCTAATGTGCACCTTAAGTTTAAAGCTCATTTTTACTATAATGGGGGAATTTATGTGTGCAAATTTTGTAAATTCGATGAGATATAATAGATTTAGAGTTAGAGTTCAGGAGTTTAGAGTTCAGGAGATGGTAGACATGAAGTTGAAACTATGAAAATGTTTATAAATGCTTCATGAGTTTTGAACAGATATCCATGCTTGTCTACTTTAATCCAAGAAAAGGTGTTTATTCAGAATCTTTATAATATTGCATACAGTTCTAATACCATTGATTATTTGGCTTTTTTGTGTGTGTGTGACAGAGAGAGGGCCAGACAGGAAGGGAGAAAGATGAGAAGCATCAATTATTTGTTGCAGCTCCTTAGTCTCCTTAGTAGTTTATTGACTGCTTTCTCATATTTGCCTTGACTGGAGGCTACAGCAGAGGGAGTGACCCCTTGCTCAAGCCAGCAACCATGGGTTCATGTCTATGATCCCACGCTCAAGCTGGCGACCTTGGTGTTTCAAACCTGGGTCCTCTGCATCCCAGTCCAACGCTCTATCCACTACATCACTGCTTGGTTGGGCAAATATTTGGTTATTTATTTATTTATTTATTTATATTTTTCCAAAGCTGGAAACGGGGAGGCAGTCAGAGAGACTCCCACATGCGCCCGACTGGATCCACCCAGCATGCCCACCAGGGGGCGATGCTCTGCCTATCTGGGGCGTTGGTCTGTTGCAACCAGAGCCATTCTAGCACCTGAGGCAGAGGCCATAGAGCCATCCCCAGCGCCCGGGCCAACTTTGCTCCAATGGAGCCTTGGCTGCGGGAGGGGAAGAAAGAGATAAAGGGGAAGGAGAGGGGGAGGGGTGGAGAAGCAGATGGGCGCCTCTCCTGTGTGCCCTGGCCGGGTATCGAACCTGGGACTCCTGCACGCCAGGCTGATGCTCTACTACTGAGCCAGCCGGCCAGGGCCAATATTTGGTTTTTGGTTTTTTTACAGAGATAGTCAGAGAAAAGGATAACTAGGGACAGACAGACAGGAAAGGAGAGAGATGAGAAGCATCAGTCATCAGTTTTTTGTTGTGACACCTTAGTTGTTCATTGATTGCTTTTTCATATGTGCCTTGACCGTTGGCCTTTAGCAGACTGAGTAACCCCTTGTTTAAGCCAGCAACCTTGGGTCCAAGCTAGTGAGCTTTTTTTTTTTTTTTTGCTCAAGCCAGATGAGCCCTGCGCTCAAACTGGCAACCTCGAGGTCTCGAACCTGGGTCCTCCGCATCCCAGTCCGACGCTCTATCCACTGCGCCACCACCTGGTCAGGACAATATTTGGTTTTTAAACCCATAAATTGCCCTGGCCAGAAAGCTGAATTTGTTAGAGCAGTGGTTCTCAAAGTATGTGCCAAGTATGTGTACAAGATTTCCAGGTGCGCCTATGGTATTCCAGAGGAATATGTGCCTGTTGGGGACCAAAAAACCAACAGGGTTTTTGGAATTTAGATTTTTGGAGAACAGAGGTGTGGGAATTGACTGTAAACGGACAGTCTGCCCCACCCCCCACCTCACTTACCTAATTAGGTTGCAAAAGGCTGTTAAGCTGTGGTGCTGGATTGTTTACAATACCTCCCATGTTCCCTGGAAAGACTGGAAGCAAATTTCTTCTATCCTTTGTTTGGTGTAAAGTTAAGATGATATGTATGGTGGGGGTTTTGGATTGATGATTAAACATAAGGCATTGTCTCTGGAAGCCTTTGGATTTTTATAACAGAAGAATATGTGGCAATATCTAAAAAGGTTTGAACATTTTACTACAGTTTTTTTTTTTTTTTTTTTCCATTTTTCTGAAGCTGGAAACAGGGAGAGACAGTCAGACAGACTCCCGCATGCGCCCGACCGGGATCCACCCGGCACGCCCACCAGGGGCGACGCTCTGCCCACCAGGGGGCGATGCTCTGCCCATCCTGGGCGTCGCCATATTGCGACCAGAGCCACTCTAGCGCCTGAGGCAGAGGCCACAGAGCCATCCCCAGCGCCCGGGCCATCTTTGCTCCAATGGAGCCTTGGCTGCGGGAGGGGAAGAGAGAGACAGAGAGGAAAGCGCGGCGGAGGGGTGGAGAAGCAAATGGGCGCTTCTCCTGTGTGCCCTGGCCGGGAATCGAACCCGGGTCCTCCGCACGCTAGGCCGACACTCTACCGCTGAGCCAACCGGCCAGGGCTATTTTACTACAGTTTTCAACATCCTATTTATATGAATTAGGATTTTCTACCCTCAACACCATTAAGAGTAAAAAGAGAGGAGTTCTTCAATTTATTGACGAGAAAATGAGAGTTTGCCTTTCAAATGTGTGCCCAAACATTGAAGAAATCGCTAGGACACATCAGGCTCATGTTTCTCATAAACAGAAGAATGAAAAAACGCAACACATTCACGCTGGGACCTGCCAAATTTACTAAATCTTACTAAGAATATCTATATATATAAAAAGATAACTTTTTTGTCATTTTTTATTTTTTAACTCCTCTTTTTTATAAATTCTAAAAAGCATAACTCAAAAAATGTAACATAAAAATGTATTTTAATGTCAGAATAAATTTAATTTTGTCGTATTTATTTCGTTTAATTACCATGAAAGCACGCTTGGACTTTATATTTCTTTATTTACTATTTGACTTAATTATTATAACATTTCTCAGAAATTTGTATATAGTGTGCCTACAATTAATTGTAGGATTTTAAAAGTGCCCCGACTTCAAAGAGTTTGAGAACCACTGGGTTAGAGCATCACCCGGATTCACAAAGGTTGTAGTTCAATCCCTGGTCAGGGCACATACAGAAACTGATCAATGTTCTGTATGTCTCTTTGTTTCCTTCTCTCTCTAAAATCAATTAAAAATAATAAATAACCCCATAAATTAAGAGCTTGTGTTTTCTATTTGTTTTGTACTAAAAGTTAATGTCCACTAATGATAATAACAGAAGAGTTGAACAATAAAAGCTGTACAAACAAGAACGCAAGATACATAGCCATTTTGAAAACTCTAGTATGAGGAAAAATAAGTTTACATATTTTGGGCCCTGATAAGTTGCATTCTGCTGTTGAAAGATTAAATAACGTGCTGGTGATCATCGTTATTTAAGAAAACCAAATTATTCACTAGTTCAAAAAAAGAAATGCACCCCCATGTTTATGGCAGCATTGTTCATAATAGCAAAGATCTGGAAACAGCTCAAGTGTCTGTCAGTGGACAAGTGGATTAAAAAGCAGTGGTACATATATACTGTGGAATACTATGGGGCCATGAAAAAGAAGGAAATATTACCTTTTGCAACAACATGGATGGACCTGGAAACTTATGTTAAGTGAAATAAGCCAGGCAGAGAAAGAAAAATAGCATATGACCTCACTCATTTGAGGAATCCAAGGAACAATGTGAACTGAGGTACAGAATTAAACCTGAAAGGACGGGAGAGGGAACTATTGGGAAGGGGGGTAAGGGATTTGTTGAGGGGAATACAGGAGTGGGGGGATGCAATCAGGGCAGGGGAATACAGGAGTGGGGGGATGCAATCAGGGCAACACTAGAATCTATGTAAACACAGTAAATTAAATTAAAAAAAAAGAAAGAAAACCAAAATATGGGCTGTAAATTACACACTAAAACTCTTTAAAACTCCCAAAACTTTTGCACGACAGATTACTGTATATCCTCTGGAATGCTTGTCTGTCTGAAATGGTGTTCTTTTTTTTTTTTTTTTTTTGGATTTTTCTGAAGCTGGAAACGGGGAGAGACAGTCAGACAGACTCCCGCATGCGCCCGACCAGGATCCACCCGGCATGCCCACCAGGGGCGATGCTCTGCCTACCAGGGGGCGATGCTCTACCCCTCCGGGGCGTCGCTCTGCCTCGACCAGAGCCACTCTAGCGCCTGGGGCAGAGGCCAAGGAGCCATCCCCAGCGCCCGGGCCATCTTTGCTCCAATGGAGCCTTGGCTGCGGGGAGGGGAAGAGAGAGACAGAGAGAAAGGGGGGGGGTAGAGAAGCAAATGGGCGCTTCTCCTGTGTGCCCTGGCCGGAATCGAACCCGGGTCTGAAATGGTATGTTCTTAAAGTGCCCCGACTTCAAAGAGTTTGAGAACCACTGGGTTAGAGCATCACCCGGATTCACAAAGGTTGCTAGTTCAATCCCTGTTCAGGGATTCTTAAGGATTATGGTTCTTAAAGGATTATGGAGAACTATAGTATTTATAATTGAAAAGCAGTAGAGGAAGAACTACTAAAACTCAGGAGTAGCTATGAAGTTTTGTAGGCAGCTGGCTGCTCTTCATAACCACTTTGCAGCCAGAGGCGAATTAAGGTTGGTTGAGGCCCCAAGTGCAGAAGAAAATATTGGGCTTACCTTAAAAAAGAGAGAGAGACAGAAAATAAAAATACATGTTAACCATATTTTTAAATAAAAAAACATGTACTGTTAGTGAAAATTGCACATATGAAATCAAACTTGATGTCATTAGAATAAAGACTAAAGTTGGGTTTTTGTGGGCCCTTTAGAAGTCAGGGCCTACGGCACGCGCTCAGTGCACCTGTCATTAAATCTGACTGTTTACAGCATCAATTTTTACAAATATATTTAGGAATATTTTAACAAGAGGTTGTGAATTACAGAATAGGCAGTTGACATTTTTTAAAAAATTTTATTGATTTGAGAAAGGGGAAGAGAGGAAGGGAGAGAAAGAGGGAGGAGAGAGATGAGAAGCATCAATTGGTGGTGGTTCATTTTAATTGTTCATTGATTGTTTCTCTATTTCCCTGGACTCGGGCTCAAGCCAGGGACTTTGGGATTATGTTGATAACCCTGCAGTCCAGTGCACAAGCCCGCACTCAAGCTGGTGACCTCAGGGTTTCAAACCAGGGATCTCAGTGTTCTAAGTTGATGCTCTATCCACTGTGCCACCACCAGTCAGGCTAAAAATTTGATATAGGATATAAAGCTGTTTATAGGATATATAAAAGATTGTAATGTGTTTGTAAAGAAGAAGATATGAGCATTTGGAAGAAATTTAATCAAGGTTTTGAGTCTTAAGTAGAAGGATATAATTTTATTTTTTTTAAAAAGTACAAATTGTTGATATTCTTTTCTAGAAACGACTGCAGAAAGAACTGTTGGCTTTGCAAAATGATCCACCTCCTGGGATGACTTTAAATGAAAAGAGTGTTCAAAATTCAATTACACAGTAAGTATTTAATTTTTAAAGTACTTACATGTTTATTATCAATATAATGTGTGAAATTTGAATATGTACTCACTTTTTAAAAATACAGAATTATTTTCATATTTTATCACATTGTCTTCCACTAGGAGGTAAATGTAGTTAACAGACCTTATTCCAAGCATGAAAAGAGTGAAGGGTGGGAGGAACATAGAAGTCTTCAGCTCCTTCTTTAGGAGTGGAACAGAACTCCGATTCAGCACCTTCCTTGGGAGTACAGCAGAAGTCTCCTCCCTGATGTGATACCAAGAATATAGAGAGATACGGTTCCTCTCTTAAAAATGAGCACTTTAATTACTTTGAAATGCGTTCAAGAGTATCTAAGATCTCACAACCATTAATATGGTCTATTCTTACCATTCCTTGATTTAATGTTAGATAAGGATAAATGTTATGAAATAAGGGGAAATTGAAAATAATTATCCCTCTCCTTGAAAAAATTCTACAGAAACATAAATGGGATAGGAGCCAACAAGATAAGTTTAGTATAGACCAACTTGTAGGACAGTTAGGTAAATTCAAACATTTCATGATACTCTATGTCCAGAGAGCTGAAGTGACCAAAATTCACACAATGGGGGTGACAGACGCATCCTTCAGGGGAAACAATTTTGATTACTTTTCACTTTGATATTTGCGTCATTAAGACCGGGGTCAAGCTTTGAGAACAAGAATATGGAGAATCAAAATGTTGATGTTTGGATGGATATATTGATGTCTGAAAATGTAATACAAAATTTCTAGCTTCCCAACAATTTCTTTAAACATTGCTGGGTTCTTGATTGAGCATTTTTAAGTTCACTGCAAAATTGAACAGAAGTTACAGAGATTTCCTAGAAACCTGCTCCCACACATGCACAGCCTTCCCCATTTTCACCAGCCCTGAACAGAGTCGTATGTTTGTTACAAGTGATGCATCTATAATGACACACCAGAAAGTCTATATATTTGGATTCACTCTTGATGTTGAACTTTCTGTGGATTTGGCCTAATATATAATGACATGTATATCACTGTGGTATCACACAGAGTATTTTCACTGCCTTAAAAATTCTCAATTTACTTCATTCATCCTTCCACCCCCATCCCCACCCCTCCTCCTCCCCATCCCTCCCAGCCCCTTGGAACCAGTATTCTTTTTGCTGTTTCTATAGTTGCCTTTTCCAGAATGTCATATAGTTGGAATTGTACGGTATATTGGTTTTTCAGATTGTCTTCTTTCACTTAGTGATATGCATTTAAGGTTCTCCCATGTGTTTTCATAGCTCTTATCTTTCATTAATGTCAAAATTTGAAAATGGAGGCCTGACCTGTGGTGGTGCAGTGGATAAAGCGTCGACCTGGAAATGCTGAGGTCGCCGGTTCGAAACCCTGGGCTTGCCTGGTCAAGGCACATATGGGAGTTGATGCTTCCAGCTCCTCCTCCCCTTCTCTCTCTGTGTGTTTCCTCTCTCTCTCTCTCTCTCTCTCTGTCTTTCCCTCTCCTTGGGAGAGAATAAATTAAAAAAAAAAAGAAAATAGAGCACACGTTTGGTGTGTTTGGCATTTGTTCTTTATTGATATAAACAAGTGACCCTTTTACTCTTTTTATCTTTTCCTCTATCCCTTTGTAACCTGCCTCAGACTATCCTGTAACAGCAAGCTTTATAGTTCTTGAGGAAATTGGTATTAATCTCTTGCTTTCTTTCACCCTTTACTTTTTTGGTGGTGGAAGGGAACCACACAACAAATATTAAAGGAACGTTTTACATTTTCACAAATATTCAAGTAGTATACCACAAAGTACAACTCCCAAAACAGCATCACCTTTCTTTAAAATTTAATTTTGTTGGGGTAACATTGGTTAATAGCATATACATTTTCAGGTGTACAACTTTTATAATACATCGTCTGTATAGTCCATTGTGTGGTCACCACCCAAGTCTAGTCTCCTTCTGTCACCAGATATTTGATCCCCTTTACCTTCTTCAATCTCACCCCACCCACCCCCTCCCCCTCCCCCTCTGGTTACCACCATGCTGTTGTCTGTGTCTTTGAGTTTGTTTTTCTGTTGCTTTTTATTTTCTATCCCACATATGAGGGAAATCATATGGTTCTTGTCATTTTCTATCTGACTTATTTCACTTAGTTTGATGCTCTCAGGATCCATCCATGTTCTCACAAATGCAGTATTTCATGTTTTATAGTGGCTGAGTAATATTTCGTTGTAAATATGTACATCTTTTTTTTAATATATTGTAATTTATTATTATTTTTTTAATTTTTATTTTTTTACAGGGACAGAGAGAGAGTCAGATAGATATAGACAGACCCACAGGAACAGAGAGAGATGAGAAGCGTCAATCATCAGTTTTTCGTTGCAACATCGTAGTTGTTCATTGATTGCTTTCTCATATGTGCCATGACCGTGGGCCTTCAGCAGACTGAGTAACCCCCCCGTTCGAGCCAGAGACCTTGGGTCCATGCTAGTGAGCTTTTTGCTCAAACCAAATGAGCCCGCTCAAGCTAGCAACCTTGGGGTCTCGAACCTGGGTCCTTCCGCATCCCAGTCAGATGCTCTGTCCACTGCGCCACCGCCTGGTCAGGCTGTACAACATCTTCTTGACCCAGTCATCAGTTCTAAGGACACTTAGGTTGTTTCCATGTGTTGGCACCTGTGAATAATACTGCAGTGAACATAGGGGTACATATGTTTTTACAAATATTTTGGGTAGAAGAGGGCTTACTGAGTCATATGGTAGCTCTATTCTTAATTTTTTGAGGAACTTCCATACTGTTTTCCATAGATGCTGCTCTGACTTACATTCCTACCAGAATGTACAAGGATTCCTTTTTCTCTACATCCTCTCCAGCACTTGTTATGTCTTGTTTTATTGATAATAGCCATTCTAACAGGTGTGAGGCGGCACATCATTGTGGGGTTTTGTTTTGTTTTTGAGAGAGAGAGATGAGAGACATCAACTTATAGTTGCATCACTTTAGTTGTTCATTGATTGCTTCTCATATGTTCCTTGACGGGGTGGTATGGGTGGGTGAGGCTCAAGCCGAGCCAGCAACCTTTGGGCTCAAGCAAGCAACCTCCAGGTTTCCAACCTGGAACCTCAGCATCCCAGATCAGTTCTGTATCCACTGCACCACCACTGGTCAGGCTCATTGTGGTTTTGATTTGCATTTTCCTTATAACTAGTGAAGTTGAGCATATTTTCATATATCTGTAGCCATCCATATGTCTTAGAAAAGTGTTTGGGCAGGTCCTCTGCCCATTTTTAAATTGGATTATTTGTTCTTTTGTTGTTGAGCTGTCTGAGTTCTTTATATATTTGGATATTAACCTTTTTTTGTTGGAGCTGTTTACAAATGTCTTCTCCCATTTTATTTGGTTGATTGCTTTTTTTGTTTTTGTTTTTTTTTTAGTTTATTGATTTTAGAGAGAGAGAGTATGGGCGAGAGAAACAGACAGAAGCATCAATCTTCCTGTATGTGCCCTCACTGGGTATGGAATTCACAACCTTTGCGTATCGAGATGATGCTCTAACCAATTGAGCTACCCAGCCAGGGCTGTTAATGTTTCTTTTGAAAACAGCATTATCTTCGAATAAACCTGTATTTAGCTCTGGCCAGGTGGCTCATTCTGTAAAGCATCAACCCAGTACACTAGAGGTGGCAAGTTCAACCCCCAGTCAGGGCATGTAGGAGAAGCAATCAGTGAGTACACAATTAAATGGAACAACTAAGTGAAATGAGTTGAGGCCTCTCTTTCTCTCTCAAGTCAATGGGAATATATATATATACACACACACACATTTTAAAAAACTATCATTTAAAGATTTTGGTCAGGCAACAATTTTTAAAATAACATACTGTAAATGAATCACAAAGGTTTTATTATCTTTGGCCCATCATCTAGGATATAAAAATAGTCTTAATAAATATCAGATCTTAAAATAGTTAAGTGGATAAGATGAGATACAAGTATATTCTGTACACTACATCTTGTTCTTTTCCTTTAAAAAATGGGGGGATGAGGAGTGAGAAACAAATTATGATGGCAAAGATGGTGGGGCAGCATTTAGAAGCAAAGTGGACCAAAGTCATAAGAATGAGTTCCTAATTATACCTCAGTTTTATATTCATGGTTTTTATATATGGAAACAAAGTAAGCTTGCATAGATACCATAGAAATCTATTCTGGGTGAAACATAATGGGAGACAAAGGAAGAGCCATATAGAGTTTTGGATACCCATCAGAGTAAGTGCACCAATGTCAGCGTAGCTTTCTTTTTTTCTATTTCATCTTCTCTAGAATACTGATGAGAAAGTTGGTCTGACCACTGCAGTTCTCTGTAGTCATTGCTGATACCTACTTCCCCCATTGCTTCTAAAATAATTGATATCAGATTTGCAGTTGATTAGTTTGATGTTATTTATAAAATCTTTTTAGTCATTGTAGAAATTTCTTGAAAAAATAATCTAAGAAAAATTGAGTAGGAAGAGCACAGGCTTTGGTGTCAGCACCCTGAGTTGGGTTTTTATTTTGTTTTTGCTTTTGCTTTGTTTTTTTTCCTTCTTTCATTCATTCATTATTTGTTTTTTTCAAACCTGGCTTAGAATTTGGCTCTTTCTTTTTGTAGCTGTCTGCATTTGATCTAGTTATTTAACTCTTGAAGCAAAAATGTGAATAGGGTCAGGAGTGTAAATGCCTTACTTTTATCATTTTGGGGAAGATGAAGTATGCTATTTCACAAGAATGAACCTATCCCTGTGCCTGGCGTAGAGGAAGTTCTTGGTGTTCCCTCTTCTCCTCACCCCAGCCCCTTTTATCTAAAATTTTTGTGGTTTTTTTTTTTCTATTCTAGGTGGATTGTAGACATGGAAGGTGCACCAGGTACATTATATGAAGGGGAAAAATTTCAACTTCTATTTAAGTTTAGTAGTCGATATCCTTTTGACTCTCCTCAGGTAACTGTCTTGCTTTTTAAAATTTTATTGTATTTTTAGATTATAGCAAAATGCTAAATTAGTGATTTTTGACTAAGTAAAAACTTATAAAGAAATTAATTATAATTGGGTAAATAGACTTAGTCTTTTATCTTACTGTAGTATAATTAGGATTTTATGAGCATTTTACATTATTGAAATTAGGACTTTTCTGCTTTTATGCTTCTAAGAACATAAGACTGTCTTATTCATAGATATTAGTAAAAAGGGATGGAAATCTATTTCAGGCCCATGGATTGTAGGAGAATTTAGAATTCTGGAATAACTAGTTAAGATGATAGAACAACATTGTGAAGAGGCTAGTGTACTTCTTTGATTTTGTATTGACTTGCTGTCTTTGCAGCTTTTAAATATACTGCAAGGACAGAACATATTACAAGATGTGAAACATCTAGACGAGCCCCGAATCTGATCATTATAATCTGAGGCACTGTCAGTTAATGACTTAATACTTGGATAAGGGAGAATGGTGGTGAAGGAATATTTTTGAGAGCTATTTTAACTGTGGTGAATGATTAATCATTGGAGGTTAGAGAAAGGGAGACTCTAATATGACTCAGATTTCTGGCTTGGTGTAAGGGTAAATGAGTTACTCGCAGGGGCAAAATGATAAGACATAGTGCCAACTCTTTCTAGTGTTGCTAGGTAATGAGGTGTTCTGGATGATGAAATTTCCCAAGTACCTGAAATTGAACTTTTAGAGTGCTTAAAATATGCTATTTTTAAGGAAAATAATATCTCATTGCCACTTTAAATAGAATATACCATAGTCTAACAATCTAATAGAATTAGACTATAATTATAGTCTAAAATATAGTCTATAATTATAGTCTGAAAGCAAATGTCTTCCTTCTCTCTAGAAAATGATCTTTACTTTCTATTGTTGCCTTTTGGTTTATCAGCATCATTTCTGACTATTAATGCTTGAAGGTAACAGGGTCTTGGGTATATGAAGGAAGAATAGGACAAACTAACACGGAAGCTTTTGACTAGGGAGTTAATAGAGGCGTACTGTGGGAGCTCACATATTTTTCATTAGAGGAAAGTAGTTTCTGTAAACATGAAACTGGGTCAAAATTATTCTCTAATCTTTATTTCTAAATCATATATCAAACTTAAGCATCATTAAAATTTCATCTTTAATATATTTTAATTGAATTTATTGGGTAATATTTCTATAAGTATGGGCATTTGTAATAAATTCTATCTTACCTCGTTTTATTTTATTATCCTCTCTGGTTGTACTTGTACCCACCCTTCTGATTTTGGAGTTTTTCATGTTCTTCAATTATCCCTTCCTTACTTTCTCACTGTTCTCTAACATCTTCAGCCAACTTAAGCAGCTCACTCCCAGATCTACAGCTCTGTGTACAGCCTCTTCTTTCTGAATTTTAATTTCACACCCTTTTTGGACATCTCTACTTGAGTAACTCTAGATATCTCAAGTTTAACGCATCTAAACTCAATCTTTTCCAATTACAAAATAAGGGGAAATGTTTTTTTGGGGGGTTACTGTCCACCTATCTTTCATGTTAAAATTCTTCTCTTTCCCTCACTCTTTTTTAAAATTTCTTTTAGAGAGAGTGAGAGAAGGGAGGGAGGAGCAGGAAGCATCAACTCTCATATGTGCCTTGACCAGGCATGCCCAGGGTTTCAAACTGGTGACCTCAGCATTCCAGGTTGATGCTTTACGCACTGCGCCACCACAGGCCGGACCCCTCACTCTTAAACACAGTTTTTCAGATAGTTTTGCAGTCACTTTGCTTTGACCTTACCATCAGTGCTGTAGTATTTCATTTGGACTATTACAAAATAGCCTAGTTCTTTTCACCCCCAGCCATCCTTCCACAGTGCCATTGGATTTCTTTGAAGTTGCAATTACCTCATCGGTTTCTACACATATACACAGAACCACCATCCCGACCTTCCTCAGTAAAACTTCTAATGATTCATTATTTCCTATCTAGCCCTAAAAACTTTTTTTTTTTTTTTTTGTGACAGACAGAGAGAGATAGGGACAGACAGGCAGGAAGGGAGAGAGGAGGTGAGAAGCATCAATTCTTCATTGTGGCACCTTAGTTGTTCATTGATTGTTTTCTTATATGTGCCTTGACTGGGGGGCTACAGCAGAGCAAGTGATGTCTTGCTCAAGCCAGTGACCATGGGATCATATCGCTCAAGCCGGCAACCCTGTGCTCAAGATGGTGAGCCTGTGCTCAAGATGGTGAGCCTATGCTCAAGCCTGTGACCTCAGGGTTTCAAACCTGGTTCCTCTGCCTCCTACCCTAGTCCAGCGCTCTATCCACTGTGCCACCGCCTGGCCATCGCAGGCCTAAAAACTCTTTAGCTTAGCACTGAGGTCCCTTCATGATCAAGTCTGAATTTAATAATTTCAGCCAAACATTACCTCCATGCATTCTACTATATAGAAATATTTATATCATACTTTACAATATAACATCTATCCTGATTTTATCTTATAACAGTTCTTAATGAGCAGGTTAGTGGGAAATGGGTTCATACTCATTTTATAAGTGAAGAAATTGAAGTTTGTGGAAGTAAAGTATGTTGTTCATGATTTAAAAACTAGCTAGTGGGACAGGTATGACTTAAACCCAAGTTACTTCTCTCTTACACTGCCAGTTAGTGAGTACCAGCTTAGGGGAAAATGCCTGTTTTCCATTTAGTAATGTTATTTCTGGAATAGCAAGGCTATATATAGAATAATACCTTTGAAAGCTTTAGAGCACGTGTTCACTGTCTTTTGGAATGTGAGGATTCCTTTTTTTTTTTTTTTTTTTTTTAGTGTGAGAGACAAGAAGGGAGGGAGATGAGAAACATCAACTCTTAGTTCCAACACTTGAGTTGTTCATCGATTGCTTTTTCATACTGCCTTGACTGGAGTCTCCAGCTGAGCCAGTGACCATGTGGTGATACCTGTGATCTGAGCTTAAGCTGGATGAACCCATGCTCAAGCCAGCAATCTCCAGGTTTCAAACCTGGGTCCTCGGCATCCCAGGTAGACACTTTATCCACTGCGCCAGTACCTGGTCAGGTGAATTCCTTTTTTTTTTTTTTTTATGACAGAGACAGTGAGAGAGAGAGGGGGAGAGTAGGGACAGACAGACAGGAAGAGAGGGGAGATGAGAAGCATCAATTCTTCATTGCAGCACCTTAGTTCATTGATTGCTTTCTCATATGTGCCTTGACAAGGGGGCTACAGCAGAGCGCGTGACCCCTTGCTCCAGCCAGTGACCTTGGGCTTCAAGCCAGTGACTTTTGGGCTCAAGCCAGGGACTGTGGAGTCATGTCTATGATTCCACGCTCAAGCCAGCAACCCCGCGCTCAAGCTGGTGAGCCCTCACTCAAGTCAGTGACCTCAGAGTTTCAAACGTCGATCCCTTGCATCCCATTCCAATACTCTATCCACTGAACCACTGCCTGGTCAGGCAAGAATTCCTTTCTTAACATGAATTTATTTTATAGTCTTTCCCATTTCATAAGAGTTGCATATTCTATTATCCATGATTGAGAACATGACACAGAACTACTCTGAGTCCAGCAATACTTTAAAATCATTTTTAATCACATCATCTATGGTTATAATGTCATTAGCATGGGTCTAACAATAAATGCCTGATGTGTATAGATTTCAAGATTTTTGCAGTAACAAACTTTGCAGAGGTCCACTCTCTTCTCTGGGGCGGTGAGATTGCCTGTTCAGCAGAGACTGTTTTGGTGAGACCTGGCAGCACTGGCATAGTTAGATGGCCTTTCACTCTCATGTGCAATGAGCAGCACTAAATTTACCACTATTTACAAGAGCAGAATTTGGGGAAATATCCCTAGAATAGACCCATCTTATTGTGAAAGTATTACTTTTGTATCTCTGAGATCTGTAGGAACATACAGAAACTTTATAGTTTGCTATGTTTTTTCCCTATTAGTTATAATTTCTCACATTTTATTTTATAGTGAAAAAGTTACCTATCTAAAATATGGTGTTTGGCCCAGTGATTTGCTTTAAGCGAACAATAACAACAAAAAACTTTTTCAATTAATATGGGAGCCAAGATACAATTCCTTTTCATTACTGGTTTCTACTACTGTGTGTTTATGATCAGCTATACAGAGAATAAAATTTTTTGTGTAACTTTTTTATGCTAGGATACAGTGGTATGTTACTCTAATGTGTTTTGAGTATGAATTGTGTGCCAAATGCTCTTCTCTGTACTTTAGAGATAGGGAGAGTATAAAAATTAAAAAGCATTGGTTCTGCCTTATAATCTGTTTAGTATTTGTATATGTAGACATTTATTCATTCATTTTGTAAGTATTTATCAAGTGCATAACATAGGATATAGACCCTATACTAGATATTGATAATTCAGTGGTGAACAAAACTGCAAAAAGAAAAATAATAATAATAATCCTATGTGTAGTTTGCATTCTTATAGAAAGAGATGGACAATAAACAATAAGTAAAATACATACAGTATGGAAAATGATGGGGAAAAGTAGAAAAGAGGAAATGAGGGTGTTGTTGCTTTGGAAAGAGTGGTTGGGTAAGATGTCACTGAAAGGTGACTTGGAGCAGAGCTCTGAAGTACGTGAATGAGCCGTGTGAAAGAGGTGGGGGGAGAGGAGGTGAAGACAATAAATGCAGTGGCCCTGATCTGGTGCTCTGGTAGTGGTCCCTGGAAGTGGTATAATAACAAGAGGGGGAGTGTGGGACATAGGTCAGAGGGAATTTAGGCTGGAGGAGTAGTCATCATAGGTTTTATAGGACCTTTATAGCCCATTGTAAAAGGTACAAGCTGGTTGTTGTGTGGCAAATTGACTGTTGGGGGACTGGAGTGCAGGGAGACCAGGTAAGCTATTGTGGTAATCCAGGAAGGGTATCAGCGGAGGCCTTATTTTTTACCTGTTTTAAACATGGAGCCAACAGATTTGCTGATGGATCAATGTGGAATATTAAGGAAGGAAGACTGCACAATTTTTGGCCTGTACAACTGAAAGTAAGATAGTATGCATGAGAGCAAAAGAGAAAGCAATGACCAATTTAGAGTAGAATGAAGGGGCAAAGAAAAACCTATTTGCACTGTGACTTAAGAAACAAGAAGAGTTTATGTCAGAATTGGGGCAAGGCATGAGAGGACGTGTGTTGTGAACCAGCACGACTCGTAATTTTGCAGGTCTTGTGTGGGAATGGTGGAGGATTAGAAAATAACACAAAGAAAAATTATGGAATTGGGGGGTCTTATGGTAGCTGGTGGCCTACCCAAAACGCCTGCACTCCCCAAAGCTTTATTTTTATAGCATAAGGCAAAGTCATTTGCAAATCAAAGAGATCTCTGATATAAAGTCACATTTTCCAGGCAACCCAAGAATTTTCCCCATTGCAGAAACCCCCCCACCATGTATAACATCTTAACTTTACAAAACAAAGGGTAAAAGAAAACTACCTCCAGTCTCTTTGAGGGACAGGGGGTACAGGACTAGTAGAAACAATTCAGCAGCATGGCTAACATGGAGGTGTGGGGAAGGGCATGTAAATTACTACCTTTACCAATTTAAACAAACTGTCAGAGATTGTGGGGAAGAGCTTACTTAACCTTTAGCAACTTAAGCAAGTGAGGTGGGGGGGTGGTGTCAGCTTACTGCTAGTCCCCCACACCTCTGTCTTCCAGAAATCTAAACTGCAAGGAGCCTGTCAGCTTGCAGTCTTCAACAGACATGGCCTCTTCTAAGATTTGTGAGCACATGTTGTTTTTTTGTGTGTATACCATAGAGGTCTACAACAAAAGGAAAAGATGAGAGGATATTTGGGGACCTGTCAAAACAGTCATGTGAAGGAGTTGGAAATTTATCTCAGATATTGGGAGGTATGGTCAGTCTCCATCAAAACTATGAAATCTTCAAGCTTATTTTTACTTTTTTGCTTTTTTTCTTTTCTACCTCCTCCCTCATATTCTCAGCTCTTCCCACCTGCAAATATCCACTGTCTTAGATGCCCTTTCTCTATCAGAACATCCTGTTTGAATGAAACAAACCTGAAGCCCACCTCTTATTATCTTGGTTTTTGTTTATTTGTTTGTATTATTTAGTGAGAGGAGCGGAGGCGGAGACAGACTCCTGCATGCGGCCTACCGCAATCTACCTATGAAACCACTAGGGGGCGATGCTCTGCCCATTTGGGGTATTCCTCTGTTGCTCAGCAACCTAGCTCTTCTTAGCTCCTGAGAGGGCCATGGATCCTTCTTCAGCGTCTGGGGCCAGCTTGATCCAGTTGAGTCATGGCTGTAGGAGAAGAGGGAAAGAGAGAGAGAGAGAGAGAGAAAAGCGAGAGGGGGAGGGATGGAGAAGCAGATGGTCACTTCTGCTGTCTGCCCTGACCGGGAATCGAACCTGGGACATCCACATGCCGGGCTGATGCTCTACCACTGAGTGAATTTGCCAGGGCTGTCCTCTTATTATTTTGTAAGTGTCCCAGTTATACTTGTTTTTTAAGTTTTCAACTAATTTTTGTTGAAATTTTAGGCATTTTAGAAATATTTGTAGAAGGGGAAATAATATTTTTAGGTGGAAGAAGACACTATTTAGTTTTGAAATCATACTGATGCTGAGATCAGTGCTGAAAATATACTTGACTATATAGCTTTAGAAACATTGGGGCAAAAGAGTAATTATGCCCCCTCCTTATTCTCTTCCCCTTTCTTCCCTCTCCCCTTTATCCCATTATTCCTTTATTCCCCTTTCCCCCCCTCTCCCTTTCCCCCTCTCCCCCCTGCCCCTGTTCCCCCTCACCCTTATTACTCCTCCTATGCATGCCCCCTTAACATATAGATGTTTTTGTTCTATTGCTCAAAATTCCCTCAGTGCAGAAATCTAGAACCTGTTTTCAGAGTGTTTTAATCCTTTTATTTGTGGTCTGATTCTCCCTGCTCTTTCATGGGATGTTGTCTTAGCTTTCCAATGTCTTTTTTTTTTTTTTTTTTTAATTGATTTTAGAGAAGAAGGGAGAGAAAGAGAGACAGGAATATTGATCTGTTCCTGTATGTGCCCTGACTGGGGATGGAACTGGCAACCTCTGTGCTTCTGGATGATGCTCACCAATGGAGCTATTCTGCCAGGGCTCCAAAGTCTTAATAACAATTTTTATTGTCTAGCACCTGGGACCTGATAAAGAGAAAGTGGACAGTGAACCCTATTCATTGAAGCCCTGGAGGTAAAGTGGAGGGAAGGTACAAAACACTGATAGGCTAGT
Source organism: Saccopteryx bilineata (assembly GCF_036850765.1). Taxonomy (NCBI): domain Eukaryota; kingdom Metazoa; phylum Chordata; class Mammalia; order Chiroptera; family Emballonuridae; genus Saccopteryx; species Saccopteryx bilineata. Next base: position 71,031,175 of record NC_089492.1, on the reverse strand, counting down.
AGAAGACCATGGCATAAAGGAGAGAGAATGGTTCCGGTCCAAGGGTACCCAAGTTTAATTTTGGTGTCTCCAGAAATTTTGTCTTTATAGTACATGTATAGCTGCATGGCCAAGGTAATTCTGAAAGACTGGGAAAACTATTAATATTGATGCTACTAATACATATTAGATGATCAAAAGGGAAGAATTGAATTAAAATTCTAATCCCCAGTCACTTTTCTCAAAGATTTACCATTTATACTTGACTAGCTATGTCATCTATTATTCATAATTAGAACCTGACTTAATTTATTACAGTAAAGTCTCTGCTTTTATGTTCAGTTTTATAGTTACATGTTAAGTATTGTCATCTACTTAAAATTTTCATCAGGATAAAAAGCATTCTCTCATATTGTCCCTGGAGAAATCTTGGTATCCATATTATGGATTTGCTTTTGTAATTACAGCCTGTTTTGTTCTGCTTGTTCTAGACATGCTGTTTTTTGACCTAGCCTGATGCTAGATTAGGTGTCTGACTTTTTTATTACTTCTAGAGCACTAGTCTGAACACAGTAGTTTGCCTGCTTTATAGTAAGACGTCAGTATTGTAAGGTTGACCTTGATGTTTGGAAATCTTATATATACTTATATTAATATCATATTAGAAACAGCTAAACTCCATCCTTTATTTTATCACTATTGGTGGCTTTCAGTTTAGATTTTAGTAGTTTTATGACAGTACAATCAGTACCCAAAAGTTACCTAGAGATTGGCTTGCTTAAAGTCCAGGTTGGATGTTAACAAAATTATAGGGATCCTGAGCACAGTTCTTTCTTTCTGCTCTTGAAATTTCTCATCTGCTCTTGAAAATGAGCCTCACCAATAGGGAGATGTTTGGAAATTTTTAGAGATCTAAGGACTGCTTTTAATGCAGACACAGAACTTCAGACCTGAGTCCCAGCCATTAGATCTGAAATCCTCTTTTAAAATTGTAACTTTTATTTCCATCAAATAGCTTGTTCTTAAACATCTGTAACTCCATTTTAGTCAGTTTTGTTTATGCTATGAGGAATGTGTGCAGTCTCTGGTTGCTCACTGCTCAATCTGTATGACTAGTTTGTATATGAATAAATTATTTTAAAAATTATTAATTGACAACATTCTTATTCTCTTTGGTCTCTACTTCATTGTATTCAGTTGTCTTGTCAGTTTTGTTTTAGATAGTTTTGTCAGCTACTTGGGACTCCAAATACAAAGTTTTTTGGACTCTGAAAGTAGCTTAATCATTTCAGGTTTTCAGAACTTGCTTGGCTTTGGTAAAATAATTGAAATGTACATTTTCTCCTTTGACTTGTACTGCATATTAAGTAAACGAGGATGTTTAAGCGAGTGATCTTGAAGATCTTCAACCTTGGTTACTTTTCCCATCACATGGAGAGAATCAGAATAGCAAAGTTTACATGAAAATAGTCTGTGGAAACTGCTTACCAGCCTTTTACTTGAATAAACTGTTGAAAAGTTGTTGTTTTTTTAATTTCAGAAATTCATCATCTCTGTTATGTAGTCTCAGCCTTTTCACATTTAGACAAACTTCTGGAATTCTGTATCCAGCAGGTTGGCAGGTTAGCAGCTAGGAGTTCACTTGTACTTTGTACAACTAATTCATTCTCCAGTGTTCATGGTCACTAAAAGTTTTAGACTGTTTTGTTTTCATATGCCTGCAGTATGTTATATAAAGCCTCTTGCCCCCTGCTATTTTTTCTTCTTCTTTTTTTCAGGGTTATTGAGATCTGATTTTTTATTTCAGTTCCCTTAGACATCAAAGCTGTCGTGTTGCTTCTGGCTGTCTTCTCTACTTTAAGTGTGCAGTTGCTGCTGTAGGTGTCATCTTCTACTCATCTCTTTTCTTTTTCTTCTTTGGATTTCCTTTTGGTTTGGGCACACTTCTTGCCTCTCAGGCCAAGTGATTTAGTTTATCGTCATTTCTCCAAGAATACTGCTTTCCTTCTATTCTGTGAGTTGGCTATTCAAAGCTAGGCAAAGCATGCCATGGCAGCCTTTGTATTTGGACGGCTGTCTGTTTTCCTTGATTGTTGCTGGTACGTTCATTCTTTTTTGCCAAAGACGATAATTTGGCAGTTCTTCATTTTGGGGCATTTTCAAGGTACTGTTCTACTTGATCTCTTAAAAAGATGTTACTGAAAAATAAATATTCTCTAAAAAATAATTGTGGTCAGAGAATAAGCTCTTGGGCATTGCTTGCATTCTTAATAACTATATCCTGCTGATCAAGTGGCATTTTCTGGCAGAATGAGTACCCCAAAGCAGATGCATATTGTGTGAGATTTGGTAATGCTCATTGTAGATATCTACAACACGTGGCACTATCAAATGCATGTGGTAATAAACTAGTTCATATTTATAAAAAATGAAGTTTAATTTAAAAAATGGATAAACTCAAACTGTGAAACTGCAGGATCATTTAAACAGTCTTTTCCTTTTGCAGAACAGTGTGTGTGTGTGTGTGTGTATATATATATATATTTTTTTTTTAGCAAAAAGTGATGAAAAGAGCATTAACACTGATAGATAAAATTGACATAAATGGTATACTTCTATACCATGGCATAAAGGAGAGAGAATGGTTCCGGTCCAAGGGTACCCAAGTTTCTAATAGCTGTGCCAAAGTCCTGCAGGGTGTTTTCTGCAATTGGGTGAGGAACGTAACTTGGTATTTTTTATTTATTTTTTTGTATTTTTCCGAAGCCAGAAACTAGGAGGCAGTCAGACAGAGTCCCACATGTGCCTGACTGGGATCCACCTGGCATGCCCACCAGGGGGCGATGTTCTGCCCATCTGGGGCATCGCTTTGTTGCAACCAGAGCCACTCTAGCGCCTAAGGCAGAGGCCACAGAGCCATCCCCAGCGCCCGGGCCAACTTTGCTCCAATGGAGCCTCTGCTGCAGGAGGGGAAGAGAAAGACAGAGAGGAAGGAGAGGGGGAGGGCTGGAGAAGCAGATGGGTGCTTCTCCTGTGTGCCCTGGTCGGAAATCGAACCCGGGACTCCTGCACGCCAGGCCGACACTCTACCACTGAGCCAACCGGCTAGGGCCGGTATCTTTTATTTTGAGACTTTACTTTTATTTTTCAGCTTGATTTTAGCTCTCTTTAGTGAATGGAGGATGAGTGGCCAGAATTTAAAGGAAAAAAAATACATGTGTAAAGTTATTCCTTTGAGAAAAAAAAATTCTTTTGCTGTTTTATATTAGCTCCAGCCTATGAAATGAGTCCCATATATTAATAGTGTATTTGAAATATTAGCAAATTCCTGCTTGTGTGAAAGAGTGCTTTGTTAATATGTAAGTATTTGTAAAATTGTAATAAAGTTTTATTGTTATTTAAAAATAAAAAGCAAAAGCCTAACTTATGTTAATTTTTCATAATATGCTCCATGTTAAATTGCGGCATACCTTTCTCTGGCCACGGATACCTCACTGACTGTTTTCTTTATAAAGTGGGGGAAAGGGTATGCCTAGAACAATATATATTTCATCAGTTTCTGTTGCAACTTAAGGTAAAGTTTCTTCTATTAGGATTCCCCTGTACTACTTAAGTGTGAGGCAGTTTGCAGGACTGAGAAAGATACTGTCTTGCTTGTGAACTGCGGACTTATAGGCAGATGAACTTTAAAAAAAGCACTATATCAATTCAGAATCTCTGAAAGTGGGGTCCTTGAATTTGTGTTTTTAGTCAGATCTTCAGGTAATTTTTTTAAGGCTAGGTCAGGAATTAGGAATTAATCCTAAACAACAGAATAAAAATGATATGTCTTACTGCAGTATAAAATTCAGTTAAAGGCAGTAGTAGCCAGGTAGTTTGGTTCATTAGAGCATCATCCCAAAGGACAAAGGTTGCCAGTCAATCCCCAGACAGGGCACATACAGGACTAGATCGATGTTCCTGTCTCTCTCCTTTCCTCTCTCTGAAATCAATCAATAATTTTTTTTTAAATTCAGTTAAAGGAAAATAAATAAAAATCCAGTTAGTATTGGTGAATTAAATTTTACATCAAAATACTTATAAATAATTATGAAGTAATGTATGTAAGTATTCTTAAATGTAAGACTTCTACTTTCTTTGACCTACTTTGGGCTATGCTACAGATTCCTCAGGATACACGAATTGATTCTCCTGTCTGTTTTGATGCTTAGGTAGATTAGTATAAGAAACACTATTATTAGGGTATTTGTTGAATGAGTAGGGCAAAGGAAGGAAATAATAAATTTATTACCTTTCAATACAGTGCTGAAGCAAGATGGACATAGTAAAAACTGTTAAAAGAATTGAGTAAAAGAAAAGGCAGAAAAACAAGTAATTGGAAGACTCATTCAACCACCCTTTTTTTTTCCTTTAAGCACAAAGTCATTTGCCAATTAATAAGTAATGATTTCTGCTCATCATGATGGACATGCGAGTTTAAAGGAGGTGAACTGTATAGCAGCCATTTCCTTTTGTATATAGCTCCGGAGGTGATAGTATTGTTACAGGTGGAGGGAGTGTTCCTAACGACAAGAACTCATATTGTCTCAATACTGAATACTTTTTGTTTGGAATTTTATTGTATTTGATTTCTATATGCAGAGAGCATGAAGTGTTTGGAAAACTATTCTTATAAATGGAGAGTTATCTTTCACTAACCTAAAAATACATGGTAATTTGGAAATTTTTATAGGGGATTTGTGAAAAATAGCTATAATATAAAATAGATAATTGGGTTTTTATTCCCCTACGACATGGGCATTCATACAATGAAACCAGTACTTACTGAATTGATGAGAATAAACAAGCAGTTGTTTATTTTGTTCCTGGCACTGATTTTTGTTTGTTTTTTATTTGATTTTAAAAATATTAGATTTCGTGAAGAAAATTTTATTTTTTGGTAATAGAGAATATTTAAGTGTTAATGGAATTTTATTCTTTCTTAGGTCATGTTTACTGGTGAAAATATTCCCGTTCATCCTCATGTTTATAGCAATGGTCATATCTGTTTATCCATTCTAACAGAAGACTGGTCCCCAGCGCTCTCAGTCCAATCAGTTTGTCTTAGCATTATTAGCATGCTTTCCAGCTGCAAAGAAAAGGTAGGACGTTTCAGAATTATTCCAGGTAATATCTCTTCTTTCAGTTTAGGTAGAGAAACTATTTTAATATGTATTTTATATGAAGGAAAGGCTTAATGCTTTTTATTACAAAGTTACAGGGAATGTCATATTTAGTAATAGATTGGGATATTATTTTGATAATCTTTCATTCCAAATAGACATTAGACATTGTTTTATATTTCTTAAACAGGAAATTTCTGCTGATGTTCTTAAATAATCTAAATTTTATTTCCATAAACATGCACAGGGCAAAAGTGTACAAGAAATTCTTGTTTCTAGATTTCACTCTTTTCAGGGCATTTCCCAGGAACCAGAGCTTTGCTGTCATGATGATTAAGTTGAAGAAGGAACACTAGATTACCAGTAGAATTTTTAGGACTTTTTCTCTACTCTCCTTTACAAACCCACAGATTCTTTGTGTGATGGAGAGGGAAAAAAGAAAACTCACGTGTGTTAAATTTAGGATATTCTTTTTTTTTTTTTTTTTTTTTTGTATTTTTCTGAAGCTGGAAACGGGGAGAGACAGTCAGACAGACTCCCGCATGCACCCGACGGGGATCCACCTGGCACGCCCACCAGGGGCAATGCTCTGCCCACCAGGGGGCGATGCTCTGCCCCTCCGGGGCGTCGCTCTGCCGCGACCAGAGCCACTCTAGCGCCTGGGGCAGAGGCCAAGGAGCCATCCCCAGCGCCCGGGCCATCTTTTGCTCCAATGGAGCCTTGGCTGCGGGAGGGGAAGAGAGAGACAGAGAGGAAGGGGGGGGGGTGGAGAAGCAAATGGGCGCTTCTCCTTATGTGCCCTGGCCGGGAATCGAACCCGGGTCTCCCCGCACGCCAGGCCGACGCTCTACCACTGAGCCAACCGGCCAGGGCCAAATTTAGGATATCCTTTTAAAGTACCTAAGTCCTCTGCATTTCTTATCCTCTTGTCATTCTGCTTTTGAAGGTTAGTGTAGCACAATGTTCACAGAGTTCTAGATTTTTAAAAGCCTCACTTCTCTGTAAGCATTTCCCTTTATAGTCTGTTTAAAGAAGAAAAAACTGACCTTTGAGATTAGAGAGCTGAGAAATTATTTTTAATTTTTCAAAACATTTCTCCCATTGATTTTCAAGAGAAGAAGGCAGTGGGGAGGGAGAGAGAAAGAAGCATCAATTCATTGTTTCATTTACTTGTTCAATTCAGTTGTGTATTCATTGATCCCTTCTCTCATATGTGCCCTGACCAAAGGTCAAACCTGTAACCTCTGGCAGGCTGGGTGATGCTTCATCCACTGAATCACCCGGCCAGGGCCCAAGAAGTTGTTTTAGAAGATTCTTTCCTGTGTTCTCCAGATTGAACTGTCATTTTAAACAGTAGGTTATAGAGACTCAAACACTTTAAGCCATTGTTTGCGAAGTAAGTTTCTTGGAATGTTAGTTCCGTAATAGGTTTCTTGGTGTTAGGTTCTAAAAAGAGAGAAAAAGGGTTTTTGTTCAACTAGGTATGGGAAGTAATGGGTTAAGTTATATTTTTTCAAATGATAGTATTAAGATCCCTTAATATGCAATTTTTTATGTACCATATAAGAAAGGAAATTGATTCTGGCAGTTAAACTTGTAACACACGGTTAATGTTAATTAAAAGACTTGTATCCCCATTCAGGAATATTAAAATGTGTAGGGAAAAAATGTGCATCTTAGATGAGATGAAATAGGGTATATATATTATCTAATGCTAGTATCACTTCTCACCTTTAGTTTCCTCTTTGCTTTTCTAAGCTGCATTTTAAGGCTACACTTGAGCTATAGTTAATCCCAAGGGCTTCGCTCCCATATTCTCTCCTCCTTCACCTCTGTCCCCAGCACACATGCCAGTTTCAAACTTTTGAGTGTAGAGCAGAGCAGTTTGCAATGACAAGGGCTTCTGTGTCCTTGTAATGTTTACAAGTCTGCAGAAAGGTGAGGCAATAACATAGGATGGAATAAGAAAAGTTAAGAGATGAGTACTAGTGATATCTGCAAATAGCTCTTGCATATGTCTTAGTGATTATTAACTTTTGTTTACATTTAAATGTAATGACTTGCTATTAAAAACTAGAAAATGACTATATTCTCTACCTCCTTCATCCTTTTCTAAGCCTCACCATTCCCCTCACATTCTAGTTATTTGTCACTATTTCTTGCATACTTAGTAAAGACTAATCATTCCATTTAAATTATTGGTAAACTATAATATAAATTATATTTAAGAAAGGTGATAATTTGGAAGTCAGAATTCTGCCAGCATTCTGTGAAATATAATAAAATTTAGCACACATTTATTAGATACCTACTATATGCTATGTTTACTGTGCGAAGAACTAGGTTACAAAGATGGAGAGGAAACTGACTTTGTCATTGAGGGGATCTAGCTTAGATAAGCTTTACAATATCTTTTAACTATTCACCAAAAACTCTTGTAGTAAAAACAGGTGAATTTTATTCTGTGGTGGATATAGTATTTATGAGTTTCACTTTACTAGTTGACTCTTTGAATACATATTTGAATTTTTACTATAAACACTTGAGAACTTTGATTTAGTCATAACTCTGTCATTCATTCCAGTTTTCCTTTTCAGATTCAAGAATGGTTTTCTAAATTGAAGGCATTTAAATATATTAAGTCAGTAAAGAAAATTTCTGATGTTGTGACCAGGGTTTTTTCAATAATCTACCCTTTATTCTTAGTGCCTTTATAATATAGATAGTCCAAACTTCCCAGACTGTATTCCATTTCTAAAACATTTTTAGTAGTACATATTTTTATATAGTTTATTTTTTCTAAGAACCCTATCTCCTTGATCACTTACCAGTTTGTTTATATTCTTGATTTAGACAAATGGAATGAGTGGTTTTATTTCTAAAATTTTTTAATTGGGTTCTAATAAACACATAAAAGTATTTATGAAATTATTCTACATGAACATTGGTTATGCTTTTGCCGGACAAAGAACAGCAAATTATCTGTTCTTTGAAGTAGTCAGGTATCTAATTTCATAATAATTTTTCAGAATTTTTTTTAAACTGTATTAACAGTAATCTTGGGATAGTTGTTGAATATCTTATGCTCTACTCTTTTTAAAAATTAGTCTTAACTCATAGGGGCATTATGAGGCTCAGCTAATAAGATCATAGTAATGTACATTAGTTTTAGAAGTGCCAAGTGGACTTTCTGTTTTCCTTTCTGCCGTCGAGGTGGTCCCTGCTCTCCATTGATTTTTGGTTGGATCTATCATATTATCTACAGACCTGCCCATACTCAGTGACATTAGTACAGGTTTGACATGTTCCCAAATCTTTGTAGTGTCACCTCTTACGTCTGAACAATATACAGCAGCTTTTGGGAAAATTCTCTTATAATCTTTCTTCAGTGTTGTGAACATCACTGTTTCTAATGGAGCTCCCTTGCAGAGCCGCCTTCTGTTTTTAATATGGTGTCAGCATAGGTGTAGCAGAAACGCCAATATATCATCCTCAGTTTTTCTATTATATTGTTTGGAAACTGAACCCTTTGGTGTGTCCTTGGTGATACTATTTTACAGGAAACAATCCTTTCTGGAGTTTTATAAGTTATATTAGCTTCTGAGACAAAACTAGTTAGGTAGATTTTTCTGTTTTAATTAGCTCACAGAAATGATTATTAAATTATTTCTAGAAAGATAAGCTAAATGAAACCCAAATTTTTTTGCAACCTAATGCTGCCACTTTTGTTTGCTTAGTAATTTTCTAGTAATCCCACTGGAAACTAACCCATACTACACATGTATATCCCAATTTAAAAAAAAAGCAATCTGAGTGTCAAGAGTCTACATTCCCTAGAATTTCTTTCAGTTACGCCATCGGCATTTATGTTATTTTTTGCATTCTATAATAGTTTCGCTCAAGCTTTTATTAGAACTATCTCTCCTTATGCTTTTCTGTTTTACACCTTCTTATCTATTTAAACTCTTTTTGGTTTCAGAGACGACCACCAGATAATTCTTTTTATGTTCGAACATGTAACAAGAACCCAAAGAAAACAAAATGGTGGTACCATGGTAAGCAGTTTCATTTTAGAATAATCACTTGTTGGCATTTTGGTCTAAAAGATTATATGTCTTTTTGCTTGAGAAAAGGGAATAAGATTGATGTTATATTTTTGTAATATGGAGGAAAATTTTTTTTAATACTTTAAAATATTTTATGGGTAAATTAGACTAGCTTTTTAATGGGCACATGAAATTATAACCATCATATTTAAGTAAAATCTAAAATTGCTTTAACATTTTGAAACTCATTTTATTATGAGAAAGAGGTCAATACCCATTAGATCAAATTAGAGCTAATTATTGTGAAGCATGTCTGAAATGAAAGTTTTAATGCCTCGTGTATTCATTTACTTCTAATACTTTTCTTTGGGATGGGGGAACCACATCGTTATGGAGGACCCATTAATTTAAAGAAAACTGTTCCTAGTCTAATAGTTATTCCTCAAAAAAAATTTTTTTTTAGTGAGAGAAGGGGAGGCAGAGACAGACTCCTGCATGCGCCCTCACCGGGATCCACCCAGCAAGCCCACTAGTGATGCTCTGCCCATCTGGGGCCTTGCTCAGTTGCATACGAAGCCATTATTTAGCACTTGAGGCAGAGGCCATGCAGCCATCGTCAGTGCCCTGGGCCAACTAGCTCTAATCCAACCATGACTGCAGGAAGGGAGGAGAAGAGAGAGAGAGAAGCAAGAGGGGGAGAGGTGGAGAAACAGTTGGGCTTCTCCTGTGAGCCCTGACCAGGAATCGAACCTGGGACTTCCATATACCAGGCCCATGCTCTACCACTGAGCCAGCTGGCCAGGGCCAAAACATTTTGAGGTTATGCTGGTTATAGCTTTATGTATACAGTACTCTCAGTAATTTTAAATTTCTGTTCTTTGTTGGGAGGGTGATGGTGGCTTTTATCATTGAAAGCTGCTAGCATCTTTTCTAAACTGACATGGCTTCGTCAGTTTTAAAATTAAAAACAAAAGGTTTCTATTTTTCACTGTACTTTTTGAAGGAAATGAACAAAAACCACCTCTGTGATTTGTATATATAAGAGCATTTCCTTTGTTGTTTTTTTAATGTAATCCTAATAAGAAATTAGAACTGCTAAAGTAATTAGCACAAATGGAGCCTTTCCCCCTTACCTTTCTATCTAATATGAAACCTGTTACCTCCTTTAATTTGAGTCAATTAAAAGCTCTGTTAAATGATAGGATTCTGTAGGTGTTGAGCTAGGTGACAGGAGGCAGTACAGTAGCGCTGTTGCAGGGGTCACAAGTCAGGGAGCATAGTGACGGGGTGCTGTTCTTCTGAGCACAAAAATGGTGGTAGTGGGGATGATTTCAGTGAGACATACAGGGAGCCTAAAGGAAGAAATAACAAAACTTTTAAGAGCTGTGAAAAAATACTTTGATGCAAAACCAGTATTATTTTTTTTAAATGTATATTCTTTACAAGTGGTAGGAACAGTGTAAGTCAGTAAAGATCCAGTGGAGTGATGGGGGGGGGGGTGTAATTTGTGTATATGGTAAATAAGTCACAAATCAGTGAGAAGGAAAAACATTATTTAGTAATCTTGTTAGAAAATTGATAACCATTTTGAAGAAGAAAAATTTACTTCTTAATTTCATATATAAAATATTTCCTGTGTATTGAATTAAGTAATTTTTAAAAATATAACAATAGAAAAAATACCGTATTTCTCCATTGTATGAAACAATCCCATGTATAAGACGCACCTTAATGTTGGAGCCTGAAATTTGAAAAAAAATGTATTATATAAAGTTATTGAACTCGTTTTATTCATCATAAAATTTATGCAACTCTTCAATACTGTCAAAACTCCCAATCCACTAGCTTGTCATCTGTCTCTGATGACGAATCACTATCTTCAACAATGAATGCAAAAACAAGCGCAAAAAAGCAGGAAATGCAAGTAAAAAAATTTACAACTGCTGTATAAGATACACCCAGTTTTTAGACCCCACATTTTTTGAAAAATGTGTGTCTTATACGTGGGGAAATATGGTATCTTTTAAAACGCTAGGTATTAACTCTGAAGGAAGAATGAGTTTCTGAAATTGAAGGAAACCACAAGGACATTAAACATTTAGTTATATGAAAATATAAACGTTTTATGAAAGTGCCAAAAAACTTTTATTACAGTCACTTAACAAAGTTAAAAAAACTTAAATATAGTTGTTTTTTTTTTTTTTTTTTTTTTTTTACAGAGGCAGAGATAGACAGGGACAGACAGACAGGAACAGAGAGAGATGAGAAGCATCAATCATCAGTTTCTCGTTGTGCGTTGCGACTTCTTAGTTGTTCATTGATTGCTTTCTCACATGTGCCTTGACCGTGGGCCTTCAGCAGACCGAGTAACCCCTTGCTGGAGCCAGCGACCTTGGGTCCAAGCTGGCGAGCTCTTTGCTCAAGCCAGATGAGCCCGCGCGGGACCTCGGAGTCTCGAACCTGGGTACTTCCGCATCCCAGTCCTACGCTCTATCCACTGCGCCACCGCCTGGTCAGGCAAATATAGTTTTAAAAGTTAAACATAGCTTAATAAAAATAAAGACCACTTATGAAAGTTGCTTAAACATAAATACAAGTAATTAAAAGCACAGGCAGAAAAACTCAACATTAAAATAATTGCAAATTTAATATTATATTTTGAAATTGTTACTGAATTGGCAGAATTGCATAAACAAGTGCCGCGCTGGAGTAAAGTAAAAGGTAGAATAAACCGCATGTTCTTGCTTGCTGGTGGCATAGCAACTGAATGTAGTCCTGAGAAGAAGAGGTTTAGCAACATATAACAAGCTTGAAGTTTACGATCAACTTTTGTCTTAGTTATTAAACTTCTGAGAATTCTTCCTAAGACAATCATCTTTAATACAAGAAACATTTTATGCATGAAATAATCAGCAGAGCGTTATTTATAATATACATATTCCTCCGCATCCATGCTGTGGCCTCTTCGGGTGCTCTTTGCCTGCACTGAATCCTTCTCCACACACCCCTCTTCCGGGGACTCCTTCACCAAAGCCTTGTTGATTTCTCCCTTCTTTAGGAATCTAATAAACTTTAATACTGTGCCTAGAATGCTTTGGGGAGGGTTGTTTTTTTGTGTGTTTTAGTTTTTCATATATTCCTAGATCATTCTATATAGCTGGTCACTTGAGAACTTCTATTTCAGGGATTCTTAGCTTTAAAAGGACAACATTTCAAATAAGATGAATTATAATCAGATTCAAGGAATTATTTCTGAGCACTGAAGTTCCACTAAAACTTTTAACAAGACCCTACTTTACAGCCCTTCCCTCAGTTGACATTGTTGGCGCCTCATTCTTTTATACCCTCTTGCTTTTTTAGGACCAAACACCTCAATCCCTCTTTCTTCTGTGCCTTCAAAGTGTCAAAGTTCCTCAGAGAGTGGTCATTTTATTTCAGACTCAGCCTCACTAATAATAAAAAATGTCTATTGTCTCTTCAAGTGTTTTTAAATATTTTTATTCATTTTAGAGAGGGCATAGAGAGAAGGGGGGAGCAGGAAGCATCAGCTTCCAAAAGTGTCTTGACCAGGCAAGCCCGGGGTTTTGAACCAGCGACCTCTGTTCCAGGTTGACGCTTTATCCACTGCACCACCACATGTCGGGCTCTCTTCTAGTGTTTTTAAACCAAGTTATAAAATTTGAGAGCAATAAATTAAAAAAATACATCTTTTTTAAAAGTATAACCCTCTACCACTGTATTCCATGTTAGAGGGTGTATGCCTTTTTTTCACTTCCTCACTCCCTGGTAAGGAAATTTCTAAAAGACAGTCATCTTTCAAACTCTCTAATGCTGCCTTATATATGAGAAGTCCTTTATCTAAAAATACTTCCAATATTTCTTACTACCTGATTTTAAATAAGAAATGGAGAAAAGTCACATAGTGATACTAAAGATATTTTTAAAATAAAATACACTTCATAGTAGAAGTTATTTTGATATAATCAATAATAGCTTTTATCTGTTACTGAGAAATCCACACTTTCATAACTCAACTAGAAAAGTTTTTCAGTAGTTTGAGGTTGAATCGTCTCTTAAATTAGCCAAAAAGTGCCAAGAAAAGAGAGGCTTTTCAAACAAAATTTACTTCTTAATAAAAAATATCCCAGGGTTTGTATAGGAATTAATTTTCCCAACAAACATTAAAAGTATGTCCTCTTCTTCTCCTTCCCCCTGAAATATAAATAGCCATTTTAAAAAAGCACTGTACTCTAATTTAACTGAATTATGACTATTCTAGTCCAGTTTCAGTTCTGGAACAGTATCCTAGCCCCAAGTACAAATGTTTTTTCACTTACAGATAATTCTGTTTAAAACATCCTCTGTTCTCCTGACCAGGCAAGTGGTGCAGTGGATAGAACGTTGGACTGGGACACAGAGGACCCAGGTTCGAAACCCCGAGGTCGCTGGCTTGAGCCCAAAGATCTCTGGCTTGAAGCCCAAGGTCTCTGGCTTGAGCAAGAGAGCAAGAGGTCACTCACTCTGCTATAGCCCCCCCCTTCCCCATCAAGGCATATACGAGAAAGCAATCAATGAACAACTAAGGAGCCGCAGTGAAGAATTGATGCTTCTCATCTCTTTCCTGTCTGCCCCTCTTTCTGTCTCTGTCACCAAAAAAAAAATATATATATATATTCTCCATTCATTAACTTACAGAGACCATTCTCACCTCAGTGTGTTTTCTGCCCTGCCTGAACCCTGCATGCTTAATTCATTCCTTTCCCAAATTCTCCCTTAAATCAACTGATTTGCTCCATGAGTGAGCCTGACATGAAATCAAAGAAGGGTAATATTAGTGTATACTTTAAGATCATAGAGCAACTTGCTCTGTCATAAGTGTGGGTAGGTATGTGCAGACAATCTTCTTTGAACTTTTTCTCATCTTTACAAAGCTCAAGTGTCCTAGCCATGTAGCATATAGTCTTCTTGTTTCATTTTAGAATAACTGTTCTAGGCAATGTGAAAAATAACCCACCTTGCCATTGTAGTTGAATTGGGCAAATCTTATTCAAAAGCTAATCGTACTTCCGTATAAAGCAGAACACATCAGGTTTTAGAGCAGGGGTAGTCAACCTTTTTATACCTACTGCCCACTTTTGTATCTCTGTTAGTAGTAAAGTTTTCTAACTGCCCACTGGTTCCACAGTAATGGTGATTTATAAAGTAGGGAAGTAACTTTACTTTATAAAATTTATAAAGCAGAGTTACAGCAAGTTAAAGCATATAATAATAATTACTTACCAAGTACTTTATGTCGGATTTTCACCAAGTTTGGCAGAATAAATCTTTATAAAACAACTTACTATAGTTAAATCTATCTTTTTATTTATACTTTGGTTGCTCCGCTACTTCCTACTATGAAAGCTGGAACGCCCACTAGTGGGCAGTAGGGACCAGGTTGACTACCACTGTTTTAGAGTTTTACAGATGTTATTTTGCTTTCTGCTAGCCGCTTTAGTTCCAGAAGATCTTTATTGATCATGTTCTCTTTATAACACCAAGTTGCCAAGAAACATCATCTGTTATTTCTTAGCGTCTTCTAATTCTGAAAGGATTACAAGGTGCGACCTGCAGTGCTAAACAGAAAGATCAGAGACTGAACAAAACTTGCTTGGATTTAGATGAACTCTCTGAAACACTTAACATTTCAGGTTCTAGAAACCACATAGACTTGTACACCTCAGGTATTGGGCTGCAGGGTGCTAACCAGCATCCTTGGATCAGCATGGGTCAGAGTGTTCACAAGTGTAAACAAGAGGCAGGAGAGGTTTGCAGTTCAGATTGGTGACATGTGTTCTTCAGAGGTGGTTTCTGGATGCAGGACAGAGGCATTATTAATGAAAAAGAACAAATCTGAGATTTAGTTCATCTTCTGGCTTTAGAAGAGGAGGACTCAGCGGACACATCAAAATTGAGTTGCCAAATACTACGTGTTGGATTATTGAGAAAGAGCCTCCTTTTCAGCTTAAATTTGTAATCTTCTACATTATTAGTTATTATGCCTTGAAAATTAGTCCAAGTTACTGCTACCTTACTGTTGTCTTTGTATACATTCTATCAGACAGTCTTGTGCCATATGACGATGTTTCAGTCAACAGTTTTCCCTTAAGATTATAGTCTTATAACCTTTCATACCATATTTTTACTGTACCTAAATTATCTAATTATGCTTAAATACTTAAATTACGTTACAATTGCCTACATTATTCAGGAAAGTAACATGGTGTACTATTTTGTAGCCCAGGAGCAATAAGCTACAAACAGCCTGAGTGTACATCATAAAGGTCATTAGTATTTGACTTCATATTCTTCAGTGTTGCTTCCTTGAAGTTGACTAAGGTCATACCTGCATTGGGATGCAATTATTCTGTGTTGCCAATTAAAGCAGGGGTCCACATACTCTGAAAAATTAGTTGAGTTGAGAGATTGGGTTAAAAAAAATAAAGGGACCTAATCAAAATAGGTGAATGGACAGTTTATCTCAGCCTACTGAGGGGCTGCAAGATTTACCTATGGTTCAGAGCCAGAATCTTTTTTCATGACAGAGACAGAGAGAGGGACAGACAGGAAGGGAGAGAGATGAGAAGCATCAATTCTTTATTGCTGTACCTTAGTTGTTAATTGATTGCTTTCTCATATGTGACTTGATGGGGGGAGGGTTTACAGCAGAGCAAGTAACCCCTTGCTCAAGCCAGCAACCTTTGGGCTTAAGCCTGCAACCATGGGGTCATGTCTATGATCCCACGCTCAAGCCAGGGACCTCGGGGTTTTGAACTCTATCCACTGTACCACTGCATGGTCAAGTCAGAGCTAGAATCTTTCTTAAAAAACATATCTATATCCAGTTCATTGTACAAGTGAATGTGAATGATTGATCCTCAAAGTCCTATATTATAAAGCAGACATAATTGTTCTTGGAAAAGATAAAAAAGAAATTTGTTATGAGATTATAAACTATGCCAGTAAGATAGCAGCCAGCTAGAATCTATTAATAATATCCATCTGTTTTCTGGGCCAATATTAAGCATTTACAACTTAGTTTGATGAATTACTGCTTTGCACACGTGGGAGTACAGACTTGTGGTTCCTGAAGTATTTTTCTTAAGGTAATAGAAAATTGAGCAGTAAAGCTTAAGACTGCTGTTGAGTATTGGCTCCAGAAAACTAGGCTTATAGGAAATAAATTGGCATAATGTTGAGATGTTATATTCAATAAACCTATGTGGTTGTAATTTGGGGAGGAGTAGAGGAATATCTTTTGCAAAACTATAAACTACATTCTGGTTCCATTCAGCTGAAACATTTCCTGTAGGATTGCAGGGGGATAGGAATATGAAATTGTTTCAGAATAATATTAACAAACTTCTTTTCTTCTTGCCTTATAAATGTATAGATTTATCTACATTAGTGGTGAACCTTTTTATTTGTGCTACCTTTTAGGGTTACAGAGCCATTTTCCAAATTTATGAGTTCAAACTTTTCTACTCAGCCTGAACAGGCAGTGGTGTAGTGAGTGGATTGAGCGTCGGACTGGGACGTGGAGGATCCAGGTTCAAAACCCCGAGGTTTCCAGCTTGAATGCGGGCTCATCCGGCTTGAGCACATGCACACCAACTGATCGAGGGGTCACTGGCTTGAGCCCAAAGGTCACTGGCTTGAGCAAAGGGTCACTCACTCTGCTGTAGCCCCCTGGTCAAGGCACATGAGGAAGCAATCACTGAACAACTAAGGAGCTGCAACGATGAATTGATGTTTCTCATCTCTCTCCCTTCCTGACTGTCCTTATCTGTTCCTCTCTTTGACTCTCTCTCTCTCTGTCAAAAAAAAACACAAAACACAAAAAGCTTTTCTACTTAGTTTAACAGTCTTTGCCCTTTATAACAATTCTGTTGTCCACACTGAAATCTTTTTTGAATCAGTTCATCAAAGGACATCATTAATTCCCTAAACTGTTGAGAGACAAATCTAACTGTACAGATTGATTTTTGTCTTTCTTGGAGATAACATCCTACTTTGTATCTGCTGACCTTATACTGTGTTCCTTTTCTTCTAGTTTTCTTTCTCTGGGAATATCCAGGGAGATGGTTGCCAATATAATGTGATAGTTCCTATATCCTGGGGGAAACTAAATGACCTTCTAATAATAGTTCTCTCTCATTCATGTTTCCCAGAACCCAGAGAAGTTAGCCATGGTCGGTGTCACCTCTTAGTACTGGTAATTTGTATATTCTATTTGAGGGTATAATTTTAGTAGGGGCTTCTAAAATTAGTAGTGGTTCCAGAAAAAAATTTAATGGTTAATAGATTCTTTTTCAGGCCATCATCTTGTCACCGTTACTTTAGTCAGGAGGTTAAATACATTGTGTTTTCCAGTACCTTTTGTAGTCCTATATTTGTCTTGATGCGAGATGAGTTTACTGTAACAACCTTTGTCAGCAATTCTGGTATCCAAAATCTTTTCATCTAGTCAGGAAAGGATGTTCATTCTGCTAACAGATGACTTTTTGCTTCTTAGTGACAACCTTTTTTAAGAAAAAGGTGGCCATGGCTTTGGCTCAAACCTGTCTATACTTAACTGTTTGCTCAATAGACTCTTGATTATATGTAGCCATCATGGCTTTGTAATGTGTAATTGAACTCCATCTTCAGAACTTATTTAGCCTTGGCCGGGTAGCTCAGTTGGTTAGAGTGTGAATCCTGAAGTGCAGAGATTGCCAGATTGATCCCCAGTCAGGGCACATGCAGGAATAGGTCTGTGTTCCTCTTCATATCTCTCTCTCTCTCTCTCTCTCTCTCTCTCCTTTCCTCTCTATAAAAAAATAAATTAAAGAATTTTAAAAATTAAGAAATCATATTTAGTTAGGTTTTTCCTCCAGGTATACAGTATTCAAGGCAGGTAGTTTTAAATTTAAATCAGTTTTAAATTTCTTTTAACATTTGACCAAACATGGGAATTGATATAGGGAGAATAGCTTCACATGAGTCTCCACATAACGTGGGATGTTGGTAACACAGTCCTGCAATAGCCTACATCCTGGAAAACGAGAACAGCAAGCTGATAAAGATACATTTATGGTGCCACCTGTCAGAGATGATGTATCTTTATGTTTGAGTTGAATTTTATGTGTCACTTAATGCATGCAGTATTATGTGGCAATGATACTAAAGTTTATCCTCAGTAGTTTGACATATTAGGTAGAGTTTAGTTTCATTCCATAGCTTAAAAATTTAAATGTGATTGGTTTTAGTATTAATTTTAAGGACCCTAGTGTTATCTTTAAAAAACATTTTTTTTTTTTAAGATTTTATTTATTGATTTTACAGAGAGAGGAGAGAATGGGGCTGGGGAGTGAGAAGTATCAATTCATAGCTGCTTCACTTTAGTTGTTCGTTGATTGCTTGTCATATGTGCCTTGGCCAGGCAAGTCCAAGGCTTCGAACTGGCAACCTCAGCATTCCAGGAGCCACCAGCATATCCACTGAGCCACCACAGACAGGCCAGGCGAGAAGTGATCTTTTAAGAAACTTATTTTTAAGTTTGTTCTGCATCCATGACTAATGTATCCTCTTTTCCCATTTTCATAGTAATGGAAGAAACAGTTTCATGTGACACTTAGAGGCAATAAACTATACACTTGTTTCATTAAAGATTTGTTATTTATTTACTTAAAGGATTCTAATAATTTAGATAGGATTTATTTTTTAAAATATAGTCTATTTCATCTTTTAGGTTACTTTTAAAGTATAGGATCATGGAATATTACATTAGTTTGCCTAACACAGACATCAGTTTACTGGGTTTTAGTTCTCATTGAGTCTTTATGAATGGGAATGTTATTAGCAATATATTAATCCTAACATGGGATGGTTTGTAAAATATTTTGGCCAATTTTTCAGAATTTTGTCTTTGAGGACTTTAATGTATTTTATAAATTACCTATTTACATATGCAAAAAATCTGTTTCTACTACAATGTTATTTTTACTAATGCCTCTTGGAAAGTTACCACTAATCTAGCTCCTTTCTGAAGAACATCCAGTCCTCAAAATATATCCTTCAGATAAGTTTTGTGAAATAAATTTTGTAAAATTAGTTATGAACACAGAAGATTATACTGTATGTTAAATAAATATAAGGTGCTTAGGCTGCCAGAAGGCATTACTAAATAAGTCTATAGGGTTTTTTAAATGACCTCCTTTGCATATGTATCTATGGTTGCTGAAAAATATTTTCTGAAAAGAAATTAATAACATCATTTGATTGATTTGGAGACTGTACCTTATTTGTGAAGTAATTTCCTTCAGTAGACTAAAGACAGGACTGTGTTACATAGCATGACAGTGTTGCTCAGGGACTTATTTCCTCTGTCACTCCATTTTAAGTTGTTGCCCATAAAAGAATTCTCTTAAGACTAGTAATTTCTGAATGTGTGCTTATATTTATTAATTTACTATTTTAAATAGAACTAGCATACTAATAATGTCATTTAAATTTGTGTGAACTACCATTTTACTGAAAGAATAGGACTTTATTTGAATGCAAATTGGACTTTTTGTTTAAAGGGATTGGGGAAAGCAAGTCAGACACATACACCATGTTGTTCTTGCTACTTGAAATTATTTGTTAGACTATCTTTATAGACTTTATAACACATGCTTGACGTTTTAATTATATTTTTTTCTTCTTTTCTTCAAGATGATACTTGTTGATGCCACTATTATCATCCTCCTAGCAGAAGATAGTCCTACTGAGAAAATGAGCACTTTGATCATTCAGTCTTTGAACTTTAACCTTTGACTGGAAGTGACCTATAGGCAATGAAGACTACTTCCTTTTACTGCATTTTTACTCGTGTGCATTCTGGGCGCATGTTGATCGCTGGTTCAGTCCAGGCAACTGACATGCTTTTATTAGTCATACAGTATTAATGCAGGTGTCAGGAAATGTCAAATATAATTCCATTTTTTATTTTTATTTTTTTAAGCTTTTGGAAAAGTTCCAGGTCCTCATGTATTGTGCAATAACAATGACTTCCTTGACGGTTTTGGGATGTTCATTGCCGGCAATGGACGTCGTAACAGGAAAAATTTTCATTAACTCCTGCCACCCAGTGATTAATGCATGATAGGGCCTTATGAAATGAGCTTACCAGTTCTAGTGGGATGATAATTAAAGTGAGGGATCCAACATTACTTTGAAAGTCACCCCAACTTGTTTCTATTTGGATTCTATGCACTGTGATCCTAAGGTTAACAGCATGAATTAACATGCATCTTTAAAGGACTGTAATGAAAGATCATTGCGTATTTATTGAATTGTTTATATCTGCTGTCAAATTGTTTTGACATGGAAGATTTTCAAGTGACATTGGCAGAGAGGTACAATATGTTATCCCTATGGTGAAAATAAATTCATTTGTTGTATATAGTTCCTCAATCTCTGAAGTAAAGGTATGAGTAACATAGGGTATGAATGGTTTAAACAAGGCTTTATTTTGGGAGTAAGAAAAGTGGCAGTGATTCAACTGCTGCAGTCCGTAGTCTGGGCTTGTTTGTACATTAACGGTTTTTCATAGTAGAGTACATCCTGTTACTTCCTGCCAGCTATCAGCATGGGCCCCACTGCCTAAACACTATTCATTTATTTATGTTTGGAAAACCCATAAAATTTTTGTTTGCAATTTTTTTCTTTTGCTATGTTTTAAGTCAAGTTTGAATGTTACAATACTTTAATGGAAAAATATTTGTCAAGTTTTTTCTTATAAATTTTCTTTACTTGTAAGTATCATTTTGTCCTTCAATTCTGTACTCTAAAATAAGAAATACATTTTTGACAGAGGCTTAATGTTTTAACAAAAGAGTGTGGACATTTTTATTTTAAAATTTAGACAAAATTACACTATAGAATGGTATGTTTGCTTATTTGTGTCACACAACCATACAGCTATTCCTGGAGAGATTTGTTTTGTTTCTTGTTTAAAAGACTTTGCTTACAGCTAGATAAAATTTTTCTGTAGAAAAATATTGTTGAAAGGTCCAACTCTCAGTACCATGTAAGTTAATGATACTGCAACTAGTTTCTCTTTTTAAAAAGTGATCAATGTATTTTATAAATTACCTTTTCACATATGCAAAAAACCTGTTTCTACTACAATGTTATTTTTACTAATGCCTATTGTTGCACTCTTTTTGACATATCCTGCAATGAATTTATGAATCAATTTAGGTTTGAAAATAAAAGCCAATTGGCTGAAAGGTTTGAAATATGTACCCCAGCAAAACCATCCAATCAATAATTGGCAAAGAATATTTTAAAATTTTTTTTTAATCTCTGTATAGATGACATTTTGTAGCTTTGTACATGTTAATTAAGGGCATATAATTTTACACTCTAAAGTATAATTGCTGAACTCAGGGGTGGGTAGACTTCAAAAGTATGTCTGCTTTAGAAATAACTTGAAAAACAAAACTATAGCCAGCCACCAAATTGTGGACACTGTTTATACTGCTAATTAGAAACTACCACTTTTTAAAATTAAAAACATTTTTGTTCTCTCTTGACTAGGCAAACATAAGTTCCCAAAATAGTCTTTATTAACCTTATTCTTTGGCTTGTTTAACCAAGACAAAATGTTTTTTGAGATGCTTTGAACTTTTAGTTTTTAACTGCTTTTTAATATGAAAATTGCAGTTGTAAATTGTGTTTTTCATATTTTACATAACTGCTCTAAACTACTGATTGACTTGATCATTTTCAGGAGTGGGGGTGGGGGAGTTTCTCTTCCTTCTGCTGGTCCTCTTACTAAAATCTTTTTTATAAAAAAGTGACCTGTGACATTTATTCACCAAAGGAATTGATATACCAGGTCAAAGATTAACAATGCTATACTGTAGATTAATAGGTCATATATAACCTCAGTTGAGTTTTTAAATATGAGTAACAGTATTTTAACATACCTCTCTCTATACATAGAGACACCATAAAATTAAACTGAAGCAGAGCAAAGTGAAGGAAAACCAAATAATTTCAGTACATTTTATGGTTTAAAAAGAGAAACTAAGATGATATATCCTGAAATATAGAAACACCTATAATTCAGAAATTTCAGTCACATGACACCTTATTTATTGATATTTCTGCCTTGAACTTAGGATTCATTGAAAAGTCCTTAGCACTCAGATTTAATAAGTTAATTTTAAATGTAAGTTACATTATTGAAGACATGAGGTGTTTTCCTGAGTCATTGCTCTGGAGGGGCGATTCATGGCTCCATAATAATAAAATGACACTTTCTCTGCGATATGTTGTTGAGGGACAACCAGGATGCCAAGAAAATGGACAGAGGAACACGCTCCTCCCTCGTTCCTGCTCCCCCACAGGGCAATGTCTGCCCAGAGGCTAAGGACTAGACTTCCGTATTCAGACAATGTGTACATTCTTCTTGTCTATTTATTTATTTATTTATTAAGGCCATTCTTCTGGTTTGCCAAATTCTATTAAGACAGTGATACATTCAATTTTTTATTTTGCATGCTTGGATCAGGAACTTGGAGCCCTTTCCTCCCCCAAAAAGAAAAGAACTTAGGTCAAGTAGGTGTTAACTGTAGATTTTAAAAAGAGTAATGGCTTTCAGTTTTTAAGGTAAATTTTTTAAAGTAAATTTTATGGATGTTCTCTTAATGAATTTAATATTCACCACTAAAGGACTTTACTTGTAATCTGTAAATTCTTCCTTTTTGCTAGCAGGGAAATAAAGCTTTTTTTTCCAATCCCTGGGGAGAAAATGCAAAAATAACTTTTCTATACAGTTCACCAGGAGAAAGAGCTTAATCCTTATTGTTTTGACTAGGTATACAAATAATTGGTATAAAATAACTAGAACAGTTATTTTTCCCTTCTGAAAATTTAAATATATGCAATATATATATAACTCATTAGATTCCTGTGATGGATAATAATTTTTTCAGATTCTAAAACAGGTATCTAGTGTGCGTAATTATTCCCAGATTGCATCAAAGATGGATTGATAAATGGTAGAAATGAGTAGTAAGTGATATGAAAATGGTATGTAACCACATATTACTTGTTTCTGGTAATTCAGACTTATTTTTTTAAAGCCAATTGTTTTTGAGAATTGAGATATTTAAAAGTTGTTAAAGCTTTTTCCTAAAAATAGAAGAGGAAGGTACTGTGTGTTCACTTTTTAAAAAAATAAAGAATTCAGTGTCACTAGTTCTCAGGCTTTATGGCTACTGCTGCTTCTATTCCTCGATCTCACTTTTGTTTAGTTTTTTATACATATTTTAGCTGAATGCTTTAGATTTATAATTGTGTAGATAAGTTGGTTTTTATAAAGAACTGAGGCTTAACCATATATGTTTCTCTTCTGAGGATCCTTTGCTCTCAAAATCAGCTGCCATGGTGGTCTTTGCTCCATTCTACCTTTGCACGAGGAGGGTCTGTGGCGAAGGTGTCCTGCACCTGCACCAGCTGGCCCAGGTCCTTTTTCACCTGCACCAGCTGGCCCTGGTTCTCTTTGCGGTTGGTGGTTTAGTTTGGTTTGGTTTTTATTCCTCTTTTATTTTTTTTGTCTCCTCACAGTTGTGCACTGTGTCGGTCTTCAGCAGTTGCCCTTTCTGAATTTTTCTACTTCCCTCCCTCCCTCCCTTTCTTTTTTCCTTCATTTCCCCTTTTCTTTTTCTTTCCTTCATTTCCCCTTTTCTTTTTCTTTTACTTCTGTTTCCCTTTCCTTTTCTTGAAGTTAGGAATCTAGAGAAGGAAAATATAAATACTCCTTTCTACAAATAAAATACACAGAATTTCTGATAAGTAGTTTTAGTTTATCAGAGAATGGCTGAATTTGTTGAGTAATGGCTTGATAAAGGAGCTATTGACTATAATTTAGTTCTTAAAGACTAATATTGAAGGAATTTTACTTTTTTGGATGGTGACTCTCCCAAAGCCTAATTAAATTAAATTACTTGTTTTAGTAAAAGTGTATTTTCATTTAAGTTTCTAACTCACTTTGAGATTTGGAACTCTTTTAAAAATAATAATTTGTGGGAGACTTTTGCTTTCTCAGTTTAAACTGTGTGTTCATTTATCATCATCATTAGAGGCTCATAGAGTTTATACAGGTCTTTCAAGCTAGATTTCTCTCCCTCAAGTTGAAGTTCTATTCTATGGTACTGATTGTGATTTTAATTCTAATATTGAAACTTATATTTGGGGATGAATCTCCAGAATGATTACAAGTGTTTTTTATAAAAAAATTTTTGTTGATAAAAAAGTGGAAACATCCAAAGTCATCTTGATGTGTGGAAGGATGCCAGGATAGAAGCTGGCATATCTGACATGCCTGAGGAACCCCAGTTCTGCAGGTCAAGTGCAGTTGACTGGGGAAAGGAGGAACAGTTCTTGTTCTGATTCTTGGTGCACACATTGTCAGGTTTGAGAGAAAGTTCCTACAGTACTTCTAAGCTGTTTTCTCAAAGGCAAAAGCCTGGTTCCAAACATACTGGGCTTTGGCTCGTTCCATGTGACATCACTTGTCAGATGCCCTGATACATGGAAAGGTTAAATAGTCTTCCTCTCTAATTATAAAGCCTGAAGCAGGACTAGTAAGGAATTGGGTAGATTGTGTCAGATACCATGAAAATGCAAAGTCTCTTCATAGTCAACCACAGATTGTTTACATAAATGCAAATTGATTGTCATGCTTAAAGTAAAATAATTATTTGAATATATTATTAAATTAATTATCTAGTAGCCAAGAATTAAGTGCATGTTTAAGTCAAAACAGATTTGTTTTTAGTTGAGACCATTTCTCAATATTCAGAAATACAGATTGTGCATTTTACTAATAGGAATGGAAGCTTGCGCTTGAAGATTTGAATAGGGTCGATGTATATATTTTATAAATCAAGTTGTAAAATAATGTAAAGCTGTTGCCTTTTAAATAGAATATAAATGTTAAAAGACATAAAAACCTATATATTATATATTTTTAAATACATGTATCAAACTTTTGTTAGTTGAATATAAATTACATTGTGTGCTTCATGAAATTCAGTAACTTTTAATAATAAAGCCGTTGTCATTGTTTTTTTTTCCTGTAGACTCGAATACTAAATTGGATAGTTATTAAACCTCTTTATAGATAATAATGTAAAAATTTCTTTATATAGTAGTTCCTCTTTCAAAATACTAATGTTTAAAAGATTATGGAAACAGTAACATGTCCCTTTCCAAAATGAGGGCAGCGGAATAAAGTAGGTACTAAAGCTGCTTGCCTGTTTATGTCACAGATCACCTCTCCCTAGTAGTGCAGCCTGGTGCATTTTGGTGCTTCTTTGTGCTTTAATTAAATTAGCCCTGATTAAAGACGACCTTTTTAGAAGTGGTGGAAATAGAGACCACAGCACTTGCTTAGAGTTGCTAGGAGTCGGGTGGTATTGACCTTCAAGTGGTATGATTAATACGGACATAGTATAAAAAACTTCTGGATGCTGTCCTGAGTGTACAACCCCATCAGCTAACTTGAACAAGGGCCTCCTGAAGCTGTGAGAAGAGGGAAGGAGCTAAGCAGAAGAAGGCATCTCCGCATCTCAGGGACTCCTAGCAGGAAGAAGCTCACCATGTGCTGCTGTTACCTAAGTTTTCTTTTCAGGGGGTCGGCTTGCCCCAGGAGCTCCTCACTCCTTGGGGCAACCGTCCTACAATAAAACTTATCTCAACAAGCTGTCTCTTCAGCCCAAAGCAGCTAGATTCATGGCTGGTTAGATAAATGCAAGGTCCATCTTCCTTTGTACTTTGATGCCACTCTGTCCTTTAATATATATAATCCTTAAAATAATTTCTACCTGTGATAGATATGACTTTTCTCCACTAGTTTAAGCTGCTGTTTATTAGTGATTCTGTTGAAGCCCTTCCTATATATCAGTACTTTTCACAGTAACATAACACATAGAAAAATTAAACATGAATTGAATTGGAGGGTCAAATGACACAGCAAGGGTTTTGTGTGCTTGGATAACACGGTCAAAGGCCATAGTAGTTCCGTATCCTATTCATAATCCCTGCCAAATCTTTTACATTGCTTATGAGATTTCTTTAAGTTGGAGTACCTTTGTGCCCTTCTCAGTTCAGTGGAGTATGAAAATACTTTAATTTTATTTATTTATTTATTTATTTATTTATTTTTTTCATTTTTCTGAAGCTGGAAACCGGGAGAGACAGTCTGACAGACTCCCGCATGCGCCCGACCGGGATCCACCCGGCACGCCCACCAGGGGCGATGCTCTGCCCACCAGGGGGCGATGCTCTGCTCATCCTGGGCATCGCCATGTTGCGACCAGAGCCACTCCAGTGCCTGAGGCAGAGGCCACAGAGCCATCCCCAGCGCCCGGGCCATCTTTGCTCCAATGGAGCCTTGGCTGCGGGAGGGGAAGAGAGAGACAGAGAGGAAAGCGCGGCGGAGGGGTGGAGAAGCAAATGGGCGCTTCTCCTGTGTGCCAACCCGGGTCCTCCGCACGCTAGGCCGACGCTCTACCGCTGAGCCAACCGGCCAGGGCGAAAATACTTTAATTTTAATGAGGAAAGTTGAAATAAACTAAGGTAGAAAATATCTTCTGTTGTATGCACCTGGCCTTCAAGGACTTGATATTGGCTGATACATCAGGCCAGAACCTGATATGGATGGCTGTGTCCTGCAGAAAAGGTTTCCCAACTTAACATGAAAATTTTTAAATCTTCACATGCTCCCAAGTAACATTTACCTTTACTGTCATTCTATCCAAACAGGGAACTTAGCATTATTTACTAGTTCTCTTTGACATCATTAACTCCTGTTGAGCCTGTCTTTAAAATGTCTGAAGTGTGTCTCTTCAGTCTCCTTGCAAGGCCTTTCACTGCTTGGATCTGGTGTCCTTGGCTGTTCTTCAGTTGTGCACACACCTCGTTGCTTAAGCAGTGGTGGAACCCAAGTGCCGAGTGCTGATGTTCTTCCTTAGATCTGCTTTCCTACTGAGAGGTGCAATTAAAATGTAGTTTCAGGGTTACCTTTGCCCCCCCAACACACACAGTCTGTTATCTTGAACTCTTAACAACAGGAACTGTACCAGTTGTGTTTGTGTCTCCAGCACATAGCACATAGGCCTATCACATAAGCTTTTAATAAATGGTTTTTGAATTAACTGGGTTGTACTTGTCTTTTTATCCTAACTTTTTCAAAGAAACTGACTCAGGCACTAGCAGTTTTGAAACCTACAGTTAGATCACTGTGTGAAATGTCCCACCTGTCCCAGAGAGTTGGAAAAAATTACTCTTGAGCAGAGCATTACTCTTTTTTTTAATTTCTGTGACGGAGGGACAGACAGGAAGGGAGAGAGATGAGAAGCATTAATCCTTAGTTGATTGCTTTCTCATATGTGCCTTAACCGGGAGCCTACAGCATACTGATTGACCCCTTGCTCAAGCCAGTGACCTTGGACTCAAGCTGGTATGCTTTGCTCAAACCAGATGAGCCCACGCTCAAGCCAGCAACCTCAGGGTTTTGAACCTGGGTCCTCCGTGTCCCAATCTGATGCTCTATCCACTGCGCCACCGCCTGGTCAGGCCAGAGCATTACTCTTAAGTGAATTCATTGCTTTTCCTTTCTTTTGTTAAAGGTGTTTCTTATATTCTAATTCTAAGATAAATTGTCTTTAAATACATTCATAAATTAAGAACTTAATTGCTTCGAACTGAGTACATCTGGGGAGCCCTGGGATCATGAAGGTAAGCCTAATATTAAGGTTAAAAATGGACATGAAATGAGTACAAATGGTCCCCGACTTACATTCTTTGACTTGATGGTATGAAAGTGGTTTGCATTCACTACAAACCAAACTTTGAATTTTGATCTATTTCCAGCCGTATGCAGTATGTTCTGTCCAGGTGATGGGAAGCAGAGCGAGGTAGTTTGCCCAGCGGTAGGCTAATGTAGGTATTCTGAGCATGGTTAGGGTAGGCTAGCTTATCTTATGTGTATTAAATACATTTTCAACTTAGGAGGTTTTCAGCTTAGTAGGGTTTTATTGAGAAGCCCCATCGTAAGTCAGGGAGCATCTGTACTTAGTGCCTCTCCTATGTGAAGAGGAATGGCAGATGAGAGAAAGCATGTCTTCAAAATGTCTGAGTGACAGGAGATGAGAAAGAATGCAGTATGTAAAAAATGATGAACCCTAAGAAATGCAGATAAATGCGTTTCTCATCACAGAAAATGGGTGTTTGTGAAAAGTACTGTCATGGCTTGAAAATTACAAACTTCATGGGTGAATGTCAAGTATAAAAGCACTAGGACAGGTCTTGTATGGGTCAGCCCTGGAGGAGGATATTGCTGGTTCAGAGAGCCAGTTGGGGAGCAGAAGCCAAGGCCAAATGCTGTAGGGTCTGTGAGTCAGGGTAGCACTGAAATTGGGCTTTCAGTTTCCGCTACACAATGAGCCTAACAGAGTTCTTTTGTCCTTAGGACATTTATCAATAGGGAGGATATTATAAAACAGAAGCACTGTGGGCAATATCACAGGGAAGGTAACCCAGAAAGTAAAGCCCAGGATAGGCCCCAAATGAATGAGCCCTTAAAGCCAACATTCCATCCATCAAAACTAAAGCTAGTTTCCAGTAGAGCTCTGTCCCAGAGTACACATCCCTAATTAAGACTTGCACCCTGGATTGATCCAGGTGATGTCAGACTTTGGACTTGGATCAAGGTGAGGTCCCTGACTGGCCCTGTCCTCAGGAGATCACCAGAAGTAAATGAAAGCCCTCTCTGAAGGAAGCTATTCTCTTCTAGGCCTCAAATCTCTACAAGTGATTTATTTCAACACAGTGGCTAGTGCACATCCCATTTCAAGGAAACGAAGCACCACCTTAAAGCATCAGCAGAAACAACAGGCCTAGAATGCATAGGGGATATGGCATGAAAGGGGCTCAGTCTGATGTGTACTCCTCTGCATGCCACACCATCAGGCCCTCTGAAGAACAAGGACTTGTGTGTATATTCATTCAAGTATTGGGCGCCTTCTGGGTCCCAAGGAACTTAAGGTCTGGCAAGGAAGACAAATCGGCATCTGAAATAGCATGACACTGGTGTGAAGGTCCTCACAGTGCTGAGTGAGCATCAAGGCAGGAGCTGTTACAGGGAGTCCAGGAAAAGAATTCCAGGGAAAGTGGTAAATATTTGCCAAGCAACTGGAGAGCAAAGATGAGGGCACACACAGCAGGTGCAAACGCCCGGGGTGAGAGAACAGAGTTAGTAGCATTGAATTTTGGTGTGGGAGTGGTAAAAAGTCCAAAGATAAAACTAGAGCTAAAGCATGAAAGGTCAGGTAATGTATTTTACCTCATGAGCAATAGGAACTGATGGATTTGCACTTAAGAACAATTACTTTGGCTATGGTCTTGAGAGTGTGCATGGAAGGGTCACAGGTTGGGACAGGCTTTATTGGTGATCTAGACAAAGATGGACAATGACTCGAATTTATTATAAAGTTAGACAATACGTCAATGGAACATACAGAAGAGTTCAGAAATGGGGTCAGTTGATTTTCAAAAAAGATGCCAAGGCACTTCTGGGGGAAAGAATAATCTATTCAACAAATGGTATCAGAGCATTTGGAAAGCCATCTGCAAAAATAAAACTCACCTCTCAGCATGTACAAATTTAACCCAAAATGAACCATAGGCCTAAATTCAGAGTAAAAACTGAAACTTTAAAAAAGGAGAAAACCTGAGATCTTGGATTTGGCAAGGATTGCTTAGTCCTGACACAAAAACAACTGATAAATAGGACTCATCAAAATTTAAAACAGACTTTTCACCACTTCTCAGTTTTTCAAAAGATACTTAGACTGAAAAGGCAAGACAATATATTTGCAAAATATGTATCTGATAAAGGACTTATATTTAGAATATTTTTTAAAACTTCAATAACATGAAGCAAAACCCAATTTAAAAATGGGCACATTTTGCCTGACCTGTGGTGGCGCAGGGGATAAAGCGTCGACCTGGAAATGCTGAGGTCGCCGGTTTGAAACCCTGGGCTTGCCTGATCAAGGCACATATGGGAGTTGATGCTTCCAGGTCCTCCTCCCTTCTCTCTCTCTGTCTCTCTCTCCTCTCTCCCTCTCTGTCTTTCTCTCCCTCTCTCCTCTCTAAAAATGAAAAAATAAAATTAAATTAAAATTAAAAAAAATAAAAATGGGCAAATTTTATTTTATTTTTTTTACTTGAACTAATACGTAACTGAAGATATACAGGAATGGCAAATAAATGCATGAATAGCTGCTCAATATCACTAGTCATTAGATTAGGGAAATACAAAGTCATACCATGAGATACCACCACCCACCCACTGTGGTGACGGTACCAGGTTTGCGCAAGGATGTGGAGCAATGGGAACTTTCCTGCACTACTACTGATGGGAACGCAGAACTGTATAATCCAGGGGTCTCAAACTTGTGGCCCGCGGGCCGCATGTGGCCCGCCGAACAATTTTGTGCGGCCCGCAGACTAATCCACGAAGTTCAAAATATTTTGGATAAAATTAAGTAAGCCTAGGGACCTACTTGTATTTTTCATTTCTCTAGCATCCTAGCTAGATATTAGCTTAGTTAACAGCAGTTGTGATGCGAACTACAGTTTCTGGTCGTTTTGTGACACTTAGTAAACTGCATGTACGATTGTGCTTGTTGTACTGATTTTTTTTTGTTTTCAACTGCAGTGAGAAAAGTGTTGCATAACAGTTGCCTTTTGTAGACCTAGTGCGGCCCGCTGAACGGCTGTGATCTTGCTCTGCGGCCCACATGCTGAGTTGAGTTTGAGACCCCTGGTATAATCACTTTGGGAAGCAGTTTGACAGCTTCTTAAAAAGTAGAACATACCGGCCCTGGTCGGTTGGCTCAGCGGTAGAGCGTCGGCCTGGCGTGCGGGGGACCCAGGTTTGATTCCTGGCCAGGGCACATAGGAGAAGCGCCCATTTGCTTCTCCACACACCCCCCTTCCTCTCTGTCTCTCTCTTCCCCTCCCACAGCTGAGGCTCCATTGGAGCAGAGATGGCCCGGGCGTTGGGGATGGCTCCTTGGCCTCTGCCCCAGGCGCTGGAGTGGCTCTGGTCTCGGCAGAGTGATGCCCCAGAGGGGCAGAGCATCGCCCCCTGGTGGGCAGAGCTTCGCCCCTGGTGGGCATGCCGGGTGGATCCCGGTCGGGCACATGTGGGAGTCTGTCTGACTGTCTCTCCCCATTTCCAGCTTTGGAAAAAATACCAAAAAAAAAAAAAAAATAGAACATACCTACTATAAAAATCAGCCATTTCACACCTAAATATTTACCCAAGAGAAAAGAAGGCATATGTCCACACAAAGACTGATTCAAAAATATTTTCTCAAGTGTGTTTATAAAATGTCTAAACTAGACATTTGGAAACATCCCAAATGTCTATCAATAGGTGATTGGGTTGCCAGACAATGGTATGTCTATACAATGGAGTACTACTCAGCAGTAAAAAGGAACAAACTTGGTACATGCAACATTGATAACTTGATTCTGAATGAAAATACTTAGGTGAAAAACAGTACATACTGTATGGTTTTATTTCTGTAAAGTTCTAGAAAATGCAAACAGATGTAGTGACAAAAATTAGATAAGTGTGAGGATACAGAGTGGTGAGAAGGGGCATGAATTAACTTGATGAAGATGTTCTTTATCTTATTTTGGTTTCACACGTATCTGAACTCACTAAATTGCATACTTTAAATATTTTTAATTATTGAGCATTATGCCTTCATTAAACAGAATCAGGAGGCTTTCAGTAATAAAAACAAAGGATGAGGATGACCTGGAGTGGAGTATGAGAAAGTGGACAAATCAACTGTAATCTATTTGCTTAAAAGAAATCACAGCTTAAAAGTGGTGGAGCTAGAATTTAAGCCTGAGTCTGACTCCAAAATCCATGGTCTAAGTCAATACACTTATACTTAGAAGGACACCATATGTTTGACTTGTACAATTGAGTGAGGAGTGATGACTGTTACAACAGGAGGAGCAGATTTGGGAAAGGAGATGTGTTTGTATTCCCTGTGGCACCAGGTATAGAAGCTTATGTAGTCAATGAGTGAGTGGAGATGTGAACTGAAGTTTTTAGGTGGCAAAGATAAACATGTAGTGTGATAGAATTTTACTTAGTTATGGGCTTACTGCCTATTGACTAACAGCTGGAAAGAGATTTAATATTTTCCAGTCCAATGACCTAACCGTTGGATTAATCATTTCTCAGTATCTTTCAAGTGGTTGTCCCTGACCACGCTCACTGATGGGAATTAACCTAACTCAGAAAATTATTGTACTTTTAAATAAATCTTAGTAGAAAGTTAATTCTTCCAAGTGGATATGCCTCTGTACTCTCCGTTCTGGATTGACTTGTGTCTCTTAAAAAGAGATGAAGGCCTAACTCCCAATGCTTCAGAATGTGACTCTATTTGAGAACAGGGTCATTGAAGATGTAATTAGTTAAGGTGAGTTCCTACTGGAGTAGGTTGGACCTTAATCCAGTGTGAGTGGTTCTTCTCAGAACTGGAAAAGACAGACACGTGAGAGGAGAACACCATGTAACAGTGGAGTGATGTATCTGCAGGCCAAGCAGCACCAAAGATTGCTGGAATGGTCAAGGGAGGAGTCTCTAGGGAGACTCCCTCTCCCCTCTCCCCTCTCCCCTCTCCCCTCTCCCCTCTCCCCTCTCCCCTCTCCCCTCTCCCCTCTTGGAGAACACGATCTGCTGACACCTGGTTGTGGACTTCTAGCTACAGAACTGCCAGAATCAATTTCTGTTATTTCAGCTCCCAGTTAGTGATACTTTCTAATAGGAAACTAATACAAAGGGTAAACAATTTATTCTCTGGGAAAACACTGTCTCTGGGTATCGCTTTCCCCTTTCCTGCTGGAAGAGTCAGGCAGCCAGCATCACTATCTGGAGTCTTATGGGAGTACATGACCCACAGGCCTGGACTGCACACGGAGGACCCACTTCACAGCAAAGGAGGTGTGTGAGTGGGCCCATGACCATGGGATCATCTGGCCATATGTATGCACCATCTGGAAGTATTTGGCCTGAGCGTGCATTAGAATAGCCTACAGGCGGGACAGTGATGTGTCAGTTTGAAGGCATAGTCTGCAAAGGTGGGTACCATCTTTCAGGATGCTGTATGTGCGCTTGAGTCAAGAGACCTCTGTATGGGGCCAATGGGAAGAATACATGGGTCCTGAAAACCATGTACCCCATTCCTGCCAGTGACTTCACAGGTGTCCTGTTGTACTCCAAGTTATAGCTACTGTCCTAGCCCTTTGGATTTCCTATGTGGAGGGACAGACAGGCAAGAAGGCATCTTGGCAGGGGTGATTGATCCTGATATCTCGGTCATGAATCCAAATAGGCTCAAGGTGATCTCTTATAGGTATTTTTCTTTTTAAGATTTTATTGGTTTTTAGAGAGTAGGGGAAAGAGAGACAGTGAATGAAAGGGAGGAAGGAGTAGAAAGCATCAATTTGCTTTCCAAATGTGCCTTGACAGGGAAAACCTAGGGCTTTGAACCGGTGACCTCGGCATTTCAGGTTGATGCTTTATTCACTGCATCACCACAAGTCAGGTTCTTATGAGTTTAGACCAATAAGAGGAGGAAGACAATCTAATTTTGCTTGAGCATATTTTTCCCCAAGAAGTATATTAAGCCTGACCAGGCAGTGACGCAATGGATAGAGAGTTGAACTGGGATCCAAAGTCGCAGTTTCGAAACCCTGAGATTGCTGGCTTGAGCACAGGCTCACCAGCTTGAGTGTGGGGTTGCTGTCTGGAGCATGTGATCATAAACATGACCTCCTGGTCACTGGCTTGAGCCCAAAGGTCGCTGGCTTGAGGAAAGGGTCACTCGCTCTGCTATAGCCTCA
Source organism: Saccopteryx bilineata (assembly GCF_036850765.1). Taxonomy (NCBI): domain Eukaryota; kingdom Metazoa; phylum Chordata; class Mammalia; order Chiroptera; family Emballonuridae; genus Saccopteryx; species Saccopteryx bilineata. Next base: position 70,996,971 of record NC_089492.1, on the reverse strand, counting down.
CAGTCAAAGTATATATGAGAAAGCAATCAATGAACAACTAAGGAGCCGCGAGTGCTTCTCATCTCTCTTCCTCTCTCTGCCTGTCCCTTTCTGTTACAAAAAAAAAAAAAGTAATATTAAAGTTCTTTAGTAGTAGTTCCTAAATCTGAATGTAGTTTCTATATCAGAAGAGGCTTTTGGAGACCACTGCCTTCTGTAGTACATGAGAACTGTGTAGCGATACTGACAATTTAATGAACAAAAATAACAGTACTCCTGGAAAATTAAGTCATGAAAATTTACTTGACTTTTAGCTTGAAGTAAAAAGTAATGTTTTACTTCTTTATCCTACTGGCTTGCATATTGCCTACTATAAATCAAGAGCTTCATAAATGCTAGATGATTAACCAAGTTCTGAACTTTTTTTCAAGTAGGAGGTCTGTCATTCTCATTTTGATGTTCTTGGAATCACATCCCTAGTGCAAACATTGACCTGGCCAAAGTGTTCTCTCTTTTTACAAAGCTCATGAGAGCCTCTCCTGAGCTCATACATGCCTGCCAGGGACAGAAAGGAAAGAGAGAATGTTTTCTATAATATCTTTGTCTAACTGCACCCCCTAAACACACACACACACACACAAAATATGACTTCAATATAGCATTGCTGCTGAGTGTTAAACTAATTCCTCTCATTTTCATTCCAGTACAGTTTGGCGTGGAGCCAGACTCACATGTTAGAGGAATCATTCTCCCCCAGGTGATTCTGACGCAGAGTCAGGTTCAAGGAGCACCGTTGTAACTCATTTCCAAGTTTCTTAGGTCATCAGCAGTGTGATTTCTCTCTCACACATCGATCTCAGAGGATGGAAAACAAAGTCATTTTCAGCTGTAACTCAGTCTCAGAGTGTACACACTGTAGGGGAGAGCACAGCCAAGGAATGAGAGCAACATATACAAAATGTAATTCTCTTGCATAAGGAGGAAGTAATATACACACTAAATAAAAATTAAGAGGAAATAGAATTTCTGTTTAAAATAAACCCGGCCCTCATATTAATGTTATCTTTGTTTGCAAGTAAACTCACTGAAGCTGAGTTTGTTTTATGAGCCAGAGAGTCAGGGTTGGTACTGGCTTCAGACTAGCTGGAAGTGGGGCCCACAGGTAGTCAGGCTCTACCTCCTCCTCCTGCTCTGCTTGCCTTTATTTTACAGGCAGAACCTCTCCGCGGGGTGGGCAAGAGGCTCCGTCCAGATGTTCCCTCCCAGCCTGGCAACTGCAGTGTCTGGGCAGCCAACTTAGTGCTGATCCACCCTGCTTGGTCTTGGCATTGTCTCTTTTCTGATATCTTTTTTCCTTTTGTTTTTGGTCTTTCGGAATTTATTTTAAAATTATGATTGACATACCAGATTTTTGGTCTCTGTCTTCCACATGAGATGCTTTCTCCTGTGACTGGGAGGCACTAAAGGCTGATTCGTTCTCTGCACATGGGCATGGCTTCCTTTTATTTATTTTTTTTAAGATTTTATTTATTGATTTTAGAGAGGACAGAGGGAGCGAGAGAAAGGAAGGAGGGAGGAGTGGGAAGCATCAACTCATAATTGCTTCTCCTATGTGACCTGACCAGGCAAGCCCAGGGTTTCGAATTGGCGACCACAGTGCTTCAGATCGACTCTCTATCCACTGTGCCACCACAGGTCAGACTTATTTTTATTTTAATTTATTGATTTGAAAGAGAGAGGAAGAGAGAGGAACATCCATCTGTCCCTGTATGTGCCTTGATGGGGTACCGAACCAGCAACCTGTTTGCTTTGAGAAGATGCTCTGCCCAGCTGAGCCATCCAGCCAGGGCTTAGGCATGGCGTTTTGACCTGCAGGGTTTCCTGTAGTGTCATCAGTGAGCCTGATTGTTGTTGCTGGTGTTGGGTGACTCCAACAGGATGTATAAATTGTTCTCTTGCAAACAGACTACCAGGTTCTCCAGAAAAACCTTCAGTTCCTTGCCTGAGTGTCAGGCAAATATAATAATGATGAAAAAGTTGGCCCCATTGTCAGGAATTTCCAAAATGTGACACAGAGACACAAAGTAAGCAAATTATGTTGGAAAAGTGGTGCCAATAGAATTGCTTGATGGAGGGTTGCCATAAACTTTCAATTTTTAAAAAACACAGTATCAAAAAAACAAAACAAAAAACAAAACAAAAAAAACCACAGTACCTGTGAAACGGAATAAAGTACAATAAAACTAAGAATACCTGTGCACAGAGATTGTTAAGGGGCATGAAGTATAATTAATTACATTATTTCAAACTTAAAATTAGAAAAATTCATTGAAATATGCCTTTGAAAAAGATATATGTATATAATATATTGTGTACTGAACATTACCTTTCATTTGTCTTTTAAATAATGGCTGGTGAACTATGTCTATAAAATGGCAGATTTGGGAGCTCTACAGTCTCTACTGCAACTACTCAACTCTGCAGATGCATAAAAGCAGTCATAAACAATATGTAACGAAAGGGCATGACTGTCTTCAAAATATACTTTATTTACAAAAACAGGCAGCAGATCATTCGTGACCCCAGGCTATAGTTTGCTAATCCTGCTCTTTTTTTAAAAAATAGATTTTAGAGAGATAAGAAGGCAGAGAGAGAAAGAAACATTGATTCGTTTTTCTACTTATTCATGCATTCATTGGTTGATTCTTCTATGTGCCCTGACCCAGCATCGAACCCACAACCTTGGCATATTGGGTGGATGCTCCAACCAACTGAGGTACCCAGGCAGGGCTGTTGCTAATCCTGTAGCATTGACATCTATCTTTTTAGACATTGGGCCATCAATGGTCTTTTATTTATTTATTTATTTATAATTTAATTTTTATTTATTTATTCATTTTAGAGAGGAGAGAGAGTGAAAGAGAGAGAGAGAGAAAGGGGGGAGGAGCAGGAAGCATCAACTCCCATATGTGCTTTGACCAGATGAGTGCAGGGTTTTGAACCAGCAACCGCAGTGTTCCAGGTCGACGCTTTATCCACTGTGCCACCACAAGTCAGGCTTCAATGGTCCCTTCTTTATTCTTTATTCTTATTATTGATTTTTTAGAGGAAGGAAGGGAGAAAGTGAAAGAGAGAGACAGGAACATGGACCCATTTCTGTATGTGCCCCGACTGGGGATTGAACTGGCGACTTCTGTGCTTCAGGACAATGCTTTAATCAACTGAGCTATCTGGCCAGAGCTCAGTGGTCCTTTCAAGATGACATTTTAGACCTTAGAAATAAGAAAATAGAGCTAGTAGAGAATGAAATCAAGACGTATAAAAATGTGCCTGGCTGGATGGCTCCGTTGGTTAGAGCATCAACCTGAAGCATAGAGGTTGCTGTTTAGTGCCCTGGTCAGGGCACATGTAGGGATAGGTCCATGTTCCTGTCGGTCTGTCTCTCTCTATGTTTCTCTCTTGTTAAAAATCAATAAATAATTTTTTTAAAATACCAATAAAAACATAATCAGTTGGTGACAAATACATGTCCTTATATATCTGGCCAAACCCATAGAAAGTACAACACAAATGGAGAGCCCCAATGTCAATGGTCATTGCAGGTTCCCCAGCTGTCACTGCAGCTGTCATTGCAGGGTCCCCAGCTGTCACTGCAGCTGTCATTGCAGGTTCCCCAGCTGTCACTGCAGCTGTCATTGCAGGGTCCCCAGCTGTCACTGCAGCTGTCATTGCAGGGTCCCCAGCTGTCACTGCAGCTGTCATTGCAGGGTCCCCAGCTGTCACTGCAGCTGTCATTGCAGGTTCCCCAGCTGTCACTGCAGTTGTCATTGCAGGTTCCCCAGCTATCACAAATGTGCCACTCTAGTGGGGTATGTGGATAATGGAGGAGGCTATGCATGTGTGGGGGCAGAGGGAAATGAGAAAACCTTCAGTTTTGCTGTGAACCTAAAACTACTCTAAAAAATAAAGTCTATTTTAAGAAATGATCAGGTGATGAGTAAAGATACAAAGGGAAATTAGCAATATGGTGACTGTTCTTATTTTCCAGTTCCTAGCTGGGAGTCAGAGACTTTGGCCCCATCTACAGGCAGAGTCCCTCTGTTTGGTCTCCAACTGAGCCTTAACAGTTCCTAAAATGTTCTCCCTGACTGTGTTCCATGCCAAACAGTGCCCATGGTCAGACGAGTTTGTGAAGCAGCACATCCTAGCCCTTCTCAGCAACCCCATATATATTAGAAGAAAGGTGCCGAGAAATTTTGCAGTAAAGAAGCTTTAACCTGCCTGACCAGGTGGTGATGCAGTGGATAGAGCATTAACCTGGGATGCTGAGGACCCAGGTTTGAAACCCTGAGGTCACAGGCTTGAGTGCAGGCTCACTACCTTGAGTGTGGGATCAGATATGACCCATGGTCACTGGCTTGAAGCCCAAAGTCACTGGCTTGAGCAAGGGGTCACTGGCTCAGCTGAAGCCCCTCGGTCAAGCCACATATGGGAAAACAATGAATAACTAA